>NC_055994.1:47866142-48466142 GCF_018446385.1 Zingiber officinale | reverse complement strand
TGAGTATGTATTGATTGGGGTGTTTGTGATGTGTATAGCGCTGTAAAGAACTTGGTTGGTCGATTTGTGGCAGTAAACAGCTTCACTGTGCTGTGGCGATTTCATTTTCGGACAGCGGCTAGCAGAAGTGATTTAGTTGCTCTAAGGTAAGGTAGACATCTATTGAAGCTTATCTTGTGGTTGTTCAGTAATATTAGGGGCTAAACCATGATTTGCAATCCTAATGATGATAGACTAAAACTAGGGTTTGCGATTGGTTTTGGGTAGATCCATGTGGCTTCATTTGGTTAATGAATGGAACTAGGATTAAAGGCGTTTGTCTTGTAGAGTAATGTAGTTAATTAGTTCCATATGTATTCAATTAAAATTGATACGTTGACACAGGACTTTCATCGGGACGAGTGTCGCGACGAGATTGGCGTTGGATTCAGCCTACACTTAGAGGCGGGTACTTCTTAACTTGCTCCTTTAGATATCGGTTTAAGTGCATGAGTTAGTTTCATCTATGCAGTATTTATCTTGACTCCACTTATTTTATTTCTTGTGCTTGATACTTTATCCACTCAATCTTCGAGATGATCACTTTCTTATCTATACAGTCTCCCGTTGTTATTCTTGATACCTAGCAGATACTAGATGCCATGCTTACCTGTTTATGCTTACCTATTTGATTACTGTTTATTTATGTTTAGTATTGAGCATGCGGATTCATGTAGCATACCTGATTTCCTGTTATATATATATGATGACAGTTGCATTATTCGCATCATGTCATTGCATGCATAGCCGACGACTTTGGCTCCCTTGTGGTTGAGACGGTCGTTGGCCTGGGCCGCACGCTCGGCCACTCATGGGTAGTGGTAGCTTAGAGCGTGCCGCATGTCCTGTCGTGCCCCCCACTCGCTCACTCATGGGTAGTGTCTGCTGGAGTCGCGGGCAGCAGGGGCCCCCCTCGCAGACGTAGCTATTCAGCTACTATGCAACTATCCCCTCGGCCACTCGAGAGTAGTGGTAGCTGGAGTGTGTACAGTTTGTCATTGTCCCGACCTCTCGTCCATACTGGGGTCATGGACTTGAGGGGTGGGCGGGAGTGGCCATCCGTGCATACGCTACTTCTTGATATACCTGCTTATGCTGTTTATGCTTACTTATGCAGTTCTGTTATCACATACCTGTAATATATGCTTGGACACTGATTACTATTGCAGTATACTTTATATGTGATTCTGGTAGTTATGAGCAGTACTGTAGCAGTTTACTTTATCTCAGACCTTACACTGTTAGCCTAGGATATGGTTTCAGGTATGGATATATATATACTTTGTTTACCCTGTAGTATCTGCTATTTATCTTTCCGAGACTGTATCCTTTTGTATTCCTGTTCTTTATGATACTCATGCACTGTCTATCCTATTACCCGTTGAGTTTTATACTCACCACCCGCATTGGTAATTTCACCACGTAGCTGATAGCGATGCTAGTACGCTTGGTGGAGGATCCCGACTGCCGGTCCCATGTCACTTCTGAGGATGGTTTTACGGTTTTGGTTTTCATTTTATTGTGAGTTAAACCTTTGAATTTAGCATTGTAATAATTGAGCTGTGGACTTGTTATTTGTATTTGGTTGTTTTGCCGATGAGTCAAGCCGGGCCGGCCCGCGGTGAGTTTTTGTTATTTTATCTTTGTTATTCTTGTTTTCCGCTGTGTTTGACTTTACAGCCGTGTGGGCTGTATATTATCTGTGTGGTTGTGATATATATTTGTGTATGTATTATCTGTGGTGTTGTATACCGGTTCTATTTGTCACTGCTACAGGGGAGGTGCTGTCCGATCCAAAGTACTATAGGAGTGTCATAGGTAGCTTACTTTACCTAACTGTAAGCCGACCCGATATATTGTTTGCAGTAGGTATGTGCGCAAGATACCAATCCAGTGCAAAAGAGTCACACCTAAAATATGTTAAAAGAATACTTAGGTACATTAAAGGCACTCTAAATGTTGGACTTTGGTACTCTAGAACTTGCACCTTTGACATTTTTGGTTATTCTGATTCGGACTATGCCGGGCGCAAATTAGACAGAAAAAGTACAAGTGGTAGCTGCCAAATTCAAGGTCAGTGCCTTGTAAGTTGGTCAAGCAGAAAGTAACACTATGTTGCTTTATCTACTACAGAAGCTGAATACATAGCCCTAGGAAAGTGTGCATCTCAACTGTTGTGGATGATGCATACATTAAAAGACTATCAACTAGAATATAAAAATACAAAAATCTTTATTGATAATATCAGCTCAATTAATCTGACAAAAAAATCCTATTCACCATTCTAGGACTAAACACATAGTGGTAATATAACGACCGCCCTTCTTACTACTACTACTCTCTAAGGATGACCGTTACTTAACTACTAACTCTACTTAACCGGTATGATTGTTAATCACATGGAAACCCTACCGAAAAATTTCGACAGAGTCTCCCCTGTACCGGTGACCATATTCAACAATACATGCAATATATACTCAGCCACAAGCGGCTGGAACACATATCAATCAACCACGCAGTTAAATAAGTATCAAACACACAAATATCTACTTACTAAACTGAACTCATCCTATATGCAACCTAAACAGAATAATCTCAAATGACATGAACTTAAAATACAACTCAAATGTTTACAATAACTAAAACGCAGAAACTAAAATTAAAACTTCTTTCCTAGTCCCAAGGCTTCCATAGTCCTGGCATCACACATCCTTCGAACACCTCCTTGTCGCCTTCCTTTCTATATCTTTTCCTTTCCTATATCTGCAGTAAGAGGAAGTGTAGTCTATAAGCAAAATTTGCTTAGTAAGCGCTATCTAACTCACAAAAATCTCGATATGCATGTACATGTATCTATAACATGAACTAACTGAATGCTTACTAAAGACTACTCATGCTCATCTAATAGTAAAAGAATCAGACAGGCTGAAATGCTAAACATGTAAGCAAGTCTAACATAAACATAAACATAGGCATAAACATGAACATGACTTGAACATACTTGCATGCGTACTTATAAACCTACTATTGTGGTGATCTAGTTGAACTTAGCAGTGACGTAACATAAGTTGTTGATCAAACAACCACTCTAGCGCTAGGTTGGTAGGGGTCCGAACTTAGGACCGGAGTTCCCCTCTATTCTGGCGCGCTCACCGGGCTTAGGTCCCCGGATCATACCACCATCCCAGAATATATCTTAATTGATTCTGGCGCGCTCACCGGGCTTAGGTCCCCGGATCATACCACCATCCCAGAACATATCTTAATTGATTTTGGCGCGCTCACCGGGCTTAGGTCCCCGGATCATACCACCATCCCAGAACATATCTTGGTTGATTCTGGAGCGCTCACCGGGCTTAGGTCCCCAGATCATACCACCATCCCAGAACATGTCTTGATTGAGTCTTCTAATAAAAGAATGCTTCTTACAAGACTGAAATGCTTAAACAAATTCTAAAAATGCTTAAACAAAAATCTGCATACAAATCTTAACATGAATCTACATGCTAAGCTTAACTAAAATCTGCATATTAAGCTTATCTAAAATCTGCATACTATACTTATAAAAATCTGCATGCTATACTTATAAAATCTGCATACTATACTTATAAAATCTGCATACTATTCTGCAAACAAACTTAACAAGATTCTGCATATAAACTTTAACAAAATCTTTAACATGCTACAATGGAAATCAGAAGAAAGGAAAGCAAATCACGCATGCTATTCTTAACCTCTTCCAAATCCTAATTCTGTACATAAAGCAACCATCTTTAACAAAATCTTCAACCAAGCTAAGCCTCAGGAAAAGTTACTGCTGCTATCAAAGGTTAACTCGTAATATACTAAAACATGCAAACATGTAGGGGAGCTATACTGTCATTCAACATATGGTTCACAAAACAACTTTTGGAAGAGACAACTAAGAGCTTGTACACATAAAAGGGTAACTAGAATAAAATCAACCCTACAGCATAATTCCGTACAATACTATTAAGCTATCCCAAACTAAATCGAAGACAAACATGATCATGATATCAAGACCACGATTCCCTTAACCATGCTCATCTTGAAAAAGAAAAGAACTTCACATTAAACAGCCAAATGCATAAGAACCTATATCTATTTCAAATCTCTCCTATATACCCATGCTATCTCAAGGAAGAACCTGCACAACATCATTAGACCAAAGCTAGAACTTCATAAGAAACCCAATCTAAGTCTCATTCTTTCAGTTAAGAAATCGGAACTGAGCTCAACCGTAGATAACTCGATCACCACAGAACCACAGAAAACCTTTCTGATGAACATTGAGCTTCTTTCATATAGCAAACACTAGCTAAATTTTGAATCCAAACTAAAGGAGCAAGAACCCCTGTGAAACCTCGAGCCAATTCAAAAACACATCCGGAAAGAGGCCAATCGAAAAGAACTCACGCCAATTCGAAAACAAGAAAGAAACGAGAATCCGGAACTACTCTTCTGCAGGTGAGTAGCAACTTACCTCGTGTTCTTGAACTCACAGCCGGAAGAAAGCTTCTAGGGCTTCGGCGAGCTTGAGATCGCAACTCTTCGGCCGCCCCTTCGAGCCCACGAATTTTCTTCGACAGGAGAGTCCCTATTCTATGAAGAGCTCCCGGGACTTGCCCTTCACCGGCCGCCGGAGAGAAACCCTTTCTTGGCTTCGTCTTCGCCCGAGCACAAAATAGCGCCGCTCGAAGAATCGGGGTCGGGAAAGCTTAGGTCGTGAGAGAGGGAAGGTCGAAGGAATTAGGTCACGGGAGAGAAAAGAATATATCTTAACCCTCTCTTTAACTTGTCCTTTTATAACTAAACTATATTACATGTTCTTATCTATTCACGAAATAGCCGCGGAACAGTTGGTTGGTCGGGTTTTGACCAGGTTAAAGGTTACTGGTTCAAGCCTTGGCTTGGATATTTTTTTATCGAAACTTCTTTCGTTTAGTAAAAATACCAAACGACCTCCAAATATTGCATAAAAATACTCTAAAAATTTCTAAAAAACTCTAGAATTTTTCTAAAGCATTTCTAGATTTTTATAAGGACTTTTAGGACTCCAAATAGTGAAATTTGGGGTGTTACAGGTAAAACACCATTTTTTAAGGAATCACGTAGCTAAGGGTGAAATTGCACTCAACCATGTTGAGTCCAAATCAAACCTAGCTGACATTTTTACAAAACCCTTACCTGAACTTGAGTTCAGTGCACTTAGAAGGCAAATAGGAATGTGTTAGGTAGAATAGGTGTCTCTTTTTACTTAATCATCTTGCTTTTACGTGTTTTTTTAAATTCAAGGAAAAATAGTTTTCAAAATTCCAATTTCTTAGAATTTTCAAAATTTGAACTTAGCCTAAGTTTTCCCTCTAGAAATCATGCTCCCCCTAGATTTAAGCCAGAGCATCTCACAAAAACCTAGGTCTACCTTGTTTGTGCTTATAAAACATAGAATGACGTGAGATGCATAGGGTATAGCCTGGACTCAAGAATGCTTATATTCGTGCATCAATATGAGTCTGGGCGTTAAACACGTAATATACATCAATCAAGTCAAGTTTTCCAGCTAGGCAAATCTAACTGGACCAAATTGACTTAACTTGACTAACTAAGTGAAAGCTGTTGCCCTCTAGGCAATCAGCAAGTAGCTAAAGGTTAGACAGTTGGTAAAGGATACTCAATGTTCAGGTTAAGCATGTTTGATCTTTAGGGCTCTGATACCTCTTAAAGTAAAACTGGATAATTTGAAATCTATTGAACTTGACTCATGCTTGGACTTAAGAACCAACTAACTTTGAATAAATAACCTAAACCAAATTTTTAGCTACTCCACTCCCTCCTTGTCCTAAAATTTAATAAGTATTGTTTAAAATTAAGCTAAGTTTTTTTAACCTAAGCTATAGTTTTCAAAATCCAATACTTGCAAAGAGCTTAGCTAAGTTTCAATTTTTATTTTCAAAATTTTAAAACTTAGCCCACTTTGAGATCTAACTTTGTAAATTCTTGCTTTCCTAAGTAAAGCATAGTTTTGCAAAATTTAACTCATTGATTTCTACTAAGTAAAAAGCGACTTCAAAAATGTTTTATCAAAAATCATTTGGCTCCAAATATTTCTCTAACAAATTTTCAAAATCTAGACAAGTACTTCTCTACGTATAGTTTTACTAGCTTTTCAACTTAGTTAAAGACTGTCAAAAGGTTCCACCTTCTAGTGGTTTTATAATTTTAACTAAGTTTCCAAAGGGCTAACATCATCCTTTAAAATCAACCCTTATTAACTTTTAGATCTTTATTTCACGTAGCTAAAAGGTAAGAAAAGAAAATTATAAAATGTTAAGTGTTATCAAAGTCTTGTTATCCCTCTTTAAATATCGAATGCCTATTATGATTATTTTTAATATATGGCAAAGGGGGAGAGTAGAAAATTCAAATACTCAAATAATTATCAAATTCAAATTCAAAAATGAGAATAGCAAATTCAAATTTAAAATAATGAATAACAAAATATTAAAGGGGGAGTAACAGTTAAGGGGGAGCCTAAACTTGATGCTATACTTTAAATTCATGGAGTTTACTTTAGCAAAATATTCATTGATGCTATGCTTGCTTTAAATGTTTTTATTTGCATCTATTCTTTATTTGATATCTGTTTACTTAACTTTGAATTTGAGTTGCCATAATAAAAAAGGGAGAGATTGTTGGTGTGGGAAGCATCCGACGATTGAACTCGTGTTTTGATAATGGCAAAGTGATGTGCGTAGATTATATACTCTTTTATGCATGTTTTTACGCACATTTACATACTTTGAGCATGCTTGATCTATGCATTTTTATACTTCCAGCTTTCCTTTTAGCATATTTACTCTTTTGGTTCGGAGATCTGCTTTTTGTGCATTTTCTGTACATAGGAGTCGAAATTGGTGAAGATTATGCGTCCTCGGACAAGCTTGGAAGGAATTGAAGGGAGAGAGCATCAGGTCGTGTACCACACACGGCCGTGTAGTTTTAACAGGAAGGGAAGAGGACATGGCCGTGTGAATCTCACACGGCCGTGTCTTGATTTGAAGAAATTAGAGCAGATGCCTTACATGGCCGTGTAGATCTACACGGCCGTGTGAGGTTTCCAGAGGCCAAGCAGGTGGTGGCCGTGTGCACCACACGACCGTGTAGCATTTCCAGAGAACAGAAGGGTCCTGGCCGTGTGAGTCACACGGCCATGCAGCTTTGGCAGAGAAGGAACTGGACATGGCCGTGTGAATCTCACACAGCCGTGTCATCGGGCCGTGTGGCGCCCGATTTCCTCCTCTATTTAAACCCTCCTTCATGAATTGAAAGGGGATCTCTTCCCCTTTGGGAGAAGGCAAGATTTGGTGGTATCCTCCCATTCTTGGGAGGATTTCTGGGCGATTCGAGGGGAGTTCTTGATGATTTCGACTCCGGAGCGAGGATTGGATCCGAAGACGAGGCTTCTTCGTAGATAAGTTTTCTCTTTCCCCCTTTTTTTGGTTTCTTGGATTGGGGATTTAAGAAATACTTGTAATCTTTATTTCTTCGGGTATTCTTCCTCGATTCATGGAGTATATCTTGTATTCTAGGATTAAGGGAGTATCTGTATGATGGATTGATGTAATCTCTTATGGATTTGCCAATTTCTTGTTTCAATGACATTGTCTTGCTTGTATCAATTAGATCTTGAATGATTAATGGTGATTTGTGCTTAATTCTTATTCTTGATTGATTGTTTGGATTTCTTGTGGACTTAGTAAAGATAAACTCTCACTCGATCATCCGAGGGATCTACGTGACAGGTGCAAGACCGTGTAAGGACGTTTGAGAGATAATCTTGAAGAGGAAATAGGAATATTCAAGAGAGTAGGATGGATCTTGTGATTAGTTTCTTGTATCTTGATAGATTAATAAGTTGTGGGCCTCTATGTTGGTATCCGAGGAAGGCATAGTAATAGGTGCGCTTCTGTGTAAGGACAACGTAGGTTCACGTCTAATTGATCATATTTAGATACATTTCTCAGTCCTTAGCCGGTTATCTATTGCAAGAGAGAACCGACAACTTTCTACAAGTGTTTGGCAATTGAGGGATAAGAATTGGTGAACCATTTACATTCAAGAAATCTTATAAAGAAACCGAAACTCCTAGAATCTCCCATTATCATAACCCAAAACACTAAACTCTTGTTTGTTGAACTTTAATATTAGATTTGTTTACCTTCACTTTGCATTTGAAACAATTGGATAGTTGTTTAGCTAATTCGCATTGAGGCATTTCTAGTGCTTATTCCAGTCCCTGTGGATACGATAATCTTTTATATTACTTGCGACATTTCCGTACACTTGCGGAGCGTAACAAGTTTTTGGCGCCGTTGCCGGGGACTGCGCTATAACATTAGGAATTATCAATTGAGTTAGACTAAACATAACATTTGTTTTCCTTTCATATTGCATAGTTGTAACTAATCATTAGATTTCTGTTTTTACTTTCTTGTATAACTTTTACTTCTTGTTAATTCTTTTTGTACAAATTCAATTCTGCATTTTTTATTCTTTCTTTTTTTTTTTTTGAATTGTCATTTGCTATCTTGTTCTTGTGTATGCGAAGATCTAACTTTGCAGGGGAATTCGTTCCTTTTGACCCTGAGATTGACAGAACTTTCCATAAAAGAAGAATTCTGTAAAGGCAAATTGAAGAACAGGAACATTTGAACATGGCGAATAGACCACTCAAGGATTATGCAGCACCTTATTCAAGAGGTTTTTGATCTAGTATTTCAAGACCTTCAGTGGAAGCTAATAACTTTGAGATCAAACCCGCAATTATATCTATGGTGCAGCAGAACCAATTTGGTGGAGGACCTCATGAAGACCCCAATCAACACTTAGAGGTCTTTTATGAAATATGTGGTACCATGAAAATGAATGGAGTTCCTTCAGAAGCAGTAAGATTATTATTATTTGGGTTTTCTTTAAGAGATAGGGCAAAGCAATGGCCGAATTCTTTGGCCCCTAATAGCATCACCACTTGGGAGCAGTGTGAGCAAACAGTTTCTTGATAAATTCTATCCACCAAGCAAAACAGCTCATATGAGGAATTTAATTGCAAGCTTCAAGCATACTGATTCAGAATCTCTTTTTGAAGCATGGGATAGATATAATAGTATGCTCAGACAATGCCCACATCATGGGTTGGAAAGATGGTTAGTGTTGCACACTTTTTATAATGGTATCAACTATCATACCAAAGTGTCCCTTAATTCTGCTGCTGGAGGGGCACTTATGAATAAAAGTTTAGATGAAGCTGAAAAATTATTGACAGTGTAGCACAAAATCATCATCAATGGGCAAATGAAAGAAGTGGTGGCTATTCTTCTGTAAACCCAACAATTAAAGCATCAGGGAAGTTTGATGTAGATGCAGTCACTCTTTTGTCTGCAAAATTGGACGCTCTTACAAAGAAATTTGAGAATATGGGGACTAGTGCTAATATGGTCAATGCTATTAGTACATCTTGTGAAGTATGTGGGAGTTCAGAGCACTCAAATGACTCATGTCCATTGGGAGCTATCACTGCACAAATCAATCAACTGGAACAATGTGATGCAATCATGAGTTACAATCAAAGGCAGAACAAGCCATACTCAAATACTTATAACCCTGGATGGAAGAGCCATCCCAATTTTTCTTACAGAAATAATCAAGATCAAGGACCATCTATGGGGGCAAGACCAAATTTTCAAGCTGGGCAACAAAATTTTCAACATCTATCTTCTCAAGGCTTACCAAAGTCAAATATTGAAAAGATGCTTGAAGAAATTATCTAAAGTCAGAATGAAATGAAGCAAGATTTAGCAAAGCTCATTCAGAGAATGGATAATTCTGAAAAGCATCAAAAGATCCAGGATAGTCAAATTGCCCAACTAGCTTCCTCATCATCCAGAGCACCAGGACAACTTCCAGGAAAACCTGATGTGAATCCTATGGAGCATTGCAATAGAATGGAGCTTAGGAGCGGACGGACCTTGGGAGACTCCCAAGTGACTGCTCCAAAAGGGATACAAAAAGAAGAAGAGCTCTCTCCTCTTATACCAAATCAGATTCAAGCTAATGAGGAGAGTACCATTGAGGTTGAAGAGACTCTTCCACTGAACCATCAGAGCAAAGCTGTCCCTTTTCCTCAGAGACTTACAATGCTCAAGAAAGATGAAGAATTTGGCAAGTCTTTATAAAAAGTTATGGAAATTTGTGTAGAGGTACCTCTTATTGATGCTATTCTTCAAATGCCTAGATTTGACAAATTCCTGAAGGAACTCATGTCAAACAAGAGAAGAAGAGGAGAGGTTGAGACAATTGCGCTTAGTGAGGAATGTAGTGCTATTTTGGAGAAGAACACTTCCCCAAAACTAAAGGACCCAGGGAGCTTTTATATTCCTTGCAACATAGGAAAAGATTTTTTTGAAAAAGCATTTTGTGATTTGGGGGCTAGTGTTAGCCTCATTCCCTATTCAATTTGTAATAAATTAGGTCTCAAAAACATTAAACTTACTACTATGGCACTTCAACTTGCCGATCATTCCTGCAGGTACCCTTTGGGTATTATAGAAGATGTGCCAGTAGAGGTGGATGGGAATATTATTTCCACAGATTTTGTCATGTTGGACATGGAAGAGGACCCCAGGATTCGTATCATATTAGGAAGACCTTTCCTTGCTACAGCTGGAGCTATAATTGATGTCAAAAATCATAAGCTTTCTTTGGTAATTGGTAAGGAAAGATTGGAATATGATTTATCTAATATCTCTAACCATGTCTCGTCTCTTTTAAATGCTTGTAGTAGGACAAGCATTTATAAACTTGAGGAATGGAATTTCCATCCTCATGGAAGGCCACCAAACGAAGGAGACAATGTGGTGGAAGATGTTGGGAGAAGATCTCCCAACAAAAATGAAAAGTATATCTGTCCTCCAAGGGCGAGGAAAAGAAGTGAATGATCAAGTTTGGTCGAGCTAAAGACCTTAAACAAGCACTTCTTGGGAGGCAACACAAGGGCTCTTTTAGTTAGTTTTGATTTGTATTTTAATTTCTTTTAGTTTGATGCATTCTTTTGATTTTGTTTTCAGGTTAGGTGCAAAACAGAGCCCGGCCGTGTACTATACACGGCCAGGCAAAGGTTGCAGAGAAGGGAAGTGCTTGGGCCGTGTCATCCAGACACGGCCGTGTAGGATCTCCCGAGGAGAAAAAGGACTAGGCCGTGTCCCAAACACGGCCGTGCAAAGAATTCCGAGAAGAAAGATGGAGAGGCCGTGTCCCAGACACGGCCGTGCGAAGAATCCAGAGAAGGAAGAGGGGGAGGCCGTGTGGATCTGCACGGCCCGTGTAGGAGAGTTATTTAAGTCTTCTTTCTACCTTACACGGCCAGATCTTGGCCGTGTTCCGCACACCCCCAACTCTCCAAAACATCTCTTTCTCTCCCAATCTCTTAAAAACTCCTCTCTAATCTCTCAAGATCTCTTAGATCCGGATTCTCCTCCTCTCTAAGACTTGGACTTTTTGTTCTCCTAACCTAAGATCTTTGCTCTTTGAAGTTTTGTTCTTTGAGTTCCATTTTTCCAACGCTAGATAATTCTTCCCCTATCTAAACTCATCAAGGTGTCCAACATTTTGAAGAAACTTCGCAAAGGAGGTGGTGGATCCAGTGGAGACAAAGAGAAGGAGCCATCAAGGGACAAAGGAAAACAACCAGTGAAGGGCAAAGGCAAAAGGACTTCACGCAACGAAGGTAATGACAATGAATTCAATATTGTGTTTAGAAATGATGATCAAGTAACTAGATTTGCAATTCTTGTCAATAGAAAGATAGTGTGTACTAGATATATGGACCCAACTGTTCTTGATATGCTTGGAATTAGGGAAGATGTAGATTTGATGATTGGTTTTTGGATTGGAGTGATATTATGTACACACATTTGCCTACATATTCTCGTCTTGTTTTGGAATTTTTAAGTTCATTGGATGTCCATTTTACTAATGAAGATGATTATTTTGGAAAAATCTCATTTAGACTAATGAATCAAGAATTTCTATGGGCATTTAGTGACTTTAATTCTTGTTTTGGATTAACCACAGGTAGCCCTCGTAGGTTTGATCCAAGGTTTAATTGGAATCATTTTTGGAATGCAATAACTGGGTTAGATCAACCTTATGAGCCTTCAAGAGCTAAGGCCTCCCATATGCAAAACCCCATCTTTAGGTATCTACATAGAGTCATGAGTAAAACTATTTTTGATAGGGGAGAGAGTGATGGGGTGGTTAAAAAGATAGAGCTTTATGCTTTGTGGGCTATGCTTTATAAGGTTGAATTTGATTCTGGTTTTCATTTTGTTCAAACCTTATTAAGATCTGCTAGGGCATCATCGGGATCAATTGTTTTTGGTGGTTTGATTACCCGAATAGCTTATAATTTAAATCTTGATGTTGATGGGTTGGAAATAATTCATGGTAATGACATGATTGACATTGATACATGTCTTGCTATGAAAATGATCGTTCGGGATGAGAATGGTTTCGCGTTTCCTAGGAGGAGTGGTTCTCCTTTACCCCTTCCTTTTCCTGAACGAACTACTATTTGTAACCCGGCTAATTGGGTAATTTCTGAGTTAGATTTTGAGGATAACCCTTCTATACCTGGAGACACTGAGCCACATCATGAGCCCTCGTCATCTGGACACCTGCAGCCTTCTAGTTTATGGAGCCTGCTAGGCATTCTTTTGCATATGGCACGGGATCTTCTAGGTTTGATTTTTCAGATTTTCGTACGTCTCTAGAATCACTTCATGAGAAGCAAGATGCCCAACGAAAAATGTTGGAGGGGCGCTTCTCTTTATCTGATGATCAGTTTAGGGAGGTACAAAATCATTTTCAGTTTACGAGGAATTTTCAAGGTCAAGTGGTGGAGTTTGTGCAGGATTATGATACTGATCAGGCTAGGATGAGAGATTTTATGCAGAGCATGATGCTTACTAGTCAACAAGTAGATGCTTTATATGAGTATCATAGATCCTTGGGTGAGATTCCAGGTTTTCCTAGTTTTCCTATTGGCCAACCACGTCGTAGACCTCCTTTCCCTCGTCCACCTCCTCCACCATATTGATTTCATCGGGACGATGAAAAGTTTAAGTCTGAGGGGGTGTCATGTACTGTTTAGTTTGGTTTTCAGTTTTTAGTTTTTGTTAGTTTTTCATGTTGGTTCATATTTTCATTACTTGTCGCTTTATTTTGCTTGTTTTTGAAATAATCATAGCAAAAAAATAAAAAATAAAAAAAATTTGAGAACATCAAATCTTCACTTATATGCTTTCTTGGATTCAAGTGAAATGTTAGCACGATTATTGTCTTGATTCATGATGTTCGAATGATGCTAGTAGTAAACTTTGTGTAGTTCTTTTTTCTATCTTGGGAAGCATTAATAAGCTAAGAATCTTATGGTGATGAGTTTTAGTTTTGGTTCAACCTTAAGGATTTTTTCTTTACTACACTTGTGCTTGATGCTTGAATAGTTGATGTCATTGAAATAGTCATGCTTCATCTTGTTTGCTTAGTACTTGGTTTCCATGGTGATTTCTCAACTTTCATTTTGGTTACTGGATGAGGCTCAAATCATTAAAGCTCATTTGGAAAAATCAAAATATCCCAACATGTGTGCTAAAAGTACATTTGTGAATAAGTTTTGCACAATGCAAACACTTAAAAAAAAAATAAGGGATATAAAAAATAGTTGTCATGAGTGGAATCTAGTAAGTCACCCCTTTGAGACCGAGTTAGGTTACTGGGGAAATGACTGCCTAGCTTCCCTTGAGATTGAGCACACCTTTGAGACCTTGGGTTAGTTGAGAAATATGAACCAAGTGAATGGTGAGTAAGTGCCTATCACTGGTTACTTGTCTTTCACTGGAAACATTAGGAATTCAAATTTGATGACGACTTGACTAGGACATGGATTGAAACTTGAAGGGTGTTGAGTTACTTTTACACTGTGCACAAGATTCTTATGCTTGAACCATACTTTACTTGTTTCCATGATCACGCTCGTTAATGAAACTTTTTGATAGAGTTAGGAAAGTGCACTAGGTTTTATGAATGTGTTATAGAACATATGAATTTAGACTGCAGCATTTTGCTTGAGGACAAGCAAAGGTTTAAGTCAGGGGGTGTGATGTGCGTAGATTATATACTCTTTTATGCATGTTTTTACGCACATTTACATACTTTGAGCATGCTTGATCTATGCATTTTTATACTTCTAGATTTCCTTTTAGCATATTTACTCTTTTGGTTCGGAGATCTGCTTTTTGTGCATTTTCTGTACACAGGAGTCGAAATTGGTGAAGATTATGCATCCTCGGATAAGCTTGGAAGGAATTGAAGGGAGAGAGCATCAGGCCGTGTACCACACACGGCCGTGTAGTTTTAACAGGAAGGGAAGAGGACATGGCCGTGTGAATCTCACACGACCGTGTCTTGATTTGAAGAAATTAGAGCAGATGCCTTACATGGCCGTGTAGATCTACACGGCCGTGTGAGGTTTCCAGAGGCCAAGCAGGTGGTGGCCGTGTGCACCACACGGCCGTGTAGCGTTTCCAGAGAACAGAAGGGTCCTGGCCGTGTGAGTCACACGGCCGTGCAGCTTTGGCAGAGAAGGAACTGGACATGGCCGTGTGAATCTCACACGGCCGTGTCATGGGGCCGTGTGGCGCCCGATTTCCTCCTCTATTTAAACCCTCCTTCATGAATTGAAAGGGGATCTCTTCCCCTTTGGGAGAAGGCAAGATTTGGTGGTATTCTCCCATTCTTGGGAGGATTTCTGGGCGATTCGAGGGGAGTTCTTGACGATTTCGACTCCGGAGCGAGGATTGGATCCGAAGACGAGACTTGTTCGTAGATAAGTTTTCTCTTTCCCCCTTTTCTTGGTTTCTTGGATTGGGGTTTTAAGAAATGCTTGTAATCTTTATTTCTTCGGGTATTCTTCCTCGATTCATGGAGTAGATCTTGTATTCTAGGATTATGGGAGTATTTGTATGATGAATTGATGTAATCTCTTATGGATTTGCCAATTTCTTGTTTCAATGACATTGTCTTGCTTGTATCAATTAGATCTTGAATGATTAATGGTGATTTGTGCTTAATTCTCATTCTTGATTGATTGTTTGGATTTCTTGTGGACTTAGTAAAAATAAACTCTCACTCGATCATCCGAGGGATCCACGTGACAGGTGCAAGCCCGTGTAAGGACGTTTGAGAGATAATCTTGAAGAGGAAATAGGAATATTCAAGAGAGTAGGATGGATCTTGTGATTAGTTTCTTGTATCTTGATAGATTAATAAGTTGTGGGCCTCTATGTTGATATCCAAGGAAGGCATAGTAATAGGTGCGCTTCTGTGTAAGGACAACGTAGGTTCACGTCTAATTGATCATATTTAGATACATTTCTCAGTCCTTAGCCGGTTATCTATTGCAAGAGAGAACCGGAAACTTTCTACAAGTGTTTGGCAATTGAGGGATAAGAATTGGTGAACCATTTACATTCAAGAAATCTAACAAAGAAACCGAAACTCCTAGAATCTCCCCTTATCATAACCCAAAACACTAAACTCTTGTTTGTTGATCTTTAATATTTGATTTGTTTACCTTCACTTTGCATTTGAAACAATTGGATAGTTGTTTAGCTAATTCGCATTGAGGCATTTCTAGTGCTTATTCCAGTCCCTGTGGATATGATAATCTTTTATATTACTTGCGACATTTCCGTACACTTGCGGAGCGTAACACAAAGGATTCAAAGTTAAGGTGCTTTGTGATCTAACAAGTCTGCTTGAGTGTTTCAGAAAAGTCCTAGCTGCGGTTAGGCAAAGGGAAAATCCTATGGGGTGGTAACCCTAGGAAAATTGTTGGCAGGTCGATGGCTTTAGGCAAAAGTCCTAGGGGGTGGTAACCCTAGGTGGAAAGTCCTTGTGTCGTGAACCAGGAGAAAGACTGGACTAGCCGGGAAGCGGATGTCCAGCAGAAAGTCCGGAAGTGTCGAGTGCTGAGCAAAAGTCCAGTCGATCTGGAGGATCACACTAGCAACAGGTAAATCTTCTGAGTGGAGTAGGTGAGGACGCGTTCCCCGTAGAGGGAACAGTAGGCGTCGGGTCGACCTAGGGTTTCTGGTCGGAAATCCGATGTCAGACCCGGACAGTCCGGAGACTGTCATATCATTCCATTTATATTATTGTTTTGTGCTAATTTTGTGCTGCAGGGTATTTTTAGATTAACATATCTTGCAGGGACAAAGTGCAAAAATGACCTCAGATGAACAGTACCGAGGCGCCTCCATGGAGCTTGGAGGCGCCTCGGGTGCGAGCCAGAAGAGACCAGCGCAGCATAGTCCAAGGCGCCTTGGAAAAGGTTTAAGGCACCTTGGACTAGTGGATGGAGGCACCTTCGGGTGGGTTAACGCGCCTTCAGATGGGATAAGCGCAGAATGGTCAGCGCTCATCTATACAGTGGACTCGGAGCAGTGGAGGCGCCTTAAATGGCTTTCAAGGCGCCTTGGATGCCCTTTATAAGGGGACTTCGAGCAGCAGTGAAGAATATCAACTCTCAAGCGATTCTTCTGCATTCAACTGCTAACGAACTCATTCCGAAGTGCTGCAACTCGACGCCGACGACCTGGAGCTTCAATTTAGCATTTTAGTTGTCGGTATAAAAGTTTATTTACGTTCTTTATTTGCTTCTTGTACTTAAACTTGTAAATCTATTCGAGCTTATAGTTGTTGCCCACAGTAAGCGATCAAGGATCACGGCCCTTCGAGTAGGAGTCGCTACAGGCTCCGAACGAAGTAACTTCTCCATGTTCTTCTGTGTGTGTTTGCTTTTCTTTTCTATTTCCGCAGCTTATTACTCTATTAGTTTTTGATACGATTTACGATTTCAAAAAGTGAAAGCCACGAGCGCTATTCACCCCCCCCTCTAGCGCGTCTTGATCCAACAATCAGTTCCTTATAAATTATAAATAGTAGCTCACAACCAAGATGTAATGGGGTAAACCATTGGAGTGGTTGTAGTTGTTGGAATGTATACTAAAAGCCTTGCTTTTTGTATAAACATTTATTTAGAAATAAGAATCACATTGGTCAAATGTCTACATTTATGCTAAGTGTGGTTGTTCAATTAATTTATATTGTAGATAACATGGTGTGTGGTGTCACACACGGAAGATCATGTTATCAGTTCCTTATAAATTATAAATAGTTGCTCTCAACCAAGATGGAATGGGACAAACCATAGGAGTGGTTGTAGTGTAATTTGGTATTAGTTTATCTTGACTAATAAATTACACTAGTACATTATGAGTGTATTGAGTAGGACCATTTGAGGTAGTTTCTTTTTATACTGACTATATAAAAGAACAATACCTCTGTTATTATGGAAGTGTGTACTCTTAATCATGATATAATAACAAGCATATATACTTAATATTTATTTATTTAATTTATCAAAGGGTGTGATTTAGCTTGTTAAATCAATATGCCCGATAAGTTGGGAAATGATATTATTTATATGGTATGTTGTTGATTATAGAATGAAACTGTGTCCTACTAATCTAGGTTGATAATGTCCCCAAGAGGTGCTCATAAGGATTGTTATGTAAACCTTGCAGGTGGACTTAGTCCGACATGACAATAAGGTTGAGTGGTACTACTCTTGGAGCTAGATATTAATTAAGTGAGTTGTCAGTAACTCATTTAATTAGTGGGCACTTGATATCTTAAACACAGGGAGATTAACACACTCATGATAAGAAGGAGCCCATATAGTAATATGGGATTAGTGCGGTAGTTCAATAATAACTCTTTAGTGGCATGAGTTATTATTGATGAACCCGAGTTGGGTGTTCAGGGCGAGCACGGGAAGCTCAAGTTCATCGGGAGACCAAAACCAATTCATCCTCTCGGTCCTTGTCATAGCCTCTTATTTATAAAGTCTTATACCCACCTATACCCAACTTCTTACCCACCTTAAGGTGGCTGGCCAAGCCTAGCTTGGAGCCCAAGCTAGGGTCGGCCAAACCAAGGCATGATGGGTCAAGTTGTGGCCGGCCCTAGCTTGAACCCAAGCTTATGTGGCCGGCCACATAAAAATAAAAAGGAATTTATTTTAAAATCTTTCCTTATGCGGAAACCATGGTTTTAAAAGAGAGTTTAAACTTTAAATCTTTCCTTTTATAGCTTTCTATAAAAGATTAAGAGAAATGTTTGATATCTTTCCTTATTTATAGTTAAAAGGAAGATTTTAATAAAACTTTCCTTTTTTAACCAACCTCATGGTTTTAAAAGAGAGTTTTAAAATTTAGATCTTTCCTTTTATAGCTTTCTATAAAAGATTAAGAGAAAGGTTTGATATCTTTTCTTAATTGTAGTTAAAAGGAAGATTTTAATTTTTGATAAAACTTTCCTTTTTTGTAACCATCCTCATAATTCTAAAAGAGAGTTTTAAAATTTAAATCTTTCCTTTTATAGCTCTCTACAAAAGATTAAGAGAAATATTTGATATCTTTCCTTATTTGTAGTTAAAATTAATATTTTAATTTTGGAGAAAACTTTCCTTTTTGTAATCATCTACATGTTTTAATAGAGAGATTTTAATTTATAATTGTTTGCTTTTATAACCAACCATGAAGGGAATTTTTAAAAGAGAAATTTTTATTTTAAATATTTTTGGAAACAAATTAGGAAGTTTTAATTTTGTGATTAAAACTTTCCATGTTCGTAGGAGTTGTAGGGGCCGGCCACATTAATAAGAGAAAAGGAATTTTTTTTTATTAATTAAATTTTCCTTTCAATGGCAAGGAAAATAAGAAAGTTTTTATTAAAACTTTCCTTATTTGCCAAGACCAAGGAATATAAAAGAGAGGATAGAGGTGCCTCACCTCATAACAACATATCATCTAGTATTCCTCTCTTCTCTTCCTTGTGGTGGCCGACCCTCTCTTCCTCATCCTCTCCGATTCTTCTTTCTTTTGTGGTCGGCAGCATCTTCATCTCAAGAAGCTTGGTGGGTTGGATCTTGTTAGAGGAAGAAGGGGAGATAGGAGGCTTTATTTCTTAGCATCCCTTGGAGCTTGGTTGGTGGCCGAAAGTTCTTCATATCTTGAAGATTGGTGGTGGCCGAAACTTGCTTGGAGAAGAAGGAAGCTTGGGTGGATTCTCGTCTCGGTAGATCGTCGCCCACATGACGTCCGAGATAAGAAGAGTAATATAATAGAAGATCGTGAGGTCTATAAGCTACAAAAGGTATAACTAGTTATTATTTTCTGCATCATAACTAGCTCATCTTTTTGTTTAGATCTTGAAATACCAAACACAAGTGGCTAACGTTTCTAGGTTTCAGATTTATGATTCGAATTTGTGTTTCTTTTGTTTTTCAATCTTGTGATTCGATTGTTCTTATTGGTTAAACCTAGGGTTAGTATAAGGAAATTAAATATTGAATTTCGTAGAAAGGCTTTGTCTAGGAAGTGGTGGATGCACCCATAACCAAGAAGGCCTAGTGCCTCACCATGTTTAACTTGGAAGCCGATCTCTGAAATAAATGTTTAATCAAATATGGAACATACGTGGATTTGGATTAATAATGTTAAGCATCGTTTGCGATCCAAGTCAAAACTTCTAAGAACAAATAAATTGAATTTGGAATCAATAATATTAAGTTGTATTTGCGATTCCAAATTTAATTTCTAAAGAACACAATAGGTTGTTAGGAAAAGTTCAGGACTTGTACAAAATTTTTGTATAGGGGAACCGTACGATATTCCGAGAAGCAACCAACAGTAGAGTAATTTGGTATTAGTTTATCTTGACTATAAAATTACACTAGTACACTATGAGTGTATTGAGTAGGACCATTTGAGGTAGTTTTTTTTATACTGACTACATAAAAGAACGAAACCTCTGTTATTATGAAAGTGCATACTCTTAATCATGATATAATAATAAACACGTATACTTAATATTTATTTCTTTAATTTATCAGAGGGTGCGATTTAGTTCGTTATATCAATAGGCCCGATAAGTTGGGAAATGATATTATTTATATGGTGTGTTGTTGATTATAGAATGAAATTGTGTCCTAGTAATCTAGGTTGATGATGTCCCCTTGAGGAGCTCATAAGGAATGTCATGTAAACCCTGCAGGTGGACTTCGTCCGACATGACAATAAGGTTGAGTGGTACTACTCTTGGAGCTAGATTTTAATTAAGTGAGTTGTTAGTAACTCATTTAATTAATTGACATTCAATATCTTAAACATAGGGAGGCAAACGCACTCATGATAAGAAGAAGCCATATTGTAATTTGGGATTGGTGCAGTAGTGCAATAATAAGTCTTTAGTGGTATGAGTTATTATTAATGAACTTAAGTTGGGTGTTCAGGGTGAACACGGGAAGCTCAAGCTCATCGGGAGACCAAAACCAATTCCTCCTCTCAGTTCCTATTGTAGCCTTTTATTTATAAAGTCTTATACCCACCTATTGTAACACCCGCGAAATTTTTAGCTATACATATGGGTATTCTCTTTTAGAATAAAAGGAAAAGGGAAATAGAATCAAAAAGAAATAAAAAGAGAGAGAAGTTAAGGCTTGAACCTTGAACTTCTCACAATAGATAAAGCTAAATTGGTGTATGATAACCAATAGAGTCATGAATGATATATGATTAGCAAAGAATGGAAATTTGTAGTTAAAAACAAGAGTATGATTAAGTAAGGAAGCAAGAAAATGTCAAGTAGCTTTCCTCCTCTTTCTCTTGGTTAAGAGAAGAAACAAGCAAAAGACAAAGACAAGTTGGCTTTTTCTTCTTTCTTCTTTCTATTTTCGTGAGAATGAATGAGGGTGAGGGAATAGAGGAATCAAGGGGATGAATTGGGACATTTTTCCTTTTTCCTCATGGAGGATAAATAGGAATGAGAGAAGAGAAGGGAAAGAAAGGTTGGCTACTTCTTCCTCCTTCTTCTTCCTCCTCCTTCTTTCTCCTTCTTCCTCCTCCACCGAGACCTAAAACTCTCCCCTCTCCCATTTCCGAATCCCAAGCTAAGGTTTTCTCCCAAAGAAAACTAATTCATAAGAAGGAGTCCTCAAGATCTACTCCTTACAAGCAAGAGAAGCAAAAAGGGAGAACTAGAACGAGAAGCTTTCTTCTTCTTCTTCACAAGGGTACCTTCTTATAAGAAAAAAAAAACCAAGCAAGTGGAAGTAAGTATCCCCTCACCTGTGGTACAAGTAGTTCATGTGTTTTTCCATGAGTTTAGATTGCTGAAAAATCTAGGGTTGCTTCTTGAAACTTTCGGCCACCAAAGTATAAAAACTTAAGGAAGCTTAAGACCTAAACTAAACATGCTAACTACGTTTCTTAAGATATGTACCTATGATAGGAGAGTAGTTTAGTGTTCTTATGCTTGTACATTGCTTAGAACTTAGATTCATATTTTTAAACTTTCGGCCAAGGCATGAATAAAAGACCTAGGAAAGCTTAAGACCTAACTAAACATGCTCATGATGTCCCCTATGATATGTAACTTAGGATATGAGTTCTGTTTAGAGATCTAATGTTTTTTTTTATGTTGCTTGAAATCTAGATCTATGCCTAGTAGGTTTCGGCCATGATAGAAATGAAGGCCTAGGAGAGTTTAAAATTTAATCTATCATGCTCATGACTTTCTTTATGGTATGGTATGAAGATTTCTTAGTGTTTTCATACTTGTATGTTGCTTAGAACCTAAATGCATGCCACTTTAGGGTTTTAGGGTTTCGGCCATGATAGAAATGAAGGCCTAGGAGAGTTTAAAATTTAATCTATCATGCTAATGACTTTCTTTATGATATGGTATGAAGATTTCTTAGTGTTTTCATACTTGTATGTTGCTTGGAACCTAAATGCATGCCACTTTAGGGTTTTAGGGTTTTGGCCATGATAAAATCAAGGTCTAGAAGAGTTTAAAATTTAATCTATCATGCTCATGACTTTTCTTATGATATGGTATGAAGATTACTTAGTGTGTTCATGCTCGCATGTTGCTTGGAACCTAGATGCATCCCACTTTAGGGTTTCGGCCATGATGAGATTAAGGGTCTAAGAAAGCTTCAAATCAAATCTAACATGCTCATGGTTTTCCTTATGATATGATATGAAGTTAGCTTGATATTCTTATTCTTGTATGTTGCTTAGACTTAGTTTCATGCTCCTTAAACATTCGGCCATAACATGATTAAAATACCTAGGAAGCTTAGAACCTAAACTAAACATGCTCATGATGTTCCTTATAGTATATGATATGAAGTTGGTTTAGGGTTCACATGCTTTTATGTTACTTGTAACCTAGATTCATGCTTGGCAAGTTTCTGCCATAACAAGATTAAAAGACCAAGGAAGCTTAGAACCTAAACTTAACATGCTCATGATGTTCTTTATGATAAGTGCTATGAAATTGGTTTAGGGTTCATATGCTTTTATGTTTCTTGTAGCCTAGGACAATACCTTGCATGTTTCGGCCACTCCATGGAATTAGGGTTGGAGACCCAATTATGATTTACTATGTGTCTCACATGCTATGATATGAATTAGGAGATGATAGTTAATGTTTTTCATGCATGATTATGTTTCCCTATAATATGTTATATGCTCATTTATGTATGCTTATGAATCATGCATGATAATGACTCTTATGATGGGCTATATGCTCAAGTTTGCATGCTTTATGATATGACAAGAAAAGGCCTAAGAGATGTTTCCCTATTAGTTGGGATTAAGAGCACTCTTTTTGATATGACAAGTAAAGGCCTGAGAGTTGCTTCCCTATTAGTTGGGACTAAGAGCACTCTTCATGATATGATAAGTAAATATGACATGCTACTTTACTTTTTATATGGCTTGTACCGGAACTTAGTGTCCAAGGGATGGGCTCCTTAGTTCGCCCCTAGGTCGACTGTCATAGTACGGACCTAGTTCCCTAGTAGGTCGGGACTAGCTACCCCGTCCTAGGGATTGCGCGCATTTATGTTATGCGGTACATAGTTGGGCCCTCTTGTTGAGATTATATTTAAGTATTATATGATATGTTTTTTTAAAAAGATATCTTGCACATGACATGACGCATGTTTTTGAAAGACATCTTGCATGCACTTTTATGATATGATATGATATGACATGATGCTCTTTTATGTTATAACATGTTATGATATGATATGACATGATGATCTTTTATGATATGATATGTTATGATATGATATGACATGATGCTCTTTTATGATATGATATGTTATGATATGATATGACATGATGCTCTTTCATGATATGATACGTTTGCCATGATACTCTTATATAAGATGATATGATATGTTATGATGCTCTTTTACATGATATGATGTTTAGATGATTATGTCTCCATGCTATATGCTTATGTGATTATGCTATGATATATGATTTTTTTTGTGAGTTGGAAAGGATCTTACTAAGCCTGTGTGCTTAAAGTTTACTTTCCTTGTACCGCAGTTAAAGGTAAAGGATGGATAAACTATGGGAGCAGCAGGAGGGGCAAGAGATGTGTGTGGTGGTGGCTCGACTAAGGAAAAAGACCTGCTTATGTTAATTTATGCTTGATATGAACTATGCCTACCCTATGTTAATGTTTTGCATGATTACTTAACACTTATTCATGCTTATGTTAGAAATTGATATCATGACTTCTTAAATTTAAAATTATGCTAAACATGCTCACATGATTATAGATGTTTAGATAATTAGTTATTTGTGTTTAAAAGAAAAGATAAATATATAAATAAATACTTTCGCTGCTTTAGAAATAGATTAATATGCATGTATGTTCTCGTAACCCTGTCATATGAGAAGGGCGGGCATTACAAGTTGGTATCAGAGCCAGGTTAGCCTTCCCACTACACACACGTCAAGCCTCCATCCTGCCGCTCCAAGTAAGAATCTTTGTACTTACTCTATTTCTTTATGCATGATAAGAAATGCTTTTAGTATGCATGAACATAAGTATAACTGATACGAATATCCTTTATGTATGATAAGCGATGTTTTAATATGCACGGATATAAGTAGGGATGACCATGGACTTATGCTAGACTTATTGTCATTTATGAAGATAGATATGGCTAGAAGACGCGGTAACGGGACCGATGAGACAGTGACTCCACCAGATCTGACACATGTAGTCACAGACCTCCAGCGTCAGATCACGGAACAACAACAAGTAATCACTGCTTTGATGAATCAGCAAGGAAACCCTGCCACCCCACCAGCAAATCAGAATACATTGCCCGTCATGCCTACAGCTGCACCAGTACCACCGGTAGCCCCTGCCCCAGTGGTCCGACAAGAGACTTACTTAATACAGTGGCTAAGGCTGAAGTCGGAGAACTTATCGGGTACTTGTGAGCCATGGGATGCCCAAGCCTGGTTCAAGACGGTGGAAAGTATTGTGGAATTACTGGACTGGCCTGTATCGGAAAAGATCAAATGTGTGTCATTCTGTTTTTCCGGAGATGCAAGAATATGGTGGGAAAGAGTTAAGGCTAAGAGACAAGTTAATCAGATGAACTGGGCGGACTTCGAAGCAGAGTTCTTCGAGGAGATTTTCCATATGCGGGTAACAAACCGGTATTACGACGAGTTCACCGAGTTCCGACAAGGTGACTTATCAGTTAACGAAGCCGTGAAGCGCTTCAACCGTCTCGCACGCCTCTGCCCAGAGTTGGCCAGCACGGAAAGAGAAAGAGTCAGACTGATGCTGAAGATGCTCCGACCCGAGATAGCTTTGAATGTGGCCGGCGAAATTAATAGACCGCAGACTACAGAAGAGCTGGTCAGTAGTGCCCTGATCACCAAACACTATCAGAAGGCGATGAACGAGAGTAAGAATCAAGCATAGACAGAAGGACAGAAACCTCAAGGTACCAGAGCAAGCTGGAAAGGAAACCCTAATGGAAAAAGAAAGCAATGGAACAACGCTAAAGGTGGTCCAGCGAATAAGCAACCTAAGTACCCTCAGTGTACCACTTGTGGGAAGCAACATTCTGGGGTATGCCACAAGGGTACGAAAAAGTGCTACAATTGCGGATGGGAAGGACATATGGCTAGAGACTGCCCTATCCGGTTCCAGGCACCATCCCAGCAGTATAACCAGAACAGGAGTGCCCCCTCACAGCTACACCAGATGCAAGCTGCCATAGAAGGGACTCCGATTAGCCAAGGGAGATTGGAATCCCCGCCAGTTACGACGAATGCCAGGGTTTTCTCTCTCACCAAAGAAGATGTGGCGAGTGCTTCTACAGTTGTCACAGGTCAGCTACCTATTTTCAGTCAGTATGCTACTGTGTTATTTGATACTGGGGCGTCACACTCGTTTGTCTCTACACCCTTCATGAAAAAGATAGACATGCCACCCCAAGCCTTAGATCGCAAGTTCTTAATGACCCTGCCTTCGGGAGAAGTGATGCCATCTAATCATATGCTGCGAGCCGTGCTTATCCAAATCGCAGACAGAGAACTCTACTGTGATCTGATAGTACTTGACATGCAAGATTATGATAGTATATTGGGCATGGATTTCCTGAGCAAGTACAGTGCTTCAATAGAGTGTCGTAAGAGAAAAGTGATTTTCCGGCCTGAAGTAGAACCGATGTTTGAATTTATTGGGAAACCAAGGGAAATTTGGTGCTACGGGGCCGAAAATGTGTCCGGACAGCTCTCTACCCTGACTATAGCACCGACGATGTTCGATGATATATTGGGGAAGCAAACCCGTGACCCAAGCATCCAGAGGATCAAGCGAGAAGTCCTAGAGGGAAAGAATGATGGATTCAATATCGCTGACAGTGGAATATTATACCTCAAGGATCGCTTATGTATTCCCGACGACCAAGAGTTGCGAAAGAAGATACTGGAAGAAGCCCACGTAACACCCTATGCGATGCATCTTGGATCCACCAAGATGTACCAAGACCTGAAAAAAGAAATTTTGGTGGTCCGGTATGAAAAGAGACGTGGCTCAGTATGTCAGTACCTGTCTGACATGCCAGAGGGTTAAAGCAGAACACTAGAGACCTGGAGGATTACTACAGCCAATCCAAATTCCAGAATGGAAATGGGAAGATATCTCTATGGACTTTATTTCAGGATTACCTAAAACAACAAATGGCTACGACGCTATATGGGTAATCGTAGACAGATTAATAAAATCCGCCCATTTCCTAGCAATCAAGATGACCTATTCGATTGAGCAACTGGCTCAATTATATGTCAAGGAAATTATTAGATTACATGGGATTCCTAAGACCATTATTTCTGACAGAGATGGTCGCTTTATTTCACATTTTTGGGAATGTGTTCAGAAGGCTCTTGGAACAAAGCTATTGTTCAGTATTGCCTTCCACCCTCAAACCGAAAGTCAAACAGAAAGGGTGAACCAAGTACTAGAAGACATGTTACGAGCTTGCGCCTTAGACTTCAAGGGGAGCTGGTGCCGATATCTATGCTTAGCGGAATTCGCCTACAACAATAGTTACCAAGCTACTATTGGAATGGCGCCTTACGAGGCTTTGTACGGGAGGAAATGTAAATTCCTTATATGTTGGTACGAAGGCGGTGAAAAGAAGGAGATGGGATTTCGAATAGAGTTCATTGACAACACCACCCGTGATATACAGAACATCCGCCAAAGAATAGAAACTTCTCAGAGTCGACAGAAGAATTACGTAGATAAGCAACGAAGGCCATTGGAATTCAGTGTCGGAGATTCAGTATTCCTCAAGGTAGCTCCTATGAAAGGAGTGATGAGGTTCGGAAAGAAGGGAAAGCTAAGCCCGCACTATGTGGGACCATATCAAGTTCTGAAAAGAGTTTGCAAGGTAGCTTACGAAATAGAGCTGCCTCAGGAGATGTCAGCTATCCACAACGTGTTCCATGTTTCGATGCTAAAGAAATGTATTCCAAGGACGGACCAAGTGATCGAACTACAGACAGTACAAGTCCAAGAGGACCTATGTTATGAGAGCCGACCGGTTCAGATATTAGACTGAGATATCAAAAGGCTAAGAAACAAAGAGGTACCCTTAGTAAAGGTCCTGTGGCAAAATTAACGGTTCGAAGAAGCCACTTGGGAACACGAAGACGATATGAAACGTAAGTACCCGGAGCTATTCTAAGTTCGAGGATGAACTTTCTATGAGGTTTGGGGTATTGTAACACCCTTGAAATTTTTAGCTATACATATGGGTATTCTCTTTTAGAATAAAAGGAAAAAGGAAATAGAACCAAAAAGAAATAAAAAGGGAGAGAAGTTAAGGCTTGAACCTTGAACTCCTCACAATAGATAAAGCTAAATTGGTGTATAATAACCAATAGAGTCATGAATGATATATGATTAGCAAAGAATGGAAATTTGTAGTTAAAAGCAAGAGTATGATTAAGTAAGGAAGAAAGAAAATGTCAGGTAGCTTTCCTCCTCTTTCTCTTGGTTAAGAGAAGAAACAAGCAAAAGAAAAAAGACAAGTTGCCTTTTTCTTCTTTCTTCTTTCTATTTTCGTGAGAATGAATGAGGGTGAGGGAATAGAGGAATCAAGGGGATGAATTGGGACATTTTTCCTTTTTCCTCATTGAGGATAAATAGGAATGAGAGAAGAGAAGGGAAAGAAAGGTTGGCTACTTCTTCCTCCTCCTTCTTTCTCCTTCTTCCTCCTCCAACAAGACCTAAAACTCTCCCCTCTCCCATTTTCGAATCCCAAGCTAAGGTTTTCTCCCTAAGAAAACTAATTCACAAGAAGGAGTCCACAAGATCTACTCCTTACAAGCAAGAGAAGCAAAAAGGGAGAACTAGAAGGAGAAGCTTTCTTCTTCCTCTTCACAAGGGTACCTTCTTTTAAGAAAAATAAAACCAAGCAAGAGGAAGTAAGTATCCCCTCACCTGCGGTACAAGTAGTTCATGTGTTTTTCCATGAGTTTAGATTGCTGAAAAATCTAGGGTTGCTTCTTGAAACTTTCGGCCACCAAAGTATAAAAACTTAAGGAAGCTTAAGACCTAAACTAAACATGCTCACTACGTTTCTTAAGATATGTACCCTATGATAGGAGAGTAGTTTAGTGTTATTATGCTTGTACGTTGCTTAGAACTTAGATTCATATTCTTTAAACTTTCGGCCAAGGCTTGAATAAAACACCTAGGAAAGCTTAAGACCTAACTAAACATGCTCACGATGTCCCTTATGATATGTAACTTAGGATATGAGTTCTGTTTAGAGTTCCAATATTTTTTTTTATGTTGCTTGAAATCTAGATCTATGCCTAGTAGGTTTCGTCCATGATAGAAATGAAGGCCTAGGAGAGTTTAAAATTTAATCTATCATGCTCATGACTTTCTTTATGATATGGTATGAAGATTTCTTAGTGTTTTCATACTTGTATGTT
Source organism: Zingiber officinale (assembly GCF_018446385.1). Taxonomy (NCBI): domain Eukaryota; kingdom Viridiplantae; phylum Streptophyta; class Magnoliopsida; order Zingiberales; family Zingiberaceae; genus Zingiber; species Zingiber officinale. Next base: position 48,437,559 of record NC_055994.1, on the reverse strand, counting down.
GCTTGGAACCTAAATGCATGCCACTTTAGGGTTTTAGGGTTTCGGCCATGATAGAAATGAAGGCCTAGGAGAGTTTAAAATTTAATCTATCATGCTCATGACTTTCTTTATGATATGGTATGAAGATTTCTTAGTGTTTTCATACTTGTATGTTGCTTGGAACCTAAATTCATGCCACTTTAGGGTTTTAGGGTTTCGGCCATGATGGAAATGAAGGTCTAGAAGAGTTTAAAATTTAATCTATCATGGTCATGACTTTTCTTATGATATGGTATGAAGATTACTTAGTGTGTTCATGCTCGCATGTTGCTTGAAACCTAGATGCATCCCACTTTAGGGTTTCGGCCATGATGAGATTAAGGGTCTAAGAAAGCTTAAAATCAAATCTAACATGCTCATGGTTTTCCTTATGATATGATATGAATTTAGCTTGATATTCTTATTCTTGTATGTTGCTCAGACTTAGTTTCATGCTCCTTAAACATTCGGCCATAACATGATTAAAATATCTAGGAAGCTTAGAACCTAAACTAAACATGCTCATGATGTTCCTTATGGTATATGATATGAAGTTGGTTTAGGGTTACATGCTTTTATGTTACTTGTAACCTAGATTCATGCTTGGCAAGTTTCGGCCATAACAAGATTAAAAGACCTAGGAAGCTTAGAACCTAAACTAAACATGCTCATGATGTTCTTTATGATAAGTGCTAGGAAGTTGGTTTAGGGTTCATATCCTTTTATGTTTCTTGTGGCCAAGGACAATACCTTGCATGTTTCGACCACTCCTTGGAATTAGGGTTGGAGACCCAATTATGATTTACTATGTGTCTCACATGCTATGATATGAATTAGGAGATGATAGTTAATGTTTTTCATGCATGATTATGTTTCCCTATGATATGTTATATGCTCATTTATGTATTCTTATGAATCATGCATGATAATGACTCTTATGATGGGTTATATGCTCAAGTATGCATGCTTTATGATATGACAAGAAAAGGCCTAAGAGATGCTTCCCTATTAGTTGGGATTAAGAGCACTCTTTATGATATGACAAGTAAAGGCCTAAGTGTTGCTTCCCTATTAGTAGGGACTAAGGGCACTCTTCATGATATGATAAGTAAATATGACATGCTACTTTACTTTTTATATGGCTTGTACCGGACCTTAGTGTCCAAGGGATGGGCTCCTTAGTTCGCCCCTAGGTCGACGGTCGTAGTACGGACCTAGTTTCCTAGTAGGTTCGGGACTAGCTACCCCATACTAGGGATTGCGTGCATTTATGTTATGTGGTACATAGCCGGGCCCTCATGTTGAGATTATATTTAAGTATTATATGATATGTTTTTTTAAAAGACATCTTGCACATGACATAACGCATGTTTTTGAAAGACATCTTGCATGCACTTTTATGATATGATATGTTATGATAAGATATGACATGATGCTCTTTTATGATATGACATGTTATGATATGATATGACATGATGCTCTTTTATGATATGATATGTTATGATATGATATGACATGATGCTCATTTATGATATGATATGACATGATGCTCTTTTATGATATGATATGTTATGATATGATATGACATGATGCTCTTTCATGATATGATATGTCATACGATACTCTTATACAAGATGATATGATATGTTATGATGCTCTTTTACATGATATGATATTTAGATGATTATGTCTCCATGCTATATGCTTATGTGATTATGCTATGATATATGTTTTTTTTGTGAGTAGGAAAGGATCCTACTAAGCCTGTGTGCTTAAAGTTTACTTTCCTTGTACCGCAAATAAAGGTAAAGGATGGATAAACTAAGGGAGTAGCAGGAGGGGCAAGAGATGTGTGTGGTGGTGGCTCGGCTAAGGAAAAAGACCTGCTTATGTTAATTTTTGCTTGTTATGAACTATGCCTACCCTATGTTAATGTTTTGCATGATTACTTAACACTTATTCATGCTTATGTTAGAAATTGATATCATGACTTCTTAAATTTAAAATTATGCTAAACATGCTCACATGATTATAGATGTTTAAATAATTAGTTATTTGTGTTTAATAGAAAAGAAAAATATATAAATAAATACTTCCGCTGCTTTAGAAATATATTAATATGCATGTATGTTCTCGTAACCCCGTCATATGAGAGAGGCGGGCGTTACATACCAACTTACCCATCTTATGGTGGCCGGCCAAGCCAAGCTTGGAGCCCAAGCTAGAGCCGACCAAACCAAAGGATGGAGCCAAGATTAATGGTCGGCCAAGCTTGGAGCCCAAGCAAGGTGGCCAACCACATTAAAATAAAAGGATGTTTTAATTTTTAAAATCTTTTCTTTTGTGGAAGCCATGGTTTTAAAAGAGAGTTTTAAAATTTTAAAATCTTTCCTTTTATAGCTTTCTACAAAAGATTAAGAGAAAGGTTTGATATCTTTCCTTATTTGTAGTTAAAAGGAAGATTTTAATTTTTGATAAAACTTTCCTTTTTTGTAACCATCCACATGTTTTAAAAGAGAGATTTTAATTTATAAAATTTTCCTTTTATAACCAACAAGGGATTTAAAAGAGAAATTTTTTATTAAAAATTTCTTACCGAAAATAAATAAGGAAGTTTTAATTTTATGTTTAAAACTTTTTTTGTTTGGAGCACAAGTAGGTGGCCGGCCATGACAAGTATAAAAGGAAGTTTTAATTTTTTGTTTTAAAACTTTCCTTTTGTCATTGGCAAGGAATATAAGGAAGTTTTAATTATGTTTAAAACTTTCCTTTTTTTCCAAGACCTAGGATTATAAAAGAGAAGGAGGGGGTGCCTCACCCATAACACATCGTCTATTCCTCTCTTCCAATCCTTGGTGGTCGGCCCGTGTCGTTCTCTCTTCTCCTTTTGTTTTCTCTCTTGGTGGTCGGTGAGATCTTGTGTGGAGATCTCTTGGTGGTCGGTGGCTTGAAGGAGAAGAAGAAGAGAAGGAAGCTCTCTTGTCTAGCATCCCTTGGAGGATAGTTGGTGGCCGGATCTTGGAAGCCTTGGAAGAAGCTTGAGTGGATTTCATATTAGAATATCGTTGCCCACACGACGTCCAAGAGAAGGAGGGGAATACGACAGAAGATCAAGAGGTCTATAAGCTACAAGAGGTATAACTAATTATTAGTTTCTGCATCATAACTAGTTCATCTTTTGTATAGATCTTGAAAAACCAACCACAATAGGTTATCAGTTTTAAGTTATCATTTTTGTTATCGATTTTATTTTTTGATTTCATATTTCGATAATGTGTTTCTATTGAGGTCTCTATAGTTAAACCTAGTTTACTGTAAGAAGTTAAATATCCGATTTCTTTGAAAGACATTGTCTAGGAAGTGGTGGATGATCCCATACCCAAGAAGGCCTAGTGCCTCGTCATGTTTAACCTGGAAGCCGATCTTTGAAATAGATATTTGATAACTTCTGTAATATAGTTTAACTTAGGAAGATCACATCGATTAAACTTGGATTAAAAATGTTAAGTATCGTTTCCAATCCAAGTTTAACTTCTGAAGGACAATTCGAATTAATAATGTTAAGCATCGTTTGCAATTCAAATTTAACTTCGGTAGAGCACATGAATAGCTAGGATAGTTCTATGCTTGTATAAATTTTTATACAGGGGAACTAGAATGGTATTCCGAGTAGCAATCAACAAGGAGAAGAAGAAAGATCACCCTGAAGAAAGGCCACTGCACGTAGCTCCGAGTCTAGCTAGTCAAAAATCAAAGCCTAAAGAGAAGAAGGATAGATATTGTTGGAATGTATACTATAAGCCTAGCTTTTGTATGAACATCTATTTTGAAATATTTTGAAATGAGAATCACTTTGCACAAATGTTTGCATTTTATATTTGTATATATGTCAATACAGTTGTCCATTTAATTTATATTGTAGATAACATGGTGTGTGGTGTCACACAGAAGATCATGTTATCGGTTCCTTATAAATTATAAATAGTAGCTCACAACCAAGATGGATAGGGACAAACCATTGGAATGGTTGTAGTGTTATTTGGTATTAATTTGTCTTGACTATAAAATTACACTAGTACACTATGTGTGTATTGAGCAGGACCATTTGAGGTTGTTGGATTTATACTGACTACATAAAAGAACAGAACCTCTATTATTATGGATGTGCGTCCTCTTAATCCCTATATAATAACAAGCACGTATACTTAGTATTTATTTCTTTAACTTATCAATGGGTGAGATTTATTTGTTAAATCAATAGGCCCAATGAGTTGGGAGATAGTATTATTTATATGGTGTGTTGTTGATTATAGAAGGAATCTGTGTCCTAATTATTTAGACAGATGATGTACCCTTGAGAAGCTCATAAGGATTATCATGTAAACCCTGCAGGTGAACTTAGTCCGGCATGATAATAAAGTTTAGTGGTACTACTCATGGAATCATATGTTAATTAATTGGGTTGTCAGTAACTCAATTAATTAACGAACATACGATATCTTAAACACAGGGAGATTAACGCACTCATGATAAGAAGGAGCCCATATTGTAATATGGGATTGGTGCGGTAGTTTAATAATAACCCTTTAGTTGTATGAGTTATTATTGATGGACTTGGGTTGTGTGTTCGGGCTGAACACAGGAAGCCCAAGCCCATCAGGAGGTCTATACCAATTCCTCCTCTAGGTCCCTGTTGTAGCCTCTATATAAAGTCTCCACTACAACAAAAACTGCAAACGACAACGGATATTATCCGTTGTCGTAGGGTGAAAAAACCGTTGTAACTGAGGGCGTTGTAGAATGTAGGGCCCTACGACAACGGTTTTGATTCCGTTGTCTTTGTAGACATTTGACAACAGTTTTTATCCATTGTTGTATATATGCTCAAAATTTGGCTACGAAGGATACGACAACGTTTTAAAACCGTTGTAGTAGATAATTTCAACAACAGAAATAAACCGTTGTGGTAGACTTTTTTTACAAAAATATAAACTGTTGTGGTAGATAATATTTGACACGTTTTGTTTTTTTTAAACAGGTTTAATATATTTTACAACGGATAAAATTGTTGTCTTTTATCACTTTTATAAAAAAATTTCGTTGTGGTTTACCTAGTTTTTACAACATTTTTAACTGTTGTCTTTAATGTTCATTAATACCAAACAACCAATCTTATTTTACTATAAGCAAACCACTAATACAAAACTAAATATTTACTGCATTAAATCCAAAATAAACATCCATATATAATTCATCTTGTAGCCACATATACAAAAATATATAAAATGAGTTGTTACTCATCAAAATGCACATAATTTCCATTATTGTTCTCCATATACATTAAATCACATGTTTTTCATTTGCTGTTCTCCATATGACTTTTAATTTACAAATTAGCAAGGCAAGCTACATCCTAACAAAGCTCACTTCTTACATCAAAAAAACTCATGCCTCACGAATTGCCGACCTGCAAGAGAAAAATTTAACAAAACTTATCAAATTCCAGAATTCCAGATTATAGTATACATGACAACACGAATTCCTGGAAAACAAATAATACAAGATAGAACAGATATTAGGTGTTGTTTCATGCTACACAAGTCAAACAAAATGATACAAATCAGTGTGTATCAAGAAACAGTCGGCAACATCCATTCACGCAGGACAAAATTACATTATACTCAACACAAAAGAAGGAATGATCTTTTCTTCCTTGAGAAATATACCTCCTTGTCACTCATTTGACCAAACTAACATGCATTATATAGAGCAAACTATTAAGAAATCAAACTACAGTATATAGATGTTTTCTATAAAATGTTAAAGATGTAAACTCATCCTTACCACCTTGCATACATGGAGACTGTGAGATAGGAGGAAACACAGGATTGAGTCATGGCATATAGATGAAAACCATAAGGAGAGAACAAACAAGAAATTTGTAGAGAAACTCATAAGATACAAAAGGTCATCATCTAACAATTCATAAGGAGATAACTTCCACATTGTCAGTCCTTACATAATTCAGAAACAACTAAATAAGCTACTTACACAACCCAACCATTATTAATTTTGGACCACAAAGAAACATACCAAGAAACACTGTTCGATGCATGTTTGGCAACCATTTTTTAGGAAAAGGAAGTAGAAGTCCTGACCATAGATAACACATGGTTGCCAAACAAAATTATAAGGACACCACGACTTTACCTATAACTAAATTCACAAAATGTGTAATCAGCAAGATAACACATGGATGTATATTAGGTATTGACATATCAAAGCAAAAGATGAGAACAAAGAGAGGCAATAAATAAGGGAAATGCCAGCTAATTCTGCTCATGGTAGAAATGCAAGAATGAAGTATTGAGAAAAGGAGATAGCTAGCTGTAAACAAACAAATTATTGGCACTAAGGAATCAAAATCAATACGTCATGGAGTCACAAACAAAGTGTTAAACCATCTTTTGAAGTCTAGTAATTTATACCTAGTAATGAATATAGTCTGTATGCAATCCACCCATTCAGACCACAACATCACTGAATCTGCCCATAAATCACATGTTTTCCATTAATGTTCTCCATATGTAGGTACTGCATGAACTGTAACCAGAGAATAAATATTTCGCATAGCTCTAATATCTTGACATGAGAGAAGGATTTCTAGAATTTCAGGATAACACTCAATGTCTGCAAAACAGAAGAGAAAAAATTTATTCAATATAAACTTATGCAATACAAACTTATAATCTCTAAGAAATAAAACTTATGCAATACAAATTCTTGTTGTGGCATTACTTAATTAGTCACAGTCAAGTTGTAGAATTAATCATGTTCTAGATAATAATGGTGAGGAACCTTTCTCTTCAAATAAGCAAGGTCACTGTTATAGGCTTCCAATGTAGCACCTTCATCTCCTTGTATCATATCAGGATGAGCCTCTAAAATGGAAAATGTATTTAGGAATAACATTCATGGTCAATATGAATAACTAAATAGCATTTGGATTGAGATTGTTCTAAATTGACTTGGATACCCAGCAACAGTGATACCAAAATAATCTCCATACTTAGCTCGAATATGCTGCACCTGTAAGCCAATTGCAAAATACATCCATTAACACAATAAAAAAATGTCTAAAATAAGATAAACTTTCTAGTACAAATACTTAATCGCTAAAAAAACAAGACTATTACTTTCATTGGTCATGGAGACCATAGCCCACATATTTAGTTATGTATATTTCAAAAGGACAATTTACAAAATTAGTATATCTTGATGTTCAGTGTTCAGTCAGTGAAGATAAAAGATAAAGAGGATTCTCAACAAAGGCCACTCATGAGCTATTAAAATCCCCATAAATGAAGCCAAAAGACTTTAAAATGTACGAAAGAAGTATACCGGATCAAGGGTGCATGCAAATCCACCAGCCACTTGAACAAACTTATCTTGACCATGAGGAGGATCCCCCTTGAGTGCCAGGACATTTTGAATACCATTGGCCTTGATGGTATTCAGAGCATGGTCGATCTTCTCCACAGGCATATTCGTGCATGTTAAGTGCATAATAGTTTCCATGCAGACCTGCAAAAGGAAGTCAGGAACTCACGAACAGCAAGCAAAATTGTGGTCTCAAAATATGCCTTCGAGCTTGTGGATTTGGAACTATTGGGCCATAAATTTTGTATAAGTAAATTCACGAAAATGTTCTTCCTTAGAATAAATTCACCACGAGAAATATGAAATCCCACGAAGTTAATCATTACAACGGGAAATTCAAAGTCCAGGACTGCAAGCCATCACAGTTCAAAAAGGGAAAAGTAGATGTAATATGACAATAAATTCAACCATCAGCAGTCCAGAAAACAGCAAAGATTCAAGACAAAAGAGCTACTAACGAAATGACCTTGATATTGAGCTACAAAGGAACTAGTTTACCTTTAATGCTATCGCAATAATCACATCCAGAGAGAATACACAAATCAATGAACTAATCCATAGTGAGTCTTAGCTCTTCAAGAACCTGAAAAATAAGGATGAGAATAAATACAGTAATTCAATTAGCAATAAGCAGAATAAATATACCTTTGAAACTTCAAATTTCATCACATAGATTTTTTTGGAACTAGGATCCATTAAATGATGAAAAAACCTTGGTGCCCCAAAAGTTAAAGTATCCATATATGTCTTCTGAGGCAACCGCAAACGCCTAGAGATTGCTAACAAACAAATATGTTTAGGATTTTAAAGTTAAAAAAATAAAATAGATTGTGTTACATTGCATCATTTTACCTTGTCACTTTTGCAAAGAGCTGCACATTGAGCTTCTTCTTCATAGGGTGCCTTTAGATCAGAAAGATGAGTTTAGCTTCTAAAATAAGAGATACAATACTTGTATATTAAGCAATTGCATGCAGCTTTAGGAAATGTTTGCAAGAGAAAGTAAAATTGTATCATTGTTAGTTCAAATTCTTGTAGCAAGGATAAAGAATTCAATAAGTGAAAGTGGACTAGTTTACCTCAATAGTAGGCACACCTATTAGTCTTAAGAGACGTTTACAATCTTCATTATGTTGTTTGGTTACCTGTGAAAAAACTCTACAGTCAGCTACTGGAATCAAATTCTTCAAGAAAGTAATTTGAAAGTTCAAAATATATTTAAAGAAACTTTATTTAAGGAACTGGTACTGCCGACTTGTTTTGAGTATCTGATATCAGCAGCTAACAATAGCAATAAAAGAAACAATCACAAATCTACCTAGACAAGATAACATGTTATTACGATATTAATAGACATCAACTTATGCCCTTGAGAAACATAGGATCACATTATTACCTTAAAGAAAATCCAATTAGATGCACATCTTATTAAAATTTTAGTTTTTTAAAATTCAGGAGAGCTGGTTAATGGTATACAGGACCATGATTAATGAATTAAAATCATAACTTCTTATCTTAATACTGACTAAACAACAAAAGGAGTATAGAAGAGGTCACATGCTAATTTTATGGTGGAAAGCAGATCAAACTTGGATCATTTGTCATCTTTTCATAATCTTCTTAATGTAAGACTGACTTCGACATCAAAGATTCTGTTGCCTTCTCTAGGCATGGAAAAATTAGCCTATTTTGACTAAAACTTGTTGACTCTCTTTGTTAGAAAATGGACAGTCTTCTTGGAGCATATAATGTAGAAATATACATCTCTGACTCTGCTGTAGTTCTATAGACATGAACAAAAACAACAATAAACAAGGATGCCATGGCTAAAATCCTGATGCCTTTGCAGTCTACTATAGACCCTACAGAAGAAGCTTGCTTACATGCGAAACAGACGTATGTTTTCATATTCTTCTCCAATCTTTGAATTATTCTGATACATCAAGGAACAACCAAAGCCTGTAGCGGCAGCAAAAGCTGCTAAATTGAACTAAAAAAGAAGAAATGGCGATTTTTTTTCAAAAGGAAAAGAAAAGAAAATACTAATTTGGAAAACTCCGTCGGCATAAAAAAAGCAACTTCTCCAAGGATATCTACATGAAAGGATGCGCACAATTTCGGCAAAATCCAACAATTCTCGCCTACAATTTCCACCAAATTCCAACCACGGGAAGCAAAGCACCAGGAAAAATCAAAACTTTACCTGACCTCGATAGGCGACGCCACCGCAAGATTAGGGCCATCATCCGTCGAAGCAATCGGTGCTCCATCATGGATCGATCCCAAGCCAGAGTTTTTCCAAAATGATTTGGAGTGACACAACGAAGCGAGTTGGGAGAGAGAGCAGGAAAGGAGGAGGAGGAGGAGAAGGACAAAGGGAAGGCTGCAAGGCCAATCAAGATCGATTTGGTCCACCATTTATTTCTTCTCCACCAGAGAGAGGGATCAAACAAGAGAGAGGATGAGGATCTTCTTTGCTTTAACCGCCAGCCAACCCACGTTCTACTTATTTACAAGCTCATAAACAAGCGGAGGGCGCCGACCTGGAGGAGCACGGGCTGCGGCTTCCTGCCGCTGTCCTCTTCGCCTCTTCCCAGCAGCGCGAAGAGCTTGTGTGTGCTGCTATATAGGGAAACATGTTCAAAGAACCCTCTTCCAAGGCCAGACGGCGAAGCGGCGGCTTGCGCCCTAGAGAAGGCGATGAAGACTGCGTCGTCGCTCTTGTCGATGACGAAGCTGGCGCTACCTGCATTGGCATGCAGGCAGCGGGTCCAGGCTTGCTCCAGAAGAGGGGAAGATGCAAGGAGCACACCAAGGACATGGCCTGTCTCGAACCTTTAGGAGGCAAAGGTAGACAAATCAAGAGTGAGGGTGAGAGTGAGAGAGAGAGGAGAGCACACCGTCGTGGAGGAATATCCAGCGGTCGGTAGGATGGTGTGAAGAGATTATATGGGGAGAGGGAAAGAAAAATGGCTTAGTGTTCAGGAACGCGAAGGGGAAAACACGACGCCAAAAAATTTTCAAAGAGAGGGAAAACAGAACTGTGCGCCAGGGGAAAAAAAGAATAAAGTCAAATACAATGGTTTTATCAAAACTATTATCGTAGCCACTAAAAAAGAGCTTAAAGACAACGGATTTAGAAAATCGTTGTAAAAAGTATTGTTGATTCAAAAATAAATCACTCAATGACAACAATTTTCCCAAAACCGTTGTCTTTTATATTTAATGGGAGTTCAAAGAAAACGGTTTTGGCAAAAACCGTTGTCTTTGAGCAAATACGCAACGCTTTCTCTTAAATCTGTTGTCGTAGGGGTGTTGTCGTTTGCAGTTTTTGTTGTAGTGCTCGCATCCACCCATCTATAACTTGGTTTGGTTTAATTTGGTTATAGAAAGGGAGATTTTTTCTATATAGAATTCTATTATTTTTCTTTCTTTGTAACTGGCGGCAGAGGTTAGAAAAGGAGTAGGTGGTGCCCCCTAAAATCTAATTTCACAATTCTCTTCTCTCCCTTGACTAGGGTCGGCACCCCTCCTTGGTGGTTGGTGCCCCACATCTCCACCTAGTGCCGACCACATCTCTTCCTAGTGGCTGGCGCCCCTCCTCCTCTACAACAAGGGTCGGCACCCCTCCTCCTCTACAACTAGGGCCGGCGCCCCCCTCCTATTCCTTGGTGGATAGTGGCTTGAAGAAGTGGAAGAAGAGGAAGAAGTGGAGAAGAGGAAGAAGAGGAGAAGGAAGAAGAGAAGAAGGTTCCCCATCCTAGAGTCTCCTTTTGTAGCCAGTGGTTTGAAAATCGAGAAGAGAAGGAGGGTGGTTTTGTCTTAGTAGATCATCGCCCACACGACGTCCAAGAAGAGGAGAGGAATATGGTAAAAGATCAAGAGGTCTTTAGCTATGAAGAAAGGTACAACTAGTTCTTTAATTCCGTTGCATAATTTGTTAGTTTTCTTTGTATCGATTTTGAATACCAACACAAGAGGCCAGCGATCTTGTACTTTGATCAAGGTGTGCTTTGATTCATCAAGAACTTGCTTGATTGATCAAACACATGTTTGATCGAACATGCGGGTTGCTAGGAATAGTTTTATACTTGTACAATTTTTGTACAGGGAAATTTAAACAGAACGAAATTCCAACGCCTTCAAGTGGTATCAGAGCAAGTTTTCTACCTCTGTGTGATTGGTTTTGGGTTAAATTATATACTGCTCATACATAAGTTTAGGCCAGATAATAGTAGGATGTGCAAGAAAGATTAACTCTATGGTTACAAGTGTCCTAAGTCCAACTATTATGGCTTTGTGTGTTTTTCTGTGATTTGAACCCTCGTGCTTGTCAAGGTTGTTGTGTGTGCATGATTGTAATAATTAAATACGACCAGTTATTATTATTATTATTATTTACATTATGTTCAATCTAGATTACATGTAAATTCCTTTGTGGAATATAGGATCGATAAATGTAAATTTTATTTTCTTTTTGTTGTGGCTTGTTTCCTTGCTATACATGGCTCTATTTTGAGGACCGGAGGCGCGACAGAGAAGGAAGCGAGATAGACGCGACGGCTTGTTCCATTTACGGCATATTGGAGGATATCGATCCATTGGCGGCATATTAAAGGGCAGCGTTGGATGAGGGCATAATAGTTGGAAATTTTATTTTCATATTTATTGCCTTTATATGCTATTTTATGTGCTATGATGTGTGCTGTGATGTGTGTGCATGTTAAAATTCCTCAATTTAAATAACAATGTAGGAGAGGGATTATTTAAATAAATTCCACGGTCTTCATTACTGGTTTGTAAGTGATGCATTCAAACTTGCGCATTGGCTTTAAGTGCCTTCCTCCATATCAGATGAGTTTGTTTGCAGATCACTTGATCAAACTTCCTCTATGGATGATTATAGGAAATTATTTAGGTTTGTGTGATCTTCTCCATCTGAAGGGACACAATCCTAATATGGACTAAGTATGAAGTAATGGTATATACTTAGACGTATTTAATAGTATCCTCCCCATCAGAGTCACTACTATTATTTGTGTGACCGAAGATGAATCAACTATTAATTTTATTTGTCATAAAGTTAGGTTGACAAGATAATAAAATTAATGGGTAAAACCTCCTCTTACAAATGTTTGAATTAGTATACGACCACACTATCGTGGCATATGAAAATCACAGTATTTTGAGGTGTTGGTGAATTTAAATTATATTGTTTGAGGAATCAATTGTAACACCCATGAAATTATAAGATAAGTATATGGATAGTATTTTCTTTAGAGCATGAAAGTAAGAGGAATCAAAAAGAAATAATAGAAATAAAAAGAAGGAGAGGTTGAGGTTTGAACCTTGAACCTCCCACAAATGATAGAGTTAAATTAGTGTGAAGTAACCACTAGAATAATGAATAATATTTGGATAGGAAGGAATGAAAAATTTAGTTAAAGGTGAGGAGAAAATAAAAGAAAACTAAGAAAAAGAGCAAGAGAAAACCAAGTGGCTTTCCTCCTCTTCCTCTTGGTTAAGAGAAGAAGCAAGCAAAAGGTGAATTGCCTTCCTCTCCTCTCTCCCTTCTCATTTTCGTGGGAATTAAAGAGAAGATAAAGGGGGATGAATGGGGACAAGAATCCTTCCCACGATGAATAAAAAGGATTAGAGGAGAAAAGAGAAAGGGAAATTCTAAATCTTCTTCTTCCTCATCCTCTTTCTCTTCTCCACCGAGAACTAGAGCTCTCCTCCCTCATCTCCAAAAGCCAAGTTTAGGTTTTCTCTCTAAGGGAAAACAAATACTAGCAAGGAGTCTCAAGGTCTACCTCATACAAGAAGAAGAAAAACAAAAAGGGAAACTAGGAAGAGAAACTTCTCCTCCCTCCTCACAAGGGTACCACTTCCTTAAGGATCAACAAGCGAAAACTATGTAAGTTTCCCCTCACCTGTGGTACAATAGCTCATGTGGTTTTCATGAAGATAGATTTCTTAAAAACCTAGGGTTGCTTCATGGAAATTTCGGCCAAGACAAAAAGAAGGATCTAAGGAATTTTAAGACCTAACTAGATATGCTCATTTTATTTCTTGTGACATGTATCTTATGGTAGGAGGTTAACCTAATGTTTCTATGCTAGAATATTTAGTTAGAACTTAGATTCATGATCCTAGACTCTCGGCCAAGCATGAACAAAAGAACTAGGTAAGCTTAAGACTCAAACTAAACATGCTCCCTTGTTCTTATGATATGTGCTCTATGATAATGGTGTTGTTAACATTTTCTCCTACTTGTATGTTGATTTGAAACTTCATTTTCATGCTCATGAACATTCGGCCATGGTAGAACTAAGGGCCTAGGAGAGCTTTAAACCAAAAACTAAGCATGCCATGATTTCCCTAGGATAAGATATGAAGCTAATATGATATGCCCATGATTATATGTTGATTTGAACTCTATTTCATGCTTATGAAGATTCGGCCATGTTAAGATTTGAGGCCTAGGAAAGTTTAAAACAAGTCTAAGATGCTCATGACCTTCTTGATGAAATGATATGAAACTAACTTGATGTTCTTATGCTTGTTTGTTGCATAGAAATTTGGTTACATGCTCTATAACTTTCGACCACACAAGGTTTTAAGACCTAGGATGCTTAGAACTTAAACTAAGTTTGCTCATGTTGTTCCTTGAAATAAATGCCATGAAATTTGTGTAGGGTTTCCATGCTTTTATGTCACATGAAAACTAGTCTATGTCTTACATGTTTCGGCCACCATTAGTTTAAGGGCCTAGGAAACTTAGAACCCAACTTAGATATGCTCATGATGTTTCTTGTAATAAATGCTATGAAATTTGTTTATGGTTTCCATGCTCTTATGCCACTAGAAACCTAGTTTCCATGCTTAACAAGTTTCGGCCACCTTAGATTAAAGGGCTTAGGAAGTTTGGAACTTAAACTAAATGTGCTTATGATGTTCCCCATGATATGTGTTATGATATTGGTTTAAGGTACAACACTTTCATGCTACTTGTAACCTAGAATCATGCTTGCTAGGGTTCGGCCATGATAAGGTTAAAAGCTTAGAGAACTTAGAACCCAAACTAAACATGCTCAAGTTGTTCCTTATGATATATGATATGACATTAGTTTAGGGTTTACATGGTTGCATGTTGCTTATAGCCTAATTTGAGGCTTGATGAGTTTCGGCCATGATATAAGTAAAGACCTAGGAAGTTTAGAACCCAAACTAAGCATGCTCAAGGTGTTCCTTATGATATAGGATATGATAATGGTTTAGAGTTCACATGCTTTTATGTTCCTTGCTAACCTAGGCTACAACTACATGTTTCAGCCACTACATGATATTAGGGTTAGAGACCTAATTATGATTTCCCATGTGCCTCTCATGCAATGCTTTATGATATGATAAGAATATGCCATGCTGCTATACTCATTTATGTATGCTTATGACCTATGCATGATGATGTTCTATGTGCCCAAATTTATAATATGCTATGTGCCCAAATTTATGATATGCTATGTGCCCAAGTTCATGATGTGCTGTGTGCCCAATTATGCATGTGATCATGATGTGCTGTGTGCCCAAATTCATGATGTGCTATGTGCCCAATTATACATGCTTTATGTTATGCCTAAGAGTTGCTTCCCTATCAGTTGGGACTAGGAGCACTCTTCATGATATGAATATGACATGAATGATAGGCTAAGAATTATGATATGTATCACATGCTACTTTACTTTTAAGGCTTGTACCAAGGGTGGGCTCCATAAGCGCCCCGGGGTCGATGGACTAAGAAACGGGCCTTGTTAGGGATGGGTTCCTAAGTGCCCCAAGGTCGATGGACTAAGAAACGGGCCTAGTATGTTTGCCTTGTAGGGTTCAAGACTTGCTACCTTGGACCTACATAGGACGCGCGTATTTATGTATGTGGTACAAGCCAGGGCCCCCCTTATGTTGAGATTATGTTTAAGTATGTATATTATATGTTTTCAAAAGACATGTTGCATATGTTTTTATGATACATGTTTAGAAATTCACCTTGCATATACCTTATGATTATGCCATGATATTTATGATGATGTTATGATATGTCAGGGTGCATTTGATGATCATGTTATGTTATGCCATGATACCTTATGATTATGTTACGATATGCCATGATATGCTGCATGATATGATGAATTTGTCTCTATGCGTTATGTCTTGTGATTTTGATATGCTATACGGTTTTTGTGAGTAGGAAAGCAACTTACTGAGCCATGAGTGCTCACATCTTACCTTCTTGTACCACAGATAAAGGCAAGGAATGGATGAACTAGGGGAGCAGCAGGAGGGGCTAGAAGGATGTGTATGGTAGTGGCTGGGCTAAAGGAGAAAGACCTGCTTTTGTTTAATAAGAACTATGCCTAGTTTATGTTACTACTTTACGACTCCATGACATTTAACTATGTGTTTGGGTATTATGACTTAAAAATCATGTTAAGTATGCTATGTGGTTTTATATGTCCAGGTGATTAGTCATGGTGATTTTAAAGAGAAGAAAAGTTTTTAATTTCTATAAATAAGACTTCCGCTGTAGTAAGTAGGTATGTATGTTAAAGTAACCCCCGTCGCCTTAGCAGGAGGGGCGGGGCGTTACATCAATATTATTTTAAATTCTAAAGTTTTGACCAAATATTTGATTTTGTGATTCTCAGGATTTCAAAATGGCTTTCAATTCTCTTGCTGTTATTTTAAAAGAAAATAAACTTACTGGTCCAAATTATATTGATTGGAAATGGAACTTGGACATTATCTTAACTTCTAAAGAATACAAGTTCGTACTTCTTGAGGTCTGTCCTAGCATGCCTGATAAGGATTCTAGCGAAGAGGAGATAGAGACAGATAGGAAATGGGTCAAGGTAGATGAGATGGCGCGGTGTTACATTTTGACTTCTATGTCAAATGTGTTGCAACATTAGCATTATGCCCTATCCACTGCCTATGACATGATGCTCAATCTCAAGGGACTTTTCGGAGATCATAATCGGGCTGCCAGGCAGGAGGCCATGAGAAACTTAATGACGACCACCATGACTAAGGGGACACCCGTGAGGGATCATGTCCTCAAGATGATGGCTCATTTAAATGAGATGGAAGTCCTTGGAGCTGAAATTGATGGGGAAACCTAGGTTGATATCATTCTCCAAACGCTGGCCAAGAGTTTTGAGTAGTTCCGCCTGAACTACAACATGAATAAAAGGGTTTATTCATTGGCGGAACTTCTGACAGTACTCCAAGTGAAAGAAGGGCTATTTCGTCAAAGTTCTCAAGTTCACATTGCTGAAAACATTTCTGCCTCTAAGCTGGAAGGCGGAAAGAAGAAGAAGAAACAAGTTGGTTCGGCAAAAAAAGTGATTTGACCTTAAGGGACTGGGTCGTAGGCTGGTGTGAAGAAGCCAAAGGGAAAGTGCTTCACATGCAAGCAGTCTGGACATTAGAAGGTGGGTTGTCCTCGCAGAAAGGAGAACAATAAAGGTATATCTTATTCATTAGCTGTTAAAAATAATTAGCGGTGTTATCTACGGTACTGTGTGTAGATACGGAGCCATTGATCAAGTCTGCAATTCATTGCAAGGGTTCCAGGAAACCAAACGACTACATGAAGGGAGATCACCGTCTACATGGGAAGTGCTACGAGAGTGGCGGCTATTGCAGTGGGAGATGTTTATTTATCTTTTGATAGGAATAAAACTTTGATTTTAAAAAATTGTCTTTACGTACCATGTTTTAGAAAGAACTTGATTTCAGTTTCTAAATTATTTATGAATGGATATTATATTTATTTTGATGACAAGGTGGTTGTCAAGAAAAATAGGGTGGTTATATGTTCTATTGTGTTGGTTGCCAATTTGTATACTATTAATCCAATAACTTCCACGATGCAACAAATGAAAATTAATAACACATCTTCTAATTCTAATAAGAGAAAGCAACCTTCGGAAATGAACCAAACATATCTTTGGCATCTAAGGTTGGATCATATTAACTTGAGTAGGATTCAAAGGTTAATAGCCAATGGACCTTTGGGTTCATTGGTAGTGAAAAAGTTTCCAACCTGCGAGTCTTGCTTGGAAGGAAAAATGACCAAAAGGCCTTTTAAGGAAAAGGGGTATAGAGCCAAAGAAGTGTTGGAATTGGTTCATTCTGATTTGTGTGGGCCTATTACTATCCAGACAAGAGGTGGTTTCGAATATTTTGTCTCTTTTATAGACGACTATTCGAGATATTGGTACATTTACTTGATGCACTGCAAGTCTGAGTGCTTTGATAAGTTCAAAGAGTAAAAGGCTGATGTGGAAAAGCGTCATGATAAAAGTATTAAGATACTACGGTCTGATCATGGTGGAGAGTACCTCTTAGGAGAGTTTAGGAGATACTTATTAGAGGTCGGGATTTAATCCCAATTGTCTGCACCTGGTACACCCCAACAAAATGGTGTGGTAGAACGAATGAATAAGATTTTTATGGAAATGGTTAGATTAATGATGAGTTATTTAGAATTACCAAATTCATTTTGGGGATATGCTCTGGAAACCGCGATGTACATTCTGAACTTGGTACCTTCTAAGTCAGTATCCTCTACTCCCACAGAATTATGGAATGGTCATAAGCCTTGTTTAAAACACATTCAGATTTGGGGTAGTCCAGCACATGTACTGAAGGGAGACGCTGATAAGTAGGAATCACGTACAGAAGTTCGCTTGTTCATGGGATATCCTAGAGAAACGAAAGGTGATTTGTTTTATAGTCCTAATGATCAGAAGGTCATTGTTACCACCAATGCTCGATTTTTAGAAGAGGACTATGTAATGAACCACAAGCTCATGAGCAAAATTGTTCTTGAGGAAATAAGAGAGGACACTTCTACGTTAGTGCCAACGGTACAAGATAAGATACCACAAGTAACTGCAACATGTGTCACAAATGATTCACAATTACAGGTAGTGCCTCGTCGTAGTGGGAGGGTTATTAGACCACCTGATAGATTCATGTTTTTGGGAGAGTCTTCGGACTTGATCCCTGGTGAACATGAAGCAGATCCCTAGACATATGATTAAGCACTCTAAGATAAAGATGCAGCATATTGGTAAAGTGCAATGAACTCTGAAATAGAATTTATGCTTTCTAATCAGGTCTGAGAGCTTGTAGAACTACCAAATGATGTAAAAGACATTGTATGTAAATGGGTCTACAAAGGAAAAGAGGAACAGATGGGAAGGTGGAAATCTTTAAAGAGAGGCTTGTTGCGAAGGTGTATACTCTGAAAGAGGGAATCGATTATGAGGAAACTTTTTCACCGGTAGTCATGCTTAAGTCTATCCAAATTCTTTTATCTATTGCTGCTCATATGGATTATGAGGTTTGGCAAATGGATGTCAAGACAACTTTCCTTAACGGAAGTCTTGAAGAAAACATCTATATGAAGCAACCATAGAGATTCATTGCAAAGGGCAAATTGCATCTTTTGTGTAAGCTTAATCGGTCCATTTATGGACTGAATCAAGCTTCAAGATCTTGAACATTCAGTTTGATGAAGTGATCCAGTCTTATGGATTCATTCAGTGTCCGAATAAGTCTTTTATATACAAGAAAAGTGATGACAACATGGTGGTATTTCTTGTACTATATGTAGATGACATTTTGCTCATTGGCAACAATGTCAAAGTGTTGTCAGAAGTAAGAGTATAGTTGTCCAAGAAGTTTGATATGAAGGACTTGGGAGAATGTGAACATATTCTTGGGATCAAAGTAATAAGGGATCGCAAGAAAAGGATGTTGTGCTTATCGCAAGCTTCATACATTGATACTATCCTAGCTCATTTTAACATGCAAAACTCCAATAAAGGTTTTCTACCTTTTCGGCATGGAGTACCTTTAATTAAAGATATGTGTCCTAAGGCATCAAAGGAAATAGAGGAGATGAAGACAGTTCCTTATGCTTCGGTTGTAGGAAGCCTAATGTATGCGATGGTATGTATGAGACCGAATATCTGTTTTACCGTGGGCATGGTTAGCAGATATCAAAGTAACCCAGGACCGGGACATTGGACTGTCGTAAAGCATATATTAAAATACCTAAAAAGGACTAGAGATTATATGCTGGTTTACCAGGCAGATGATTTACTCCCTATGGGTTACACGGATTCGAACTTCCAATCAGATAGGGACAATAGTAAGTCTACCTCAGGTTATGTGTTTACTTTAGGAGGTGGAGCCATAGCATGGAGGAGTGTTAAGGAAAATTACGTTTCAGACTCAACCATGGAAGCTGAGTATGTGGCAGCCTCTGAGGCAGCTATAGAAGTTGTATGGCTCAGAAACTTCATGATGGACTTAGATGTGATTCCTAGTTTGCCCAAAATTATTACAGTGTATTGTGATAATAAGTGGTGCAGTAGCAAACTCAAAGTAACCACGAGCCCATAATGCAAGTAAACACATTGAGCGCAAGTACCACCTGATACGAGACATCGTAAAATGAGGAGAGGTTGTTGTCGCCAAAATTACATCAGTAGATAACCTGGCAGATCCTTTCACTAAGACCCTTCTGGCGAGAGCTTTTGATAGACATGTTGAGGGGATGGGAATCATATGTATGACAGCATTTATGGAAGCATAGTCTTTTAGTATAAATGGGAGATTATTGGGATGTATACTATAACTCTAGCTTTCATATGAACATCTGTTTTGAAATATTTTGAAATGAGAATCACTTTGGTCAAATATTTGCATTTAATATTTATATATATGCCAATGCAGTTGTCCATTTAATTTATATTGTAGATAACATGGTGGATTGTGCCACATAGAAGATCATGTTATCGGTTCCTTATAAATTATAAATAGTAGCTAACAACCAAGATGGATAGGGACAAACCATTGGAACTGTTATAGTGTAATTTGGTATTAGTTTGTCTTGACTATAAAATTACACTAGTACACTCTGTGTGTATTGAGCAAGATCATTTGAGGTTGTTCGATTTATACTGACTACATAAAAGAACAGAACCTCTGTTATTATAGATGTGCATCCTCTTAATCCTTATATAATAACAAGCACGTATAATTAGTATTTATTTCTTTAACTTATCAATGGGTGAGATTTATTCGTTAAATCAATAAGCCTAATGAGTTGGGAGATATATTATTTATATGGTGTGTTGTTGATTATAGAAAAAATCTATGTCCTAATTATTTAGGCTGATGTTGTCCCCTTAAGGAACTCATAAGGATTATCATGTAAACCCTACAGGTGGGCTTAGTCCGGCAGGATAATAAAGTTGAGTGGTACTACTCTTGAAATCATATGGATGTTTCTTGCATGCATGGTATTTGTTATACTAGCTTAGGAACTTTAAAAAATGCATTAAAAATCCAGAAAGGACATCAAAAGTCACTTTAGAAAAAACCCCCCATGCATGCACACGAAAATGGTCCTCATGTTGGACCAATTTCACTTTCAAATTGAAGGAATGTGATCCACTTAGTTGTTGCCTCCATTGTGCATTGATCCTCCTTTTCCTTGAGCCTCATTATTAAGCCTTCCAAAGCTTGCTTCATTCTCTTAGTCGTGGACCTTGTCATGGGTCCCCCAATTTCCTTCAATGCCTCTTCTTGGCTCACATCAGGTACCCTCTACCATGGATTGACGACCTGTTTGACCAGTTAAAAGGTGCCACCGTCTTCTCTAAGATTGACCTGAGGTCTGACTATCATCAAGTAAAAGTGAAACAGGATGATAGACCAAAGACGACTTTCCGAACAAGATACGGACACTATGAGTTCGTAGTCATGCCCTTCGGAGTGACGAATGCTCATGCTATGTTTATGGACCTGATGAATCAGGTATTCTCGGCATTCCTCGACAAATTTGTGATCATCTTCATCGACGATATCCTCATCTATTCGTGAACCCAAGTAGAGCATGCCGAACACCTGAACATTGTATTGCAGATTCTTCGGGAGAAGCAGCTGTATGCGAAATTCTCCAAAT
This sequence comes from Zingiber officinale, assembly GCF_018446385.1. Taxonomy (NCBI): domain Eukaryota; kingdom Viridiplantae; phylum Streptophyta; class Magnoliopsida; order Zingiberales; family Zingiberaceae; genus Zingiber; species Zingiber officinale. The sequence goes on along the minus strand of NC_055994.1, from coordinate 48,416,060 downwards.
GCGAGTTCTGGCTCGATCGAGTATCATTTTTAGGTCATATTATCTCCAAGGACGGGGTAATGGTTGACCCCATAAAGATTGAGGTTGTGAGTAACTGGACCAGGCCAAAGAATGTCAATGAGATCAGGAGTTTTCTCAGGCTAGCAGGCTATTGCAGGAAGTTCATAGAGGATTTCTCTAGAATTGCAGCCCCTATGACAGCTCTCACCAGGAAGAACAAGAAGTATGAATGAATAGATGACTGCGAGAAGAGTTTCACAGAATTAAAAAGGAAATTGACTAGTGCTCCAATCCTCACTCTTCCGGAAAGTAACAAATGTTTTGATATGTATAACGACACATCCAAGTTAGGACTCGGAGCTATACTGATGTAGAACGGCAAGGTCATTGCCTACGCCTCTAGGCAACTCAAGTAACATGAAAGAAATTACCCCACCCACGATCTAGAGCTAGCAGCCGTGGACTTTGCTCTCAAAATATAGAGGCATTATCTATATGGAGCTTAGTGTAAGATTTATACAGATCACCAGAGTCTGAAATACTTTTTCACACAGAAAGACCTAAACATGGGACAATGCAGATGGCTCGAGTTAGTCAAGGACTATGACTGCGATATCTTTTACCTCCGGGAAAAGAGAACAAAGTGGCCGATGCACTCAGCGGGAAGTCCTGTGCCACCTTAATGTCGCTATCGGCATTGTCCCAACCCTAGGAAGGGAAATTATGTGTTACGATATGAAACAAAGATACCCAGAGCTATTCTAAGTTCGAGGATGAACTTTTTATAAGGTATGGGGGATTGTAACACCCATAAAGTCTCTAGTAAATTGTATGTAGTTTTTGCATGATTAGAATGAGTTTTATGTGGGTTCCTTCTACAAAAAAAAGGAAAATAGAACCAAAAAGAAGCATGGCCAAGGTTCGAACCTTGAACCTTTTAGTAAGTGACAAAGCTTTAAGTAGAATGGATGTAAATTTTATTTTATGTTCGATCTAGTTTGTACATTCCCTCGAGGAATATAGGATCGAAAAATGTAAAATTCTATTTATGTTGCGGATCGAATCTTGCAAGGCCTGGAACCGTTTGAGGACCAGAGGCACAGTGGAACAAGGAGCAAGATGGACGCGACAACTAGACCCGGTGGAAGTGGCCAAAGATGGCAGCAGCTAGGGTTGGCGACACACGGAGGATAACAATAGATAAAAGCCATAATAGTTGAAAATTAGTTTTTCTGTTTATTGCTTTTTATGCTATGACTCCGTGTGCTTGTTAGTATGCATGTTAAGTAGACTAGCATAGTCAAAATTTCTCATTTTAAATAACTAAGTGGGAGAGCGATTTATTTTTAAATAAATTCCACGGTCTCCATTACTGGTTTATAAGTGATGCAGCAAGCTTGCGCGTTGGCTCTGAGTGCCTTCCTCCATATCGGATGAGCTTGTTTGCAGATCACTAGATTAAACTTCCATTTTGGATGACTATAGGAAGTTAATTAAGAGCGTGTGATCTTCCCCATCGGAAGGGGCACAATCTTATTAATGAACTTAGTGTCAAGTAATGGTATACACTTAGGCACGTCTAATAGTATCCTCCCCATTGGAGTCACTGCTATTATTCGTGTGACCAAAAGAAACCAACTATTAATTTTATTTGTCAAAAAGTTAGGTTGACAAGATAATAAAATTAATGGGTTAAACCCTCCTTTTACAAAAATTTGAATTTGTATATGTCCACACTATCGTGGCATATAAAATTCAAGGTGTTTTAAGGTGTTGGTTAATTTAAAATAGTATTGTTTGAGCAATCAATATTATTTTAAATTTAGAGTTCTGACCAAAAGTTATTTGTGATTCTTAGGATGACTTTCAACCCACTGGCCATCATACTAAAAGAGAACATACTTATTGGTCCTAACTACATAGATTGGAAAAGGAACCTGGACATTGTTCTAACTACTGAAAGCTATAAATTTGTATTGACTGAACCTTACCCTGATACCCCCAATGGTGAATCTACTCAAGAGGAGATTGAGTATCATAGGAAATGGGTAAAAGCAGATGAGATGGCGCGGTGTTACATTTTGGCTTCAATGTCAAATGTATTGCAACATCAGCATCAAGATTTACCAATAACTTATGATATTATGAATAATCTCAAAGAACTCTTTGGTCACCAGGATCGGGCCTCTAGGCAAGAAGCCATGAGAAAGATAATGACAACCACCATGTAAGAGGGTACTCCTGTGAGGGATCATATCCTAAAGATGATGGCTTATCTGAATGAAATACAAATCCTTGGAGGAGAAATTGATAGGGAAACCCAGATCGATATGATCCTCCAAACGCTACCTAGAAGTTTTGAGCAATTTTGCCTGAATTACAATATGAATAAAAGGGTATATTCATTGGCGGAACTACTGATAGAACTTCAGGTAGCAGAAGGTTTGTTCCGTCATAATTCTCATATTCACTATGCTGAAAATGGTTCTACTTCTAAACCGAAAGGAAAGAAGAAGAAGAAACAAGTTAGCTCAGCAAACAAAGTGAATAAATCTCAGAGTACAGGACCAAAAGCTGGAATGAAGAAGCCGAAGGGCAAGTGCTTCATCTGCAAGCAGTCAGGGCATTGGAAGGCGGACTGTCCTCATAGGAATCAAAACAACAAAGGTATATCTCATGTTCTGGTTGTTGAAACATGTTTAGCAGTGTTATCTACCAGCACCTGGTGTGTAGATACGGGAGCCACTGATCATGTCTGCAATTCCTTGCAGGGGTTCCAGAAAACCCGACGACTATCTGAAGGAGAGATTACCGTCTACATGGGCAATGCTACTAAGGTGGCGGCTGTTGCAGTGGGAGATGTCTACTTATCTTTTAATAAGAATAGAAATTTAGTTTTAAGAAATTGTCTTTATGTATCCAGTTTTAGAAAGAATTTAATTTCAGTTTCTAAACTGTTTTTAGATGGATATTCAGTTTCCTTTAGTAACGATGTGGTTATTAAGAGAAATAAAGTGATTATCTGTTCTGGTACATTGGTTGGCAATCTATATACTTTAAATCCAATTTCTCTCACAAAGCAAAATATGGAAATTAATAACACATCTTCTAACTCAAATAAGAGAAAAGAACCTTCAAAATGAACCAAGCATATCTTTGGCATCTAAGGCTTGGTCATATTAACTTATGTAGGATTCAAAGACTTATAACCGATGGACTCTTGGGTTCATTAGAGTTGGAAAATTTTCCAACTTGTGAATCTTGCTTAGAAGGTAAAATGACCAAGAGGCCTTTTAAGGCCATGGGGTATAGAGCCGAAGAAGTGTTAGAATTGGTTCATTCTGATTTGTGTGGACCTATGTCTATCCAGGCAAGATGTGGTTTTGAATATTTTGTCTCTTTTATAGACGATTATTCAAGATACGGATACATTTACCTAATGCGCCGCAAGTCCGAGTGCTTTGATAAGTTCAAAGAATACAAGGCTGATGTGGAGAAACAACTAGGTAAAAGTATCAAGATACTACTGTCTGATCGTGGTGGCGAATACCTCTTAGGAGAGTTTAGGAATGACTTATCAGAAGCCGGGATTCAATCCCAATTGTCCGCACCTGGTACACCCCAACACAATGGTGTGGCAGAACGAAGGAATAGGACTCTTATGGAGATGGTTAGATTGATGATGAGTTATTCAGAATTACCAAATTCATTTTGGGGATACACTCTGGAAACGGAAGTGAACATTCTGAACTTAGTACCTTCTAAATCAGTTTCTTCTACTCCCACAGAATTGTGGAATGGGCGAAAACCCTGTTTAAGACATATTCGGATTTGGGGTATTCCAGCACATGTGCTGAAACTAGATGCTGATAAGTTAGAATCTCGTACAGAAGTTCACGTGTTTGTAGGTTATCCCAGAGGAACGAAAGGTGGTTTATTTTATAGTCCTCAAGAAGGTCATTGTTAGCACCAATGCCCAATTTTTAGAAGAAGACTATATAATGGATCACAAGACTAGTAGCAAAGTTGTTTTAGAAGAACTTAGAGAGGACACGTCTACTTTGATACCAACAGTACAAGATGAAGTACCACAAGAGACTACAACACGTATCACACATAATACACAACCACAGACGGTGCCTTGCTGTAGTGGGAGAGTTGTGAGGGAACCTGAGAGATCATGTTGTTGGGAGAGTCTTCAGACTTGATCTCGGGTAAACATGAACCTGATCCCCAAACATATGACGAAATACTCCAAGATATAGATGCACATCTTGGCAAAAGGCAATGAATTCTGAAATAGAGTCTATGTACTCTAATAAGGTCTGGGAGCTTGTAGAACCACCCGATGGTGTAAAAGCCGTTGGATGCAAGTGGATCTACAAAAGGAAAAGAAGGACAGACGGGAAGGTAGAAACCTTCAAAGCTAGGCTTGTTGCGAAAGGGTACACTCAGAAAGAGGGAATTGATTATGCGGAGACCTTTTCACCGGTAGCCATGCTTAAGTCTATCCGGATACTCTTATCCATTGCTGCTCATATGGATTATGAGATTAGGCAAATGGATGTGAAGACAGCTTTTCTTAATGGAAGTCTTGAAGAAAACATCCATATGAAGCAACCAGAAGGGTTCATTGAAAAAGGCAAAGAGCATCTAGTGTGCAAGCTCAATCGACCCATTTATGGACTGAAGCAAGCTTCAAGGTCTTGGAACATTCGGTTTAATAAAGTAATCCAGTCATATGGATTTATTCAGTGTCCGGATGAGTCTTGTGTATACAAGAAGTGTAACGGAAACGTGGTGGTATTTCTTGTACTATACATAGATGATATTTTGTTAATTAGCAACAATATCAAGGTATTATCGGACGTAAGGGTATGGTTGTCCAAACAATTTGATATGAAGGACTTAGGAGATTGTGCACACATTCTTGGGATCAAAGTTATAAGGGATCGCAAGAAAAGAATGTTGTGTCTATCCCAAGTTTCATATATATATACAATCCTTGCTCGATTTAGCATGCAGAATTCCAAGAAAGGTTTCTTACCTTTTAGGCATGGAGTAGCTCTATCTAAAGAGATGTCTCCGAAGACATCAAAGGAGATAGAGGACATAAAAACAGTTCCTTATGCTTCGGCTGTAGGAAACCTTATGTATGCAATGCTATGTATGAGACCTGATATCTATTTTGCCATAGGCATGGTTAGCAGATATCAGAGTAACCCTGGACAAGGACATTGGATTGTGGTAAAGCATATATTAAAGTACCTGAGAAGGACTAGAGATTATATGCTAGTTTACCATGCAGACGATTTGCTCCCTGTGGGTTACACGGATTCAGATTTCCAATCAGATAGGGACAACAGTAAGTCTACATCAGGCTATGTGTTTACTTTAGGAGGTGGAGCCATTGCATGGAGGAGTGTTAAGCAGAAATGCGTTTCGGACTCAACCATGGAAGCTGAGTATGTAGCAGCCTCTGAGGCAGCTAAAGAAGCAGTATGGCTCAGGAATTTTCTAATGGACTTAGATGTGATTCCTGGTTTGCCCAAAATCATCACAATTTATTGTGATAATAGCGGTGCAGTTGGAAACTCGAAGGAACCACGAGCCCATAAGGCAAGTAAACAAATAGAGCGCAAGTACCACTTGATACGAGATATCGTGAAGCGAGGAGAAGTTGTCATCGCCAAGATTGCATCAGCAAATAACCTGGCAGATCCTTTCACTAAGGCCCTTCTAGCAAAAGTTTTCGATCGGCATGTGGAGGGGATGGGAATCAGATGTATGGCAGCAGATATGGCAGCTTAGTCATTAGTATAAGTGGGAGATTGTTAGAGTGTATACTGAAAGCCTATGTTTTTGTAAATATTTTTGAATAAAGAATCACATTTGGTCAAATTATCTATATTTGTTTGTAGTTGTTCAATTAATTTATATTGTAGATAACATAGTATGTGGTGTCACATACAGAAGATAATATTTTCAGTACCTTATAAATTATAAACAGTAGCTCACGACCAAAATGGAAAGGAACAAATCATTGAAGGTCGTAGTGTAATTAGGTATTAGTTTATCTTAACTATATAATTACACTAGTACACTTAGTGTGTATTGAGTAGGACCATCAGAGGTCATTCCTTTTATACTGACTTTATAAAGGAACAAAGACCTCAGTTATTATGGAAGTGTGTGCTCTTAATCCTAATATAATAACAAGCACATATTTTGATATTTATTTCTTTAATTTATCAATGGGTGAGATTTAGTTTGATAAATCAATAAGCCCGATAAGTTGGGAAATGATATCACTTATAGTGTGTATTGTTGATTATAGAAGTAAACTGTGTCCTAGTGATCTATGTTTATAATGTCCTCAAGAAGAGCTCATAAGGATTGTCATGTTAAACCCTGCAGGTGGATTTAGTCCGACATGACGATAAGGTTGAGTGGTACTATTCTTAGACTAAGATATTAATTAAATGAGTTGTCAGTAACTCACTTAATTAGTGGACATTCGACATCTTAAACACAGGGAGACTAACACACTCATAATAAGAAGGAGCCCAAAAATGTAATTTGGGATTGGTGTGGTAGTTCAATAATAGTTCTCTAGTGGAATGAATTATTATTGATAAAATTAAGTTGTGTGTTTGGGGCGAACACGGGATGCTTAATTTTATCGGGAGACCAAAACCAATTCCTCCTCTCGGTCCCTATCGTAGCCTCTTATTTATAGAGTACTATACCCACCTATACCCACTTTCATACCCATGATATAGGGGCCGACCAATCTAGCTTGTGGATCAAGCAAGGGCCGGCCAAACCATTGGTTCATGGGTCACCGGCCCTAGCTTGAACCCAAGCTAAGGTGGCCGGCGCTAGTAAATTAAAAAATAATTTTAATTTTAAAATTTTCTTATGTGAAAGATATAATTTATTGGAGAGATTAAAAATTAAAATATCTCTTTTATAAGATTCTTCAAAAGATTAAAGAAAGAGATTAAATCTCTTTCCTTATTTGTAGATTGGAAAGATATTTTATTTTTCTTCTTTATAAATTATTCACATGTTGGAAAATTAAAATTATAGAAAATTTTTTTTATCAACCATGAAGGGATTTTAAAGGAAAATTTTATTTTTTTTAAATTTCCAAAGACAAATAAGGAATTTTTAATTGTTGATTGAAAATTGCCTTGTTTGCTCTCCATGAGGTGGCCGGCCATGACATGAAGGATTAGGAAATTTTGTTTAATTTTTCTTAATTAATTCATGTCAAGGAAAGTTAAGGAAATTTTATTGTAATTAAATTTCCTAATTTGCCAAAGCTAAGGAATATAAAAGAGGGGATTTTGGAAGCCTTCAAGGTGAACAACCACTATTATTATCTCCCTCTTTTCTTCCTTGGTGTGGCCGGCCTCCTTCTTTTCTCTTCTCTCCATCTTGTGGCCGAACCTCTCTTCCTCCTTGGAGATCAAGTGGTGGCCGGATTTTAGCTTGGAGAAGAAGGAGAGAAAGCTTACATCCCTTGGATCTTGGTTGGTGGAAAAAGATCTTCATCTTTTGGAAGCATTGTGCTTGGCCAAAACTTGAAGAAAGGAGAAGAAGGTGCTTTGGTGGTTTCTCATCTCGGAAGATCGTTGCCCACACAACGTCCGAGGTTAGAAGAGGAATACGGTAGAAGACCTAGAGGTTTTTGTTTGCAAAAGAAAAGGTATACTAGTATTTAATTTCCGCATCATACTAGTTTTATCTTCATGTAAAAATACCAAATACAAGAGGCATGCGATTTTAGTATTTGGAATTTGTTTTCGATGTTGTGTTCTTTTATTTTTCTTTTCCTTGTGATTTGATTGTTCTTTTCGATTGACCTAAAGTTATTTAAGGAAATTAAATATTATCTTTCCTTAAAAGGCTTTGTCTAGGCGGTGGTGGTTGTTCCCATATCCAAGAAGGCCATGTGCCTCGCCATGCAGTCCTGGAAGCTAATTTTGGAAATTAATATTTAATGGAATTAATAACCTAGGTGATTTGGATCGAACGTGTTAAGTTCCGCAGGAGAGCCAAGTCTAAACCTAAAAGAACAAATAGATTAAACTTTGGATCAAACGTGTTAAGTTCCGTAGGCGATCCAAGTTTAATTTAAAAGAACACATGGTAGCTATGAGAAGTTCAGACCTTTGTATAAAATTTTTATACAGTGAAACCATTAGGCTTTTCGAGTAGCAACCAACACCAAGGAGAAATTGCTTCCTCAGCCATGGACAAGAGTATAGGCTAGCAAAACAACAGATTACTTACTGAAAACAAGAAAGGAGATCGTCGAGAAACGGTGAGCACGGAGATGTGTCGAAAACTGCAGCGAGAAAAGAACACTAAGGGAAAGAAAAGAAAGAACAAAGTTGAAAAGGAAACGAAGGGTTTAGGGTTTGAAAAGCACACAACCGTCGTCAGATCAAAACACTTTTATCTCAGCAGACGCCGAGGATCACAGGAAAAAGGCAAAGGCTTACATGACGTGGCGGCCAAAGAAAGTATGTGTCATATCATCATAAAAAAACCTTTATACTGGATGTGACAGATCGGATCACGCTGGGGTTGGTAACACCTCGTTGTACGCTTATAACATTCTCTTACCCGAAGAAAAGCCAATCACCAACTAGGAAGTTTCGAAAGGAGACGTAATTAGCTGGACATAATAAAGTGAAAAGGACTGAATTTTGACCAAGACCAGGCTAAGGACGAAAACATTTAAGGATGGAGATTTAGGCGAATAACAGATTTTAAATTAACATCCTTATAAAATGCAAACTAGCATTAATCAAAATAATTTTATATTGGCCGGCATAACTCTGGTTATGCTAGACAAGTATAATATTGATTTAAATAACATTGTTTATAATCAACGAGACAATAGTAGTTGGTATAACATTAGCTATAATATAGAAGTATTCCAACAGTTAATATAGCCTCAGCCATGATAAATGACACATAGGATATACGAAGGGGTAATGAATACAACATCACATTTATTCTTATAAATTAAAGAAGGATTCAATAGAATCACTTAATTCAATACAAAAGTTTGTTTTTACACTTAGAATCTGATCAAGTACATAACATTACATTTCCCCTCAGAACAGTAATCCTCAGACAGATAACAAAAATTACAAACATAAGCTCTTGAGACGCTTAGAAAATTTTAGTCCCACTGGATTTAAACTTACCATGGAGCAGAGATGGAAACATTTTACTTCGCCCAGGCTTGTCAAGGCGCATAAGTGGCAATATTTTGCCTGGGACGAAGAAAGCAACAAAGCAGAAAGACTCAAGGGCAAGGGGAAGGATCTATTTAGACCATGATGGAAAAGTAAATGAAAAAGCCACTTCCCCTCTCAAGCCCTGGAGTTCTACAATTAGAGCCACCCAGCTTAGCCCGTCGGCTAAATGTGCTGTGCCCTTCTCGCAACATCCATGGGCTATTGAGTTGGCCCTCCATGAGTAGTGAAAATCTCTCTGAAGTTTCTTGAGCCTTTAGAGCCTTGGCATATTTGGATGAAAAGTCTGGACTTTGAGAAGCTTCATCTCTTAAGACAATCCCTTGAACCCTGGAAGTTAGCCGAAGCAAAAATTTGAATAAACTCATATATAGATCTCGCCTTGTCTGACAAAAGTCGCCTCCAAAGAGGAGGATCCAAGACCATAACCTTAGCAATGAAAGTTAGCAAGGAAGGAAAAGAACTAAGATGGGTGGTGAATGAAGAGAAGGTTGTAATCCTATTTAAAGGATCAAAAGACTCAAGGAATCACTGTACTGAGGTTCGCGGGATCACTATACTTGGTTTCATTAGATAGTTGTACACAAAATCTATTAGGTCATTTCAATATCTGGGGCAGAGTCACGGGTAGGAAAAGACAAAATCAGACTTGTGTCTAGTCAGTCGTCTACACCTCCTTCGACTAGACTTGAAGGGAAGGCTGGTGATATGGGTTAGGTTTCATGAGTCCCCGATAAAGAAGGGAAAGGAGATAATCAAACGGAGAAGATAGGTCAATATTGGCCGAGATATGCCTCCAAGGAGGTAGACCCACATCAATCAGCATATACCTCAAAGGAGGTAGGCTAATGTAGGCCGAGATATGCCTCAAAGGAGGTAGGCCAATATCGATCGAGACATACTTTTAGGAAAGAAGACCAATATCGTTCGGGATATGCCTCTAAGGAGGTATACCCACATCGATTAGCATACACCTCAAAGGAGGTAGGCTAATATCGGCCGGGATATGCCTCAAAGGAGGTAGGTCAATATCGATCGAGACATACTTTTAGGAAAGAAGACAAATATCGGTCGGGATATGCCTCCAAGGAGGTAGACCCACATCGATCAGCATATACCCCAAAGGAGGTAGGCTGATATCGGTGGGATATACCTCGGAGGTAGGACCACATCGATCGACATATACCCCAAAGGAGGTAGGCTAATGTTGGCCGGGATATGACTCAAAGGACGTAGGCCAATATCGATCGAGACATACTTGTAGGAAAGAATGTTGGGATTTTCAGGCCGCGAAAACCGCTTTTTCGTGTCACGAAAACCCCGAAACTCCCTAGCCAACGGATCCGTGCAAAGAAAATTTTTTCGAAAAACTACGAGTACGAGTTTACCTAGATCTACACTTAGATCTACAAGGGAAAAAGGTTATACCTTTGAAGCGAAGCCCTTCGCAATCCCGCAAGTCCAAGGTACGCCGGATCTCAAGATTGTCAACGTAGACAATCCTCTAGAAGTATCCTCACGAATAAGATGTGTTCTCTAACACACAAGGATGGAGAAGAGAGCACCACAAGTGTGCTAGCACTTTCTAGGGCTCTCGAATGGGAATGAAAAGAAAAGGATAGAGAAGAGAAATAGACTGGATCTTATGAACACTCTTCTTCTTCTTCTATGTGACAATCACTCTACCTTTTTCTTCTTGAAACTCAACTCACTCACCTTCTCCTTGCTTGGAACTCATGGCAACAGCAAAGAAGGAGGAAGAAAACCCAAGGAAGAAGATGCAAAAAGTAACCACACTTAATTACCACAAAATGAAAAACCCACATTTCAAAAATGTGGCCGGCCACACATGTAACTCCCATTCCATTTAATGTGGGCGGCCACATTAAATGAAAATGGGATTTGTAACCTCCTTGATGACTTGTAGATGATGTGGCAAGGTTAGTCATGCCATGTAGGATGAGTCAACCTTCATGATGTGGCAATACATCAAGTCAAACTTGATGTTTCAACTTCCATTTGGTCAAGTCAAAATTGACCAATTTTCTTCCTTGTTGAGTTAAATCCAACCTTTGATTCAAGTCAATTTTTAATATAATGAATCTCAATTCATTAATATAAATTGACTCAATGAAGCAAATTTAAATTAGACTCATTCAACAATTGAATCTAATTGAGTCTAACTCAATAAGTCTAATTTGAATTAATCTGAATCCAATCTTTGGTGCATCATATGAACCTAATTCAATTGGTTCATCATATGAACCTAATCTCCATCCACTTGTTCTTTGTGTGTGACCCAATAGGTTCTTGTAACGTTGGCAATGTTTCTAAACTCCTTTAGAAACATAAGCAATGAGCGGCATCTAGGAATACATCATAGCTACCCAAGTTACAAGAATGCTAAGATCCAACATCACCTTGTGACTACTAATTGTGACTCCTAGCAATATATGACAAGTGTCCTTCTATCCTAGACATCTAGATTGATCAATGTGAGGCATAGACCGTGTCATCCTCTGATCAATCTAAATCTTGAACTCCAAGTAGACTCACTAATTCAAATGATCTCAATATCTTATATTGACTCATTTGGGCATGGTCATGCACTTCGTGGTCTCACTCTATCAAGAATATCGATGTCTTTCCCATCATATAGGAGGGATAGATCCCATTTACATCACTCACATCCCTCTGTATAATTTGTTACATACCCAGTAATCGCCTTTTTAGTCCACCCAGTTATGGGTGACGTTTGACGAAACCAAAGTACATAACTCCTTATTTAGGGAACCATGGTGACTTCAGGTCTAAGGACTAATAGTGATACTAATAGCCATATGAGAAAGTATATGACACTGATATAACGATCCATTATACTTTCTCATGGCGGGTCATTCAGTATACATTCTCCAATGCATACCCATGTGTCAACTTGATATCTCTATATCTATGACTTGTGAGATCAAGTTTATCGAGTTGACCTACATGCTAGTCTTATTGCATTAACTGTAAGACCGTTAGATTCGATAGAGGGGGGGGGTGAATATCGATTCGAAAATATCGAGTATAAGCGCAGCGGAAAAGTAAAGTAGACACAGTTGTTTTTACTTCGTTCGGAGCCTGTGACGACTCCTACTCGAAGGCCCGTGGTCCTTGACCACTTTCGTTGGGCAATCACTAGCAATTCGAATATAATTACAAAATGAATACAGGAAATGCTAATGAAACAAAGTAATACCGACAAGGAAATAAAGAAAAACGAAGAAGCACTTTGTCGGAGCTTTGTTAGCGTCGCAGGAACGTAGAGCAGTAGGACCAGCAGTCGAAAAGTTCTCAGTTGATGATTGATTCTGAAGCTCCTGCCCGGGGCTTCTTTTATATGCTGTCCCGGGCGCCTGGATCCCTTCCGGGCACCTGGAATGTGACGTAGCTGCACAAACCATGATGCTCCACGTGGCGACGACTCGGCTGGATGAAATTTGCCTTCCGGGCGCCCGGATCCCTTCCGGGCGCCCGGACCTCCGGGCGCCCGGACCTCCGGGCGCCCGGATCCCCTCGGGCGCCCGGACCCCTCTTCTCCAGAAAGTCCTTCTCCTGCAAGAAAAGGTTAGTCCGAGGCAAATGTACCCTGCAGCAAAGAGTGTTAGCATAGTTTTATAGATGAGCAAAGTATGACTTAGATTCTGTCTTTCCGAGACCGGAATCTAGTCACGATCTCGACTTAGATATCCGAAATGGATCTAAGCCGGATCGACGCCTAATGTTCCCTTCCCGGGAACGCGTCCTCGCAGTCACTCCCCTCCAGTGACTTACCTCACTTACCTGCCAGACGTCCGGTCAGCCCGTCGACCCGTCTGGACTTCTCGCCAAGCGTCCGGTCAGCCCGTCGACCCGCTTGGACTTCTCGCCAGCTATCCGGTCAGCCCGTCGACCTAGCTGGACTTCTCGCCAAGCGTCCGGTCAGCCCGTCGACCCGCTTGGACTTCTCGCCAGCTATCCGGTCAGCCCGTCGACCTGTCTGGGCTTCTCCTGCACACTTGATCAAAGTGTCAGATAACAACAAACCTAACTTAACCTGATTTGTCATTCATCAAAACCTGAGTTAGACCGTTAGTGCTAACCGCACCAACAATCTCCCCCTTTTTGATGGAATGACAACCTGGTTAAGTTAGTGATAAAAAGTATGCAAAAATCAAGCATGATTTTTGAGGTTTTTAAGGTTTAAGTTAGTTTTTTTAAGTTTGCATTTAGTTGCCCTAACTTAACCAACCTAACCCTCCCCCTTTGGCATTCATCAAAAAACAAGGGTAAACAATCATATCGAGAAATACTGAAAACAGTAATACCTTGAACAATAACTGAGTTTTTAAATCCAAGAGAAGATAAAGTTTTGAAAATTTGTTTAAAGCATTAGCTTTTAGCTTTTAGAAAAAATGCTAAGTTTAGATAGGTTAATTTTCAAACATAAGTGTATAAAAAAAATTTTCCAAAACAAGTTTCAACTTTGAAATGCTACTTAAACATAAGTTTTCAAAACCAAAATTCCAAAACTAAATTTGAAAAGTCTATTTTTCAAAACTAATTGAATTTTATTTTTCAACACTAAGTGTACAAGATTCAATTTTCAAAACAAGGAAAATAACTTTGAGAAGCTTAGTTTGTAAACTAAATTTTGTAAAATTTATCCTTCAAATTAAATTGTCAAAATTAAGTAAAGTCAAATTTTTAAGAAGTAGACTCAGGACAATTTTCAAAGTAAAATTAAGTTTAAATCTTTATTTTTAGTTTTCAAAGGAGTTTTGATAAACGTAAGAAAAAAATTTTTGGAATGTTTTTGTAAAGTTTGCTTTTCAAAATCAAATTTTTCAAAGTTTAAAAGTATTAGATTCAAAACCATGGTTTAAGATACTTGAAAAGTTCAGTTTTCAAAGAATAGGTAAAAAGGATAAAAATTTCACAATTTTAAACAAATTATTTTTAAACTTTGATTTTCAAAATTAAGTTTAAAATTCAATTTGGAAAACTAAAGTAGTTTTATTTCTCCCCCTGAATTTGATATTTAACTTCAACCAGCTGTCTAACCAATTAGGTACTAACTAACTATTAGAAAATAGTAGCTTTCACTTGGTTAGTCAGATTAAGTTAATTATAATCAGTCAGTGTTTGACTCGACTGATGAACTTTAATCTGATTAATATTTGAATTGTATTTAACGTCCAGACTTATACTGATGCACTGAAATAAGCATCTTAAGTCCAGACAGATGGCCTATGCATCTCACCCCTTTCTATGTTTATCAACCACAAGCAAGGTAAACCTATGGTGTTGGTGAGATGCTCAAGAACTAAACCTATGGGTACATGCTTTCTAAGGATGTAAGACTAGTCTAAGGCCAAAACTGTTTTTGAAAGTTTAAAAATGGAAATTTTGAAAACAAACAAGTTTAGCCTATAAGTTGATAAAATCAGTTTTGAAAGTATTTATGAAGGATCCTAGTCTATTGAGCACATCCCTAATTGTCGTCGTAAGTTGCTAAATTCACTTTCAGGGAGTGGTTTTGTAAAAATGTCAGCTAAATTTGATTTAGACTCAATGTACTTGAGTTCAATATCACCTTTAGTAACATGATCCCTGATGAAGTGATGCCTAACTTCAATATGTTTGGTTCTTGAATGATGCACAGGATTCTTGGTTAAGTTAATCGAACTTATATTATCAATTAATACTTTTACATTTGTGATATTTAAGTTGAAATCTTTTAGAGTATGCATCATCCATAATATTTGTGCAACACACTCGCCTATAGCTATGTATTCTGACTCAGTTGTAGATAGTGCAACACAGTGTTGCTTTCTACTAAACCAGCTGACAAGGGATGGACCAAGTAGTTGGCATCCACCACTTGTGCTTTTGCGGTCTAATTTGCATCCGGCATAATCTGAATCAGAATATCCTATTAATTCAAAGTTGTTGGTCCTAGGATACCAAATACCTACATTTGTGGTTCCCTTGAGGTATCTAAAGATTCTTTTGACTTGAGTCAAATGAGATTCTTTAGCACAGGTTTGGTATCGAGCACACATACTAACTGCAAATAAAATGTCAGGTCGGCTTGCAGTTAAGTAAAGTAGACTACCTATCGCGCTCCGATAATGTTTTAAGTCTACTGATTTTCCATTAGGATCATCATCTAGGATTGTGTTTACGGCCATAGGTGTTTTTATTTCTTTAGTATTTTCCATTCCAAATTTTCTAAGTAACTCTTTAGTATATTTTTGTTGATAAATATAATTTCCTTCATTTGTTTGTTTGACTTGTAACCCTAGAAAATAAGTTAATTTTCCTACCAGACTCATTTCGAATTCGTGTTCCATTAGGTTTGTAAATTCGTTTAAAAATTCTGAGTTGGTTGAACCAAAGATGATATCATCTACATAAATTTGAGCTATAAAAATATCTTCTTTTATTGATTTCACAAATAGTGTTGGGTCAATTTGACCTTGATTGAACCCTTTAGAGGTTAAGTAAGAGGTTAGTCTTTCATACCATGCCCTAGGTGCCTGTTTAAGTCCATATAATGCCTTTTTTAATTTGTAGACATAATCAGGGTGTTCTAGGCTTTCAAAACCTGGCGGCTGACCTACATACACTTCTTCTTTTATCAATCCATTAAGAAAGGCAGACTTGACATCCATTTGGTATAGTTTGAATCCTTTATGGGCTGCATAGCTTAGTAACATTCTAATGGACTCTAGTCTAGCTACCGGGGCATAAGTTTCATCGTAGTCAAGTCCTTCAACTTGACTGAACCCTTTGGCAACTAACCTGGCCTTGTTCCTAGTAATTTCTCCAGTTTCACTTAATTTGTTTCGAAATACCCATTTGGTTTCTATTATTTTCTTATCGGTAGGTTGAGGTACTAGGTCCCAAACTTCATTGCGCTCAAATTGAGCTAATTCTTCTTGCATAGCTATGACCCAGTCTGGGTCAAGTAGAGATTCAGCTACAGTTTTGGGTTCAATATTTGAGATTAACGAGATTTGACTTAGGTTTCTGAAAGATGACCTAGTTTGAACCCTCAGGTCTGGGTCACCAATTATTTGATTAGTAGGATGGTTTGGGTTGACTCTTATGGTTCTAGGAGGTTGACTTTCTTGTAGTTGTTCTTCTTCTTCATTATTTTGGGTTTGGTTTGTTCCCTCAGAATTGATATGTTCGTGAACAGAGTCAACTGGTTGAGGTTGGGCTTGTTCTAGGTTTTGATTGGATTCTTTGAATTTTACATTGGTGGTTTCTTCAATTCTTAAAGTGACTTTATTATAAATTCTGTAGCCTCTGCTATTCAGAGAGTAACCTAGAAAAATTCCATTTTCTATTTTGGAAGTGAATTTGCCTAAGTGTTCTCTAGTATTTAGGATAAAGGCTGGGCAACCAAATACCTTAAAGTATTTTATATTAGGTTGCTTGTTGTAAAATATTTCAAAAAATGTTTTATTGTGGTTTTTGTTTAGTGTTGTTCGGTTTTGTACATAGCAGGCTGTACTGACACTTCTCAAAAATATTTAGGTAAGTTGTATTCATTTAGCATAGTTCTAGATGCTTCAAGTAAGGTTCTATTTTTCCTTTCTACAATTCCATTTTGTTGGGGAGTTTTAGGGCAAGAAAATTCATGATGGTAGCCATTTTCAAGGCAAAATTTATCAAAATTATGATTTTTAAATTCTCCTCCATTATCACTTCTGATTCTTTTAATTTTTATGCCTTTTTCATTTTCAATTTGTTTGCAGAAATTCGTAAAAATTTCAAAAGTTTCATCTTTATGTTTTAAGAATTTGACCCAAGTGAACCTAGAATAGTCGTCTATTATAACTAAACAGTACAGACTTCCATTTATTGATTTGACCCCGTGGGAGTCAAATAAATCTAAGTGTAAAAGTTCTAGGACTGAGTTGGTTTGGGATTCATTAATTGGTTTGTGGGTAGATTTTGTTTGTTTGCCTTGTTGACAAGCATTACATATTGTTGAATCTAAGTTAGGTAATTTTAGTAAACCTCTAACTAGACCGTTTAATTTACTTATATTTCTGAAATGGGTGTGTGACATTCTTCTGTGCCATAACCAGGTTTCTTCTTTTTGCGTTAAATAACACTTGACTGAAGAAGTGGTTAAGTTGATGGCATAGATATTGTCTTTTCTAAAGCCTTTTAAGCTTATAGTTGGATTATCTAGATGTTTCATCAAACATTCTGTGGATAGAAATTTTACCTTATACCTAGTGTCACACAATTGACTTATGCTCAGAAGATTGTATTTAAAATTTTCAACAAGTAGAACATTTGAAATTATGAAATTTATTTTTAATTCAATATTACCTATACCAATTACCTTGAGTTTACCGTTGTTTCCAAAGGCAACTGTTCCTAGGCTTTTGTAGGTTAATTGAGTGAACTTGGTGTGATCTCCAGTCATATGTTTGGAGCAACCACTGTCCAAAATCCACTTGGTTTCCTACAACAAGTAGGATTTTTATGTTAGTCTTAGTTTATCAATTTTTTAATCAATCATTATTTAAGTAAATTTTTTTTTTTTTAATTGAGATTAAAACTAATTTAGGTTTTAGAATTTTAAGTTTTAAGATTAAAATTTTGAAATTGATTTAAGTTTTAAAATTTTGAAATTAATTTAAGTTTTTGAAATTAAAATCTTGAAATTAATTTTTAAGTTTAAAATTAAATTTTTGAAATTAATTTTAAATTTTGAAATTAAAATTTTTGAAATTAATTTTTAAGTTTAAAATTAAAATTTTTTAAATTAATTTTTAAGTTTAAAATTAAAATTTTGAAATTAATGTTTAAAATTTTGAAAATAATTTTTTAAGTTTAAAATTAAAATTTTTGAAATTAATTTTTAAGTTTAAAATTAAAATTTTGAAATTAATTTTTATGTTTAAAATTTTAAAATTAAAATTTTTGAAATTAATTTTTAAGTTTAAAATTAAAATTTTTGAAATTAATTTTTAAGTTTAAAACTAAAATTTTTGAAATTAATTTTTAAGTTTAAAATGAAAATTTTGAAATTAATTTTTATGTTTAAAATTTTGAAAATAAATTTTAAGTTTAAAATTTTGAAAATAATTTTTAAGTTTAAAATTTTTGAAATTAATTTTTAAGTTTAAAATTAAAATTTTGAAATTAATTTTTAAGTTTAAAATTAAATTTTGAAATTAATTTTAAAATTAAATTAAGCCTTATTCATCTCACCCGATCTATATTATCAATCAGGGAATCCTATGATTTTGTGAGATGAAATTGGTTTGATTACAGACTTTTGGTTTAACTTGTGTTAGATTCAGATTTAGTTTTGGTTTCCACAAATAGGCATTCTTCGGATAAACTTCTAAGCTTGGTGAGTCACAGGGACATCATTAGAAGTAACCAACCTTTCGAAGTTTTCCGAATAGTCCTATCCACGGAACTTAGTACTAAATCTTGGTCTAACTGGTTAGGATTCGTTTAAGGGTAGCTTCGGTTAGTTCCACTTGGCCAAATGCACCAGATCGAAGCCATATCTTTCTAGACATGCGATGGCCAAGCTTCCCTAACGTACTATCATCCAAAAACTTCACCAGTACCATGAGTCAAGTTAACCTCGGTCTCTTTTTAACTAATCCTGATTACCCTGTCGGGTTAGTTTGTTTTGGGTTACCCTGTCGGGTATGTTAGTTTTGGAGGTGACAGCTATTCTGGAGCCTCCCCCTGAATTATTGGCCATTAATTTAGATTTTGGGTTTGTGTCGATTCTTTTTATAGTTATAATCAACTTGGTGATAGTCTAAATTTTGTAGAGTTTTGAATTTTGATTTTAAGTTAAATTTATTTTTTAGTTTTTGATCTGATTTATTCAAGTTTATATAATGTATTTT
This sequence comes from Zingiber officinale, assembly GCF_018446385.1. Taxonomy (NCBI): domain Eukaryota; kingdom Viridiplantae; phylum Streptophyta; class Magnoliopsida; order Zingiberales; family Zingiberaceae; genus Zingiber; species Zingiber officinale. Next base: position 48,396,856 of record NC_055994.1, on the reverse strand, counting down.
ATCATTAGGTATATAGAATTGATTAAGTCCTACTTGCGTGGTTAAGCACGCTTTCGGGACCCAGGCTTGTTTAGTTGCTTTGTGTTGGGTTAATAATGATTTAAAGGTTTTGTTTGATTTTGACTTATATCCAAGTCCGGTTTTATTATAGCATGCCTTTTGGTTATTTAGAATTAAATCTAAATTTTTAGATCTTGTTGTGAATTTTTCCAACAATTCTTTTAAATTATTAATTTCACTTTTTAATGATAAATTCTCCTCCTCAAGTGTTCGGTCTTGAGTTGGATTCGAATTTTTTAATTGTTCCTTCAGGTTTTGATTTTCCTCAAGAAGCGATTTATTTTCATTTTCCAATTTAACTAATTTTTTATTTAAACACGAGATAATTCTAAAGAATTTATGATTTAAGTTTAGGTATACCTCTTCGGAACCTTCGGAAACGAGTGCGGACTCGTGGCTCGATTCGGGTTCGGACCCGTCTTCCGATTCCTGATTCGTCTTCCGTTTCACTTCGCGAGCCATCGCGTGAGGTGACTTTGGTGCTTTTGCCTTTCTCCCTCCGATTCGTCCGAGGAGGAATCGTCCCATGTTGCTTTGAGGGCTTTCTTCTTTGTTGACTTTGGTTTGTCAAGGTTCATTCTTGGGCATTCGTTTGTGTAGTTCCCTTTTTTGTTACATCCGAAACATGTGACATTTCTTGAGTCGGCTGGCGAACTGATCTTCTGAAGATCCTGTTTGCTGAAGTTTCTCTTTTTCCTGGTGAACATTTTCCTTACCAGGTTCACCAGGTGTTCTTCGTCTTCAGAGTCTTGATCGGAATCTTCTTCAGATTCGGGTTTGTTCTTCTTTTCTTTAGAGGAACCTGCGAATAGAGCTACACCTTTCTCGACCCCGGCGTTAGTTTGCTCATGAAGTTCTAATTCACAGAAGAGTTCATCCAATTTTAATTTAGATAAATTTTTTGAAATTTTGTAGGCATCTACAATTGATGCCCACAAATTATTTCGTGGAAAAGCATTTAACGCGTACCTTATTAAGTCTCGGTTCTCCATTTGGTGTCCTATCGCATGGAGACCGTTGAGGATATCTTTGACCCTCGCGTGGAGCTGACTTGCCGTTTCTCCTTCCTGCATTTTTATATTAAAAATTTTATTTAACAGCAAATCTCTTTTTGTTACCTTCGCGTCGCTTGTTCCTTCGTGCAGCTCGATCAGTTTATCCCAGAGCTCCTTAGCGTTTTCATGCGGTCCGACCCGGTTCAGTTCTTCTCGTGTTAGTCCGCAGTGTAGAGTGTTGATGGCTTTGTTTTCAATTGACTCCTTTTTCTTTAAATCATTTGTCCATTCTTCAGGGTCTATTATTTTTCCGGAGTTGTCTACTGGAATTTTATAAGCCTTTGTGACGCTCATCCATTGGTCGTAGTCTGTCTTCATATAGACCTCCATTCTTCTCTTCCAGTACGAAAAGTCATCCCCGTTGAATAGGGGAGGACGAACTGTGCTGAAGCCTTCTTGTTGAGACATCTTATCCTGCACACACTAAATTAACTGGAAAAAATCTCAAGACTTCGTCTTGGATTAGCAGTGCGGGAAAAAAATAGAAACTCTAAGTGTAACGGGAAAAAAAAATCTTCCAAAAAGATAATAATATCAGTTTGGAATTAAAAAAAATATTTCACCCCCTGTCTGATTGGTGGTTGCACCAAATCAGAGCGGTACCTGCTCTGATACCACTTGTAAGACCGTTAGATTCGATAGAGGGGGGGTGAATATCGATTCGAAAATATCGAGTATAAGCGCAGCGGAAAAGTAAAGTAGACACAGTTGTTTTTACTTCGTTCGGAGCCTGTGACGACTCCTACTCGAAGGCCCGTGGTCCTTGACCACTTTCGTTGGGCAATCACTAGCAATTCGAATATAATTACAAAATGAATACAGGAAATGCTAATGAAACAAAGTAATACCGACAAGGAAATTAAGAAAAACGAAGAAGCACTTTGTCGGAGCTTTGTTAGCGTCGCAGGAACGTAGAGCAGCAGGACCAGCAGTCGAAAAGTTCTCAGTTGATGATTGATTCTGAAGCTCCTGCCTGGGGCTTCTTTTATATGCTGTCCCGGGCGCCTGGATCCCTTCCGGGCGCCTGGAATGTGACGTAGCTGCACAAACCATGATGCTCCACGTGGCGACGACTCGGCTGGATGAAATTTGCCTTCCGGGCGCCCGGATCCCCTCCGGGCGCCCGGACCCCTCTTCTCCAGAAAGTCCTTCTCCTGCAAGAAAAGGTTAGTCCGAGGCAAATGTACCCTGCAGCAAAGAGTGTTAGCACAGTTTTATAGATGAGCAAAGTATGACTTAGATTCCGTCTTTCCGAGACCGGAATCTAGTCTCGATCTCGACTTAGATATCCGAAATGGATCTAAGCCGGATCGACGCCTAATGTTCCCTACCCGGGAACGCGTCCTTGCAGTCACTCCCCTCCAGTGACTTACCTCACTTACCTGCCAGACGTCCGGTCAGCCCGTCGACCCGTCTGGACTTCTCGCCAAGCGTCCGGTCAGCCCGTCGACCCGCTTGGACTTCTCGCCAGCTATCCGGTCAGCCCGTCGACCTAGCTGGACTTTTCCTTCACACTTGATAAAAGTGTCAGACAACAACAAACCTAACTTAACCTGATTTGTCATTCATCAAAACCTGAGTTAGACCGTTAATGCTAACCGCACCAACATTAACATTGTCCCTTAATGTTAATATTTGACTAAGAATGATTAAGAGTAGTGTTCCCTATATCATCTCACTATCGATTCAACCAATCGATTGATATAGGTAAGAACCTTCTACTAAAGGACGTTATTATACTTAGTTTATTTGGCACCAATACAAGTAAGTATAATAACCAAAAACCAAATGCCTTTATTTATATAGAATATGATACAACAAGTCCAAAAATACAATCATCAAATGATTGGCTCTAGGGCTCTAGCTAACAATCTCCCACTAGCACTAGTGCCAATCAATGTAGGCTCTAAGCTCCAATGACCTAGTGTGACCATCATGATTCCTTTGTGCCAAAGCCTTAGTCAAGAGATCTGTGATGTTAGCCTCTGTAGGTACTCTGCAAATCTTCACATCTCCTCTCTCGATGTTCTCTCGAATGAGATGGAAGCGCCGTAGTATGTGTTTGGTCCGCTGGTGTGAGCGATGTTCCTTCGCCTGTGCTATAGCTCCATTGTTGTCACAATAGAGCTCAATAGGGTCAGCAATGCTAGGAACCACCCCAAGTTCAGTGATAAACATACGAATCCAAACTGCCTCCTTTGCTGCCTCTAATGCAGCAATATACTCGGCCTCTGTCGTAGAATCAACTACTGTGTCCTGCTTCGAACTCTTCCAGCTTACAGCACCACCATTTATGCTAAACACGAACCCTGACTGCGATCGATAATCATCCTGGTCGGTTTGGAAGCTAGCATCACTGTAACCCTTTACAGCTAGCTCATCACCGCCTCCATATATCAAGAAATATTCTTTAGTCCTTCTTAAGTACTTAAGAATATTCTTGACCGCTATCCAGTGACTTTCACCTGGATCTGACTGGTATCTGCTCGTCATGCTCAAAGCATACGAGACATCAGGTCGAGTACATAGCATGGCGTGCATGATAGATCCTATGGCTGAGGCATAAGGGATCTGATCCATGCGGTCTCTCTCCTCTATAGAAGAGGGACCTTGAGTTTTCGAAAGACTCACGCCATGTGACATCGGTAGAAACCCCTTCTTGGAGTTCTGCATTGGCAAACCGAAGGAGTACCTTGTCAATGTATGTACTCTGACTTAGGCCAAGCAATCTCTTAGATCTATCTCTATAGATCTGTATCCCTAGAATGCGGGATGCCTCACCTAAGTCCTTCATTGAGAAACATGTCCCTAGCCAAGTCTTGACAGACTGTAGCAAAGGGATGTCTTTCCCAATGAGTAGTATGTCATCCACATACAATATGAGGAAGACAACTGTGTCCCCTACAACCTTCTTGTAGACACAAGGTTCATCTTCGTTCTTGATGAAACCAAACTGTTTGATTGCATCATCAAATCGAAGATTCCAACTCCGAGAAGCTTGCTTTAGTCCATAAATGGACCTATGCAGCTTGCATACTCTGCTAGTATGCTTTGGATCTACAAAATCCTCAGGTTGTGTCATGTACACATTCTCGAGTAGGTTTCCATTCAGAAACACAGTTTTGACATCCATCTGCCAGATCTCGTAATCGTGGTAAGCTGCAATACCAAGCATGATCAGAATGGACTTAAACATCGCTACTGGAGAAAAGGTTTCATCATAGTCAATACCATGAATCAGCTTGAAACCTTTAGCTACCAAGTGACCCTTATAGATAAGTCCATCCATGTCAGTCTTTCTCTTAAAGACCCACTTACACCCAATGGGTTTTACCCCTTCAGGTGGATCAACCAAAGTCCATACTTGGTTGGTGTACATGGATTCCATTTCGGATCTCATGGCCTCTAGCCATTTCTCGGAATCTGGTCTCATCACAGCTTCCTGATAGATGGTAGGCTCATCCTCTATGAGCACAACATCATCATTGTCAGACAAGAGAAATGAGTATCTCTCAGGCTGACGACGTACCCTATCAGACCTGCGAAGAGGTATGTCTACTTGAACTGGTTGTTGTTCCTTAACTCCTTGTGGAACAACATCATCCACAACACTTTGTGGTTCCAGTTCAACTTCCATCGAGGCATCAGTGCTATTGTTCGCATCTTGAACTTCTTCAAGATCAAACATTCTCCCACTAGTCTTTCTAAAAACAAAGTCTCTTTCTAGAAAGACCCAGTCTTTGCCACAACTAACTTGTGCTGACTGGGAATATAGAAGTAATATCCCTTAGTTTCCTTAGGATATCCAATAAAGTAGCACTTGTCGGATTTGGGTTCTAATTTATCTGAGACTTGACGTCTAACGTAGGCCTCACATCCCCAAATCCTCATGAAAGACACTTGGGCATCTCTCCAGTCCATATCCTATATGGTGTCTTTATCACGGCCTTGGATGGAACTCGGTTGAGTATAAAAGCTGTCGTGTCTAGAGCATAGCCCCAAAGGAATGTCGGAAGATCTGTGTGACTCATCATAGACCGTGCCATATCTAATAAGGTACGATTCCTCCTTTCGGATACACCATTCCACTGTGGTGTTCCAAGAGGAGTGAGTTGGGATAGAATCCCACACTGAGCTAGATAGTCACGAAACTCATGGCTAAGGTATTCTCCACCTCGATCTGATCGAAGTATCTTAATACTCTTGCCAAGCTGGTTCTGTACTTCATTATTGAATTCTTTGAACTTTTCAAAGGATTCAGACTTATGTGTCATTAAGTACACATAACCATATCTACTGAAGTCATCAGTAAATGTGATGAAGTACCTATAACCTTCTCTAGTAGTGACATTGAAAGAGCCACATACATCACTATGTATAAGTCCTAACAAATCAGTCGCTCTCTCGCTGTGCCCACTAAAAGGAGTCTTGGTCATCTTGTCTCGTAGGCATGACTCGCATATCTCATATGATTCAAAATCAAATGAGTCCAACAAACCATCCTTATGGAGCTGGGATAAGCGCTTGTCATTTATATGACCTAAGCGACAGTGCCAGAGGTAGGTTTGGTTCATGTCATTTGACTTGAACCTCTTGGTATTTATGTTATAGATAGGGCTCTCAAGGTCTAGAATATAGAGTCCGTCTATCAGAGGTGCACTACAATAGAACATATCGTTTAAATAGACGGAACAATATTTGTTCTTTATTGTAAATGAAAATCCTTTCTTGTCCAAACAAGAAACTGAAATTATGTTCTTAGTCAAGGCAGGTTCATAACAACAATCATCTAATTCTAGTACAAGCCCAGAGGGTAGAGATAGATAGTAAGTTCCTACAGCAATAGCAGCAACCCGTGCTCCATTGCCTACTCGTAGGTCTACCTAACCCTTCGTCAATGCTCTGTTATTTCTCAGCGCTTGTACATTAGAACAAATGTGCGAAGCACATACGGTATCTAATACCCACGATGAAGAAATAGAGAGGTTGACTTCTATAACATGTATACCTGAAGTAGAAATCTTATTTCTCTTCTTCTTAAGATCTTCCAGGTATTCTTTGGAGTTCCTCTTCCAGTGCCTTGCTTGTCCTTGATATAGGTGACAAAGATGTTCAACAATATCGTAAGCGCTCATCAACTCATGTTGCTTCTGAAGCTCAGAGTTCATGGTCGCGAGCATAAGACATGACACATCTAATGCATCATCTTGATGTTTCTTGTAAGCATCTCGGTGTGCTCGCGTGGCAGTGGCAGGAGGAGCCTCCGGAATTGGCTGCTCCAGAACGTACAGTTTACGTTCTTGAGTGAGAACTATTCTAAAGTTCCTATACCAGTCCAGGAAATTTGCTCCGTTGAGCTTGTTCTTCTTAAGGACAGAACGCAGGGAGAAATTGTTCGTGTTTGACGTCATTGTAATCTACAACAGAAATAAATGCATAAATAAATATCATATTCTTAATCATTTAATTAGGACTTTAACTAAATGATGCTCCCATTGAATTCTATAATTCATGTGGGACAAGATCCACATCATACTAACCCTTGAGTTAGCTTTGGCTAATATGCCCAAGATTTAGTATGATCGGTAGGTAACGATTACCAATTACATCTCTATGCAACTCTTGTTTATAGGATCAAAATCCGCATTTATATTAAAACTCAAGTTAGCTTTGGCTAATATGCCCAAGAGTTAATATAAACGTGATTTTTACCTATCTACCAACCATTGGATAATGTCTATAGTTAAACTCGATCCAATTGAGTTAACTAGTTACTCAATCTAATTGAGTTGTACTCACCCATGCGTTGATAGGAGGACCAAGATTGTCCCTCCGTACCCTACCAAGATAGTATGTGTTGCTCTGCTTTGGCAGATTCAACAACAACATGCGATCGAGGTAGTGGTAGGTATCACGGCATGATAGGCATTACGAGTTGTTGCGATTTAGATCTAATCTAAACGATGATGCATATCATATACTCGATAGATCTAATCTAATCGAAGGGTGCATCATGTGTACGACTTAGATCTAATCTAATCGTTAGACACTAATTAATTACTTAATTAACTAGCATGCATCACATACAGACAAAAGCAATTAATTAAATAATTTTATTATTATGTCATGGCCCTACTACGATCTTCTCAAGACAATGAGAAGATCGGATGGTCAACCTAAGGTCAACAGCTTCTCAAGCGCCTTCCTTTTGACCACCTTGTGTTGCTCGTGCCTTCCTCGTAACTCCGTCTTGAGTGGACCTTCCACCGCTTCAAAATTTACATTACATTTTGAAACTTGAGTTACATTCGAGTCTAAATCTAATTTACAACCAGAATATAAATAGGGAGGCACGACGCGCATGTCTCATATCAAATACAGCACACACAAACACTTGACGGCACGTAGGCCGTATTATAAATTACAACACAAATTATCCAATCGAATTGGGTCTTTGGGCCATGACTATCACAAAAATAATATATAATTTGGAATTATATATTTCTATAATTTTATGTAATTTTTCCTATAATTTTTACAATTTTTACGAGTATAATTTTCTGGCATTTCCATTTAGCGGTTTTTGGGCGGAATCGCGGAACGAATCGCCTTGCGGGGCCAGGGGCAGCGCCCCTACCCACAATCTAACCATTGTGAGGGTTCCTTTGCGATCTAACAGCGCCTTAGCCCGCTGTCCCAAAAAGTTTTGGGGCGAAACTTGGCCGTTTTGGGAAAAACTTCTCGGTAGTTGAAGGCTAGAAGTGTAGAAACACTTGTGCTTCGCTTCTACGAGAAAAATACTCATAAAAACCAATAAAAACTTAAAATTACAGAAATTCACAGAATTTTTATTTTTCATAAAAACCAAAATAAACTCGTATTCGTCTTTGCATGTGGCTTTGATACCACTGTTGGGATTTTCGGGCCGTGAAAACCGCTTTTTCGCGTCGCAGAAACCCCGAAACTCCCTAGCCAACGGATCCGTGCAAAGAAAATTTTTTCGAAAAACTATGAGTACGAGTTTACCTAGATCTACACTTAGATCTACAAGGGAAAAAGGTAATACCTTTGAAGCGAAGCCTTTCGCAATCCCGCAAGTCCAATGTAAGCCGGATCTCAAGATTGTCAACGTAGACAATCCTCTAGAAGTATCCTCATGAACAAGATGTGTTCTCTAACACACAAGGATGGAGAAGAGAGCACCACAAGTGTGCTAGCACTTTCTAGGGCTCTCGGATGGGAATGAAAAGAAAAGGATAGAGAAGAGAAATAGAATGGATCTTATGAACACTCTTCTTCTTCTTCTATGTGACAATCACTCTACCTTTTTCTTCTTGAAACTCAACTCACTCACCTTCTCCTTGCTTGGAACTCACGGCAACAGCAAAGAAGGAGGAAGAAAACCCAAGGAAGAAGATGCAAAAAATAACCACACTTAATTGCCACAAAATGAAAAACCCACATTTCAAAAATGTGGCCGGCCACACATGTAACTCCCATTCCATTTAATGTGGCCGGCCACATTAAATGAAAATGGGATTTGTAACCTCCTTGATGACTTGTAGATGATGTGGCAAGGTTAGTCATGCCATGTAGGATGAGTCAACCTTCATGATGTGGCAATACATCAAGTCAAACTTGATGTTTGAACTTCCATTTGGTCAAGTCAAAATTGACCAATTTTCTTCCTTGTTGAGTTAAATCCAACCTTTGATTCAAGTCAATTTTTAATTTAATGAATCTCAATTCATTAATATAAATTGACTCAATGAATCAAATTTAAATTAGACTCATTCAACAATTGAATCTAATTGAGTCTAACTCAATAAGTCTAATTTGAATTAATTCGAATCCAATCTTTGGTTCATCATATGAACCTAATCTCCATCCACTTGTTCTTTGTGTGTGACCCAATAGGTTCTTGTAACGTTGGCAATGTTTCTAAACTCCTTTAGAAACATAAGCAATGAGCGGCATCTAGGAATACATCATTGCTACCCAAGTTACAAGAATGTTGAGATCCAACATCACCTTGTGACTACTAATTGTGACTCCTCACAATATATGACAAGTGTCCTTCTATCCTAGACATCTAGATTGATCAATGTGAGGCATAGACCGTGTCATCCTCTAATCAATCTAAATCTTGAACTCCAAGTAGACTCACTAAATCAAATGAGCTCAATATCTTATATTGACTCATTTGGGCATGGCCATGCACTTCGTGGTCTCACTCTTTCAAGAATATCGATGTCTCTCCCGTCATATAGGAGGGATGGATCCCATTTACATCACTCACATCCCTCTGCATAATTTGTTACATACCCAGTAATCGCCTTTATAGTCCACCCAGTTACGGGTGACGTTTGACGAAACCATAGTATATAACTCCTTATGTAGGGAACCATGGTGACTTCAGGTCTAAGGACTAATAGTCATACTAATAGTCACATGAGAAAGTATATGACACTCATATAACGATCCATGATACTTTCTCATGGCGGGTCATTCAGTATACATTCTCCAATGCATACCTATGTGTCAACTTCATATCTCTATATCCATGACTTGTGAGATCAAGTCATCGAGTTGACCTACATGCTAGTCTCGTCGCATTAACATTGTCCCTGAATGTTAATACTCGACTAGGAATGATTAAGAGTAGTGTTCCCTATATCATCTCACTATCGATTGAACCAATCTATCGATATAGGTAAGAACCTTCTACTCAAGGACGTTATTATACTTAGTTTATTTGGCACAAATACAAGTAAGTATAATAACCAAAAACCAAATGCCTTTATTTATATAGAATATGATACAACAAGTCCAAAAATACAATCATAAAATGATTGGCTCTAGGGCTCTAGCTAACAAAAGAGATCAATATCGGTCAGGATATGCCTCCAAGGAGGTAGACCCACATCGATCAGCATATACCCCAAAGGAGGTAGGCAAATATCGGTCGGGATATGCCTCAAAGGAGATAGGACAATATCGATCGAGACATACTTTTAGGAAAGAAGATCAATATCGGTCGGGATATGCCTCCAAGGAGGTAGATCCACATCGATTAGCATACACCTTAAAGGAGGTAGACTAATATCGGCCGGGATATGCCTCAGAGGAGGTAGGCTAATGTCGATATATACATGCCTGTGAGAAGAAAAGCCAATATCGGCCGGTCGACCAATACCTTGGAAAGATACTTGATAAACTATAGCCTAGTGTTACTTAGGATAATTAACATAGAAGGGCACGGAAAGAAGCCTCATAAGGAATAATAATCATTAACTAAACCCAGTCATGATTTAACTTCGACCGATACAAGGAACATTGAGCTATCCATGATATAATAGAAGCAGGAGGTGCGGGAAGAAACGATAGAAACACTTTAAAGGGATTCATAAGATAGGTAAATATTTCAAATAAGATAATTAATGAAGATATCTGCAATATGTGACTATATGACAAGTATTATATATTTTGGCGGGAAATGTGTTTTTAGATTGTTTTGCAGGTGATAAACGACAAAAAAGGTACATCTGGGGTACAAGAAAGATTCCTTAAAAAGTCATTCACCACAAGTACGCAGCTTACGTCATCTCATAACAAACTCTAACAAACTAGGATCCACTTCATGACTACGGAGGTTATATGAAGTGGTATAAAAAGGGGAATCCTCTCCATTGGCTAAGTAAGTTCACATCATTACGCACATTCGTAACCCTAAGTTTCAACTACTGTTCATCTTCTTCGTCCACACCAAGGGAGATCACTAACTTGAGCGTCGAAGGGCCTAGCCAGGGATTCCCACCCCGGTCTTAGGTCACTGACGATAGTGTTGGCTGGTCTCCTGTGTGCAGGAGGTCTCGAAAGCTTCGAATTTGGGTGTCCCTTCGATTGGATTTCTTTCTCGTCATCAGGTCTTCGTGCTAGGAGGGCATTTGGTGATCCTATTCTTCAAGATCCGCTTTGGGTTTCTCGGATCGGCGTTCTCTAGGCATTCTTCTCCATCAGCAGTGGGTTTCTTCTTCCGGATCTCCGTCTTGTCCAGCTTCTCACACAGGATCAGTTACAAAAAAGGAAAGTTTTATTAAAATCTTCCTTTTAACTATAAATAAGGAAATATATCAAACCTTTCTCTTAATCTTTTGTAGAAAGCTATAAAAGGAAAGATTTAAATTTTAAACTCTCTTTTAAAACCATGGTTTCCGCATAAGGAAAGATTTTAAAATAAATTCCTTTTATTTTTTATGTGGCTGGCCACCTAAGCTTGGGTTCAAGCTATGGTCGGCCACAACTTGACCCATCATGCTTTGGTTTGGCCGGCGGTAGCTTGGGCTCCAAGCTAGGCTTGGCTGACCACCTTAAGTTGGGTAAGAAGTTGGGTATAGGTGGGTATAAGTCTTTATAAATAAGAGGTTACGACAAGGACTGAGAGGAGGAATTGGTTTTGGTCTCCCAATGAACTTGAGCTTCCCGTGCTCGCCCTGAACACCCAACTCGAGTTCATCAATAATAACTCATACCACTAAAGAGTTATTATTGAACTACTGCACCAATCCCATATTACTATATGGGCTCATTCTTATCATGAGTGTGTTAATCTTCCTGTGTTTAAGATATCGAATGTCCACTAATTAAATGAGTTACTGACAACTCACTTAATTAATATCTAGCTCCAAGAGTAGTACCACTCAACCTTTTTGTCATGTCAGACTAAGTCCACCTGCAGGGTTTACATGACAATCCTTATGAGCTCCTCTTGGGGACATTATGAACCTAGATTAGTAGGACACAGTTTCATTCTATAATCAACAACACACTATATAAATAATATCATTTCCAACTTATCGGGTCTATTGATTTAATGAGCTAAATCACACCCTTTGATAAATTAAAGAAATAACTATTAAGTATATGTGCTTGTTATTGTTGGTTGCTTCTCGGAAAGCCTAATGGTTCCACTGTACAAAAATTTTGTACAAAGGTCTGAACCTTTTCCTAGCTATCATGTGTTCTTTTAAATTAAACTTGGATCGCCTGCGGAACTTAACACGTTTGATCCAAAGTTTAATCTATTTGTTCTTTTAGGTTTAGACTTGGATCTCCTGCGGAACTTAACACGTTCGATCCAAATCACCTAGGTTATTAATTCCATTAAATATTAATTTCCAAAATTGGCTTCCAGGACTGCATGGCGAGGCACATGGCCTTCTTGGATATGGGAACAACCACCACCGCCTAGACAAAGCCTTTTAAGGAAAGCTAATATTTAATTTCCTTAAATAACTTTAGGTCAACCGAAAAGAACAATCAAATCACAAGGAAAAGAAAAAAAAAGAACACAACATCGAAAATAAATTCGAAATACTAGAATCGCATGCCTCTTGTATTTGGTATTTTTACATGAAGATAAAACTAGTATGATACGAAAATTAAATACTAGTATACCTTTTCTTTTGCAAACAAAAACCTCTAGGTCTTCTACCGTATTCCTCTTCTAACCTCGGACGTTGTGTGGGCGATGATCTTCGGAGATGAGAAACCACCAAAGCACCTTCTTCTCCTTTCTTCTAGTTTCGGCCAAGCACAATGCTTCCAAAAGATGAAGATCTTTTTCCACCAACCAAGCTCCAAGGGATGAAAGCTTTCTCTCCTTCTTCTCCAAGCAAAAATCCGGCCACCACTTGATCTCCAAGGAGGAAGAGAGGTTCGGCCACAAGATGGAGAGAAGAGAAAAGAAGGAGGCTGGCCACACCAAGGAAGAAAAGAGGGAGATAATAATAGAGGTTGTTCACCTTGAAGGCTCCCAAAACCCCCACTTTTATAATCCTTAGCTTTGGAAAATAAGGAAATTTAATTACAATAAAATTTCCTTAATTTTCCTTGACATGAATTAATTAAGAAAAATTAAACAAAATTTCCTAATCCTTCATGTCATGGTCGGCCACCTCATGGAGAGCAAACAAGGCAATTTTCAATCAACAATTAAAAATTTCTTATTTGTCTTTGGAAATTTTAAAAAATAAAATTTCCCTTTAAAATCCCTTCATTGTTGATAAAAAGAAATTTCTATAATTTTAATTTTCCAACATGTGAATAATTTACAAAGAAGAAAAATAAAATATCTTTCCAATCTACAAATAAGGAAAGAGATTTAATCTCTTTCTTTAATCTTTTGTAGAACCTTATAAAAGAGATATTTTAATTTTTAATCTCTCCAATAAATTATATCTTTCACATAAGAAAAATTTTAAAATTAAAATTCTTTTTTAATTTACTAGGGTCAGCCACCTTAGCATGGGTTCAAGCTAGGGCCGGCCACCCATGAACCAATGGTTTGGCCGGCCTTAGCTTGATCCACAAGCTAGCTTGGCCGACCCCTATATCATGGGTATGAAGGTGGATATAGGTGGGTATAGTACTCTATAAATAAGAGGCTACGATAGGGACCGAGAGGAGGAATTGGTTTTGGTCTCCCGATAAAATTAAGCATCCCGTGTTCACCCCGAACACACAACTTAATTTTATCAATAATAATTCATTCCACTAGAGAACTATTATTGAACTACTACACCAATCCCAAATTACATTTTTGGGCTCCTTCTTATTATGAGTGTGTTAGTCTCCCTATGTTTAAGATGTCGAATGTCCACTAATTAAGTGAGTTACTGACAACTCATTTAATCAATATCTTAGTCCAAGAATAGTACAACTCAACCTTATCGTCATGTCAGACTAAGTCCACCTGCAGAGTTTAACATGAAAATCCTTATGTGCTCTTCTTGAGGTCATTATCAACCTCGATCACTAGGACACAGTTTCCTTCTATAATCAACAACACACACTATAAGTGATATCATTTCCCAACTTATCAGGCTTATTGATTTATCAAACTAAATCTCACCCATTGATAAATTAAAGAAATAAATATCAAATATATGTGCTTGTTATTATATTAGGATTAAGAGCACACACTTCCATAATAACTGAGGTCTTTGTTCCTTTATAAAGTTAGTATAAAAGGAATGACCTCTGATGGTCCTACTCAATACACTCTAAGTGTACTAGTGTAATTATATAGTTAAGATAAACTAATACCTAATTACACTACGACCTTCCAATGATTTGTTCCTTTCCATTTTGGTCGTGAGCTATTGTTTATAATTTATAAGGTACTGATAAAATTATCTTCTGTATGTGACACCACATACTATGTTATCTACAATATAAATTAATTAAACAACTACAAACAAATGTAGATAATTTGACCAAATGTGATTTTTTATTCAAAAATATTTACAAAAACTTAGACTTTCAGTATACACTCTAACAATCTCCCACTTATACTAATGACTAAGCTGCCATATCTGCTGCCATACATCTGATTCCCATCCCCTCCACATGCCGATCGAAAGCTTTTGCTGGAAGGGCCTTAGTGAAAGGATCTGCCAGGTTATCTGCTGATGCAATCTTGGCGATGACAACTTCTCCCGCTTCACGATATCTCGTATCAGGTGGTACTTACGCTCTATATGTTTACTTGCCTTATGTGCTTGTGGTTCCTTCGAGTTTGCAACTGCACCGATATTATCACATTAAATTGTGATGATTTTGGGCAAACAAGGAATCACATCTAAGTCCATTAGAAAGTTCCTGAGTCATACTGCTTCTTTAGCTGCCTCAGAGGCAGCTACATACTTAGCTTCCATGGTTGAGTCCGAAACGCATTTCTGCTTAACACTCCTCCATGCAATGGCTCCACCTCCTAAAGTAAACACATAGCCTGATGTAGACTTACTGTTGTCCCTATCTGATTGGAAATCTGAATCCGTGTAACCCACAGGGAGCAAATCGTCTGCTTGGTAAACTGGCATATAATCTCTAGCCCTTCTCAGGTACTTTAATATATGCTTTACCGCAGTCCAATGTCCTTGTCCAGGGTTACTCTGATATCTGCTAACCATGCCTACGGCAAAATAGATATCAGGTCTCGTACATAGCATTGCATACATAAGGCTTCCTACAGCCGAAGCATAAGGAACTGCTTTCGTGTCCTCTATCTCCTTTGATGTCTTCGGAGACATCTCTTTAGATAGAGCTACTCCATGCCTAAAAGTTAAGAAACCTTTCTTGTAATTCTGCATGCTAAATCGAGCAAGGATTGTATCTATATATGAAGCTTGGGAGACACAACATTCTTTTCTTGCGATCCCTTATAACTTTGATCCCAAGAATGTGTGCACAATCTCCTAAGTCCTTCATATCAAATTGTTTGGACAACCATACCCTTACGTCCGATAATACCTTGACATTGTTGCCAATTAACAAAATATCATCTACGTATAGTACAAGAAATACCACCATATTTTCGTTACACTTCTTGTATACACAAGACTCATCCGGACACTAAATAAATCCATATGACTGGATTACTTCATTAAACCGGATGTTCCAAGACCTTGAAGCTTGCTTCATTCCATAAATGGACCGATTGAGCTTGCACACTAGATGCTCTTTGCCTTTTTCAATGAACCTTTCTGGTTGCTTCATATGGATGTTTTCTTCAAGACTTCCATTAAGGAAAGCTGTCTTGACACCCATTTTCCAAATCTCATAATCCATATGAGCAACAATGGATAAGAGTACCCGGATAGACTTATGCATGGCTACCGGTGAAAAGGTTTCCTCATAATCGATTCCCTCTTTCTGAGTGTACCCTTTCGCAACAAGCCTAGCTTTGAAGGTTTCTACCTTCCCGTCTGTCCCTCTTTTCCTTTTGTAGATCCACTTGCCAACGGCTTTTACACTATCAGGTGGTTCTACAAGCTCCCAGACCTTATTAGAGTACATAGACTCTATTTCAGAATTCATTGCCTTTTGCCAAGATGCTGCATCTATATCTTGGAGTGCTTCGTCATATGTTCGGGGATCAGGTTCATGTTTACCCGGGATCAAGTCCGAAGACTCTCCCAAAAACATGAATCTCTCAGGTTCCCTCACAACTCTCCCACTACGACGAGGCTCCATCTGTGGTTGTGTATTATGTGTGATACGTGTTGTAGTCTCTTGTGGTACTTCATCTTGTACTTTTGGTACCAAAGTAGACGTGTCCTCTCTATGTTCTTCTAAAACAACTTTGCTACTAGGCTTTTGATCCATTATATAGTCTTCTTCTAAAAACTGGGCATTGGTGCTAACATTGACCTTCTGGTCTTTAGGACTATAAAATAAACCACTTTTCGTTCCTCTGGGATAACCTACAAACACTCAAACTTCTGTACAAGATTCTAACTTATCAGCATCTGGTTTGATCAGCACATGTGCTGGACTACCCCAAATCCGAATATGTCTTAGACTGGGTTTTCGCCCATTCCACAATTCTGTGGGAGTAGAAGAAACTGATTTAGAAGGTACTAAGTTCAGAATGTACACTGCTGTTTCCAGAGCGTATCCCCAAAACGAATTTGGTAATTCTGAATAACTCATCATCGATCTAACCATCTCCATAAGAGTCCTATTCCTTCGTTCTGCCACACCATTCTGTTGGGGTGTACCAGGTGCAGACAATTGGGATTGAATCCCGGCCTCTGATAAGTAATTCCTAAACTCTCCTAAGAGGTATTCGCCACCACGATCAGACCGTAGTGTCTTGATACTTTTACCTAGTCGTTTCTCCACATCAGCCTTGTATTCTTTGAACTTATCAAAGCACTCGGACTTGCGGCGCATTAGGTAAATGTATCCGTATCTTGAATAATCGTCTATAAAAGAGACAAAATATTCAAAACCACCTCTTGCCTGGATAGACATAGGACCACACAAATCAGAATGAACTAATTCTAACACTTCTTTGGCTCTATTCCCCTTGGCCTTAAAAGGCTTCTTGGTCATTTTACCTTCTAAGCAAGATTCACAAGTTGAAAAATTTTCCAACTCTAATGAACCCAAGAGTCCATCGGTTATAAGTGTAACGCCCGCCCCTTCCGGGGGCGCTAAGGCTACCCTAAGGGACGGGGTTACTTACACGTACCTAACATACATGTGCATATTATCTTATGGCAGCGGAAGATATTTATCATATGCATTTTTTTTTCATGGCATGTGAACCGTAAATCATACTAATACTCATGCATAACTTAATCTATATTTTCTACTTGAACATTAATCATGATCTTATAAATCTACTGACATGGAAGAAGACATCATAAATGCATAACATACCAGTTCAAGTTATCAGCATAAACATAAGGTCCAAACTTAGTTCACATGCATAATTCAACCAAATAAAGTTTAAAACTAAATTAGATCTATCCACCATGCCACTTCCACACACACTCCCTGCCTTTCCTGCTGCTCCCCTTAGTTCATCCATTCCTTGCCTTTCTCTGCAGTACAAGGAAACATAAAAACTATAAGCCCTAAGGCTTAGTAAGTTCCTTTCCTACTCATAAAATCAAAAATCATACGTACACATAAAACATATCATGGCATGTGAAAACATAACACAATCATATCATAGCATGTGATAACATAACATAAAACATATCATGGCATGTGAGAACATATCCTGAAACATATCATAGCATGTGAGGACATAACATGAAACATATCATAACATGTGAGTACATAACATGAACTAATAACATGATCATCCAAGCATCATAAACATGATTTCAAAAGTATCTTTAATAAGTGTGAAGGGGATCATATAACATGTACATGTAGATGCAAGATGTTCCTTTGAAAACATGCATAATGAAATGAACATATGCAACATGTGTTTTTCATATCATATACATACTTGAACATAATATCAACATAAGGGCCCGACTTGTACCACATACATACATATATGCGTGCAATCCCTAGGACAGGGTAGCTAGACCCGAACATACTAGGGATCTAGGTCCGTTCATAGTCCGTCGACCTAGGGGCGTACTAAGGAGCCCATCCCTTTTTACGAGGCCCGTTTCATAGACCATCGACCTCGGGGTGCTTATGGAGCCCACCCTTGGTACAAGCCATACAAAAAGTAAAATAGCATGTCATACATATCATGTATCATATTTCTTATCATATCATCATACATATCATGTTCTTGTCTTATCATACATGTCATATCATGAAGAGAGCTCTTAATCCCAACTCAAGGGAAGCATCTCTTAGGCTTTTCTTCTTACATAAGCCTTTCATAACATATCTCATAAACCATAACATGTTTTTATCATAACATAGAGCATAGCATGTTACATGAAACATAGCATGTATCACATCATGAAGCATAGCATATCATCTCATGAAACTTAGCATATATCATATCATGAAACTTAACATATATCATATCATGAAGCATAGCATATCATATCATGAAACTTAACATATATCATATCATGAAGCATAGCATATCTTATCATGAAGCATAACATATATCATATCATGAAGTATAGCCTATATCATTCCATGAAAAATAGCATATCATCTCCTATCATGAAGCATAACATATCCTATCATATCATGAAGCATGAAACTTAAACCAACCATATATCAAGGATCATACAACATGAGTAAACATAAGCATGCATAGTTAGGTTTAAAAACTTTTCCCTAAACCTATTCTTTCAATCTTGGGTGAAACCTTACTAGCATGAATTCTAACCTTTGGCCACCATAAGGAGCATGAAACTTCAACCAACTATAGATAAATAATCATACATCATAAAGAGGCATAAACAAGCATAGTTAAATTTCAAGACCTTGCTCTAACTCATATACTTGCTTGGCCGAACCCTAAGGTGAGGTTCTAAGATTCATTTGTACAACATGTAGCATGGAGACTTATCTAATCTCATACACAAGATCATACAACATGTAGAAACATAACTAAGCATAATTAGGTTAGAAAAACTTAACTCTAAGCTTACACTCTACCTTGGCCGAAACCTATAAGTAGGGTTTCAAGTCTTCTAGTGCATAAAGTCTTAACCTAACTTCATACAAGGTATCATACTTCATGAATGAACATAAACAAGCATGTTTAGGTTTTAAATTTTAACCCTATGCCTCATATCTTATCTTGGCCGAAACTTCACTAGGGTTTTCATTTTTTTTTATACAACATGAAGCATAAACCTAAACTATCATCACATAAGAGTTCATTCATCAAAGCATGTTATCATAAAAGAAACCTTGTTCTAACTTCATTTCTATTCTTGGTCGAGACTTACAAGTGGGGTTCCATTTCTTCTAGTGAAACATGTAATATAAAGACTTCACCTAACCACATACAAGATATCATACCTCATGAATAAGGATAAAGAAGCATGATTAGGTTTAAAATCTTGTCCCTAAGCTTCATATCTTGTCTTGGCCGAAACTTCTACTAGGATTTTCATATATATTTTTTTTATACAACATGAAGCATAAAACCTAAACTATCATCACATAAGAGTTCATTCATCAAAGCATGTTATCATAAAATAACCTTATTCTAAACTTCATTTCTATTCTTGGCCAAGACTTGAAGATAGATTTCTCCAAATTTCATCCAACATGGAGCATGAAAGAAACTAAGCTATAAACCTATGAAAAACATACATCATGAAGGAGCATAACAAATATGTTTTCTTTTCAAAACTTTGCCCTAAACACTATGATTCATCTTGGCCGAAACATTAGGTTAGGGTTCCTAATCTTTTAATAACATATAAAGCCTTAAAACTTAACTAACAACATATGAAGGATCCTACATCATATAAGAGCATAGGCAAGCATGTTACCAAAAGAAACTTTGCTCTAGACCTTCTCTTTTTGTCTTGGCCGAAACATCAAGGTGAGGTTCTAGATTCTTTTTTTTTGTACAACATAAAGCATAACTTGTAAACTTGTTAATCCTAAGTGATCACCAATCTATCTTGGCCATAGCTTACAAGGAAATCTCTAAGGTTTCAAAAAAACATTTTCATACAAAACAAACCGATAACTACTTGTACTGTAGTGAGGGGATACTCACATCCCCTCGCTTAATTTCCTAGAAGAAGAAGTCCTTGGTTGTGAAGCTTTTTCCTAGAGAGCTTGCTTCTTGCTTGGTTCGGCAATGGTGAGGGAGAGGAGAGATTTCGGTGGAGAGGAGGAGGGAGGAGGAAGAGAGCAAATGAAGATTTTCATTTATTTTCTCTTTTTATTCCAATTGAAAAGAAGAAGGGAAAATGGGTTTTTCCTTCTCTTTTCTTTAACTCATCCCTTAATGAAAAGAGCAAGCAAGAATCATCTTTTCATTTGAGAGGGAGAAGGCATTCCAACTTCTCCTTCTAAATAAGAGAAACATTTTCTTACTCTTAACTATATTGTCCCTTCTCTTCCTAACAATACATTCTCTTGATTCATTGGTTATCACATACATGTATCTAGTAAGAGGTACAAGGTTCAAACCTTGGTCATCTCTTTTTGGTTCTATTTTATTATTTTTGCTAATATTCCCATAAGGCCTATATTTTAACCATGGCAAAAATATATGAAATTGCTAGGAACCCTATAGGTGTTACAATAAGCCTTTGAATCCTAGTTAAGTTAATATGACCAAGCCTTAGATGCTAAAGATATGCTTGGTTCATTTCCGAAGGTTCTTTTCTCTTATTTGAGTTAGAAGATGTGTTATTAATTTCCATATTTTGTTTTGTGGGAGAAATTGGATTTAAAGTATATAGATTGCCAACCAATGCACCAGAACAGATAATCACTTTATTTCTCTTAAAAACCACATCGTTACTAAAGGGAACTGAATATCCATCTAAAAACAGTTTAGAAACTGAAATTAAATTTTTTCTAAAACTGGGTACATAAAGACAATTTCTTAAAACCAAATTTCTATTCTTATTAAAAGATAAGTAGACATCTCCCACTGCAACAGCCGCCACCTTAGTAGCATTGCCCATGTAGACGGTAATCTCTCCTTCAGATAGTCGTTGGGTTTCCTGGAACCCCTGCAAAGAATTGCAGACATGATCAGTGGCTCCTGTATCTACACACCAGGTGTTGGTAGATAACACCGCTAAACATGTTTCAACAACCAGAGCATGAGATATACCTTTGTTGTTTTGATTCCTACGAGGACAGTCCGCCTTCCATTGCCCTGACTGCTTGCAGATGAAGCACTTGCCCTTCGGCTTCTTCACTCCAACTTTAGGTCCTGTACTATGAGATTTATTCACTTTCTTTGCTGAGCTAACTTGTTTCTTCTTCTTCTTTCCTTTCGGTTTAGAAGTAGAACCATTTTTAGCATAGTGAATCTGAGAATTGTGATGAAACAAACCTTCTGCTGCCTGAAGTTCTGTCAGTAGTTCCGCCAATGAATATACCCTTTTATTCATTTTGTAATTCAGGCGGAATTGCTCAAAACTTCTAGGTAGCGTTTGGAGTATCATATCGATCTGGGTTTCCCCATCAATTTCTCCTCCAAGGATTTGTATTTCATTCAGATAAGCCATCATCTTTAGGATATGATCTCTCACAGGAGTACCCTCTTGCATGGTGGTTGTCATTATCTTTCTCATGGCTTCTTGCCTATGTTGGTTGCTACTCGGAAAACCCAATGGCTCCACTGTACAAAAATTTTGTACGTGATCTAAACCTTTCCTAGCTACCATGTGTTCTTTTAAGTTAAACTTGTATTTCCTGCGGAACTTAACACGTTTGATTCCAAGTTTAACTTATATGTTCCATTAGGTTCAGATTTGGATCTCCTGCGGAACTTAACACGTTTGATCCAAATCACCTAGGCTATAAATTCAATTAAATATTAGTTTCCAAAATTAGCTTCCAGTACTGCATGGCGAGGCACTTGGCCTTCTTGGATATGGGAGCAACCACCACCGACTAGACAAAGTCTTTTAAGGAAAGTTAATATTTAATTTCCTTATATAACTCTAGGTTAACCAAAAGGAACAATCAAATCACAAGGAAAAAAGAAAAAGAACACAACATCGAAATTAAATTCGAAAAACAAGAATCGAATGCCTCTTGTATTTGGTATTTATACAATGAAAAATTAACTAGTATGATGCGGAAATTAAATACTAGTTCTACCTCTTCCTTGTATGCTAAAAACCTCGAGATCTTCTGCCGTATCCCTTGCCTCCACTTGGAAGTCGTGTGGGCGACGATCCTCCAAGACAAACACCACCCGGAGAGCTTCTCCTCCTTCTCTAGAATTCGGCCACCACCACCACAAAGGAGCAAAAGAGAGCAAAGGGAAGAGAGGAAGAGGGGCCGACCACTTGATGATCTCCAACAACACAATATCAATTGTTATTTTTTCAAGGTCTCCCCTTCCCCCCCCCTTTTTATACTAGTTTCCCAACAGAAAATTATGGAAAGAGTTTTTTAAAAATTAGACTCATTCCTATTTCCTTTTAATTTTTTCTTTTTCTTTCCTTTTAATTAATCAATCCTAGATTGATTTATTAATTAAACAACTATTTGTTGATGTTTAATTATTTGACCGGCCCCTTGCTTGTGCACCAAGCAAGGTGGTCGGCCACTTATTAAAAGGGAAAGAAAGAAAATTTTTTTTATAAAATTTTAAAAGAAGAAAACTTCTAATAAAATTTTACAAACTCTTTTTTTTTTCTAATGTGGATATTAAAAGGAAAGTTTTAAAATTTAAAACATCTCTAATAATATTTCTTTTAAAAAGAAAGTTTTATAAATTTTACAACTCTCTTTTAAAACCTTGTGGCCTAATTTAAATTAGGAAAATTTTATAAATTTTTAAAATCTCTCTTTTAAAAATTGTAAATATCTGAGGAAATTTAAAAATTCAAAAACAACCTTCCTAATTTAAATATTGCTACCGGCCCCCTTGCCCAAGGCAAGGGCCAGCCACTTCTAGAGAGTATGTGGTCGGCCATTGCTTGGTCACCAAGCAATGAACCGACCCCTTCTTGGACACCAAGCAATGAACCGGCCCCTTCTTGGACACCAAGATAGGCATTTCTTTGGATGGACTTGAGGCTTTATTGAGGCTACAACAGGGACCTAAAGGAGAAATTGGTTTTGGCCTTCCGATGAGCTTGAGTATCCCGTGCTCGCCCCGAACACACAACTCAGGTTCATCGATAATAACTCATACCACTAGAGAGTTATTACCGCACTACCGCACCAATCCCAAATTACATTATGGTCTCCTTCTTATCATGAGTGTGTTAGTATCCCTGTGTTTAAGATTACGAATGTCCACTAATTAAGTGAGTTACTGACAACTGATTTAATTAATATCTAGCTCCAAGAGTAGTACCACTCAACTTTATTGTCATGTTGGACTAGGTCCACCTGCAGGGTTTAACATGGCAATACTTATGAGCTCCTCTTGGGGACATTCTCAACCTAGATAACTAGGACACAGATTCCTTCTATAATCAACAACACATACTATAAGTAATATCATTTCCCAACTTATCGGGCATATTGATTTATCGAGCTAAACCTCACCCTTTGATAAGTCAAAGAAATAAATATTAAATATACATGTTTGTTATTATATTAGGATTAAGAGCACACACTTCCATAATAACTAAGGTCTAGTTCTTTTACTAAGTCAGTACAAAAAGAACTTACCTAAATGATCCTACTCAATACACTTAAAGTGTATCAGTGTAATTTATTAGTCAAGATAAACTAATACTTAATTACACTACGTCTATTCTGATGGTTTGTTCCTTTCCATCTTAGTCGTGAGCAACTTTTTATAATTTATAGAGAACCAACAACATGATCTTCTAAGTGTGACTCCACACTCCATGTTATCTACTATATAAATTAATTGAACAATTATATTTAACAAATAAATGTAAACATTTGACCAATGTGATTCTTTATTTCAAAATATATGTGTATAAAAGCTAAACTTTTAAGTATACACTCCAACAATCTCCCACTTATACTAAAAGTCTAAGCTGCCATATCTGTTGCCATACATCTGATTCCCATCCCCTCCACATGCTGATTAAAAGCTTTCGCCGGAAGGGCCTTAGTGAAGGGATCTGCCCGGTTATCTGTTGATGCTATCTTGGCGACAACAACTTCTCCTCGCTTGACGATGTCTCGTATCAAGTGGTACTTGTGCTCTATATGTTTACTTGCCTTATGGGATCGTGGTTACTTCGAGTTTGCAACTGCTCCACTATTATCACAATAAATTGTGACGATCTTGGGCAAACCAGGAATCACATCTAAGTCCATTAGAAAGTTCCTGAGCCATACAACTTCTTTGGCTGCCTCAGAGGCTACCACATACTCAGCTTCCATGGTTGAGTCTGAGACGCATTTCTTCTTAACACTCCTCCATGCAATGGCTCCACCTCCTAAAGTAAACACATAGCCAGATGTAGACTTACTGTTGTCCCTATCTGATTGGAAGTCTGAATCCGTTTAACCCATAGGGAGTAAATCGTCTGCTTTGTAAACTAGCATATAATCTCTAGTCCTTCTCAGGTACTTTAATATATGCTTCACTGTAGTCCAATGTCCTTGTCCAGGGTTACTTTGATATCTGCTGACCATGCCCACGGTAAAACAGATATATTGCATACATAAGGCTTCCTACAGCCGAAGCATAAGGAACTGCTTTCATGTCCTCTATCTCCTTCGATGTCTTCGGAGACATATCTTTAGATAGAGCTATTCCATGCCTAAAAGGTAAGAAACCTTTCTTGGAATCCTGCATGCTAAAACGAGCAAGGATTGTATCTATATATGAAGCTTGGGACAGACACAACATTCTTTTCTTGCGATCCCTTATAACTTTGATCCCAAGAATGTGTGCACAATCTCCTAAGCCCTTCATATCAAATTGTTTGGACAACCATACCCTTACGTCAGATAATACCTTGACATTGTTGCCAATTAACAAAATATCATCTACGTATAGTACAAGAAATACCACCATGTTTCCGTTACACTTCTTGTATACACAAGACTCATCCAGACACTGAATAAATCCATATGACTGGATTACTTCATTAAACCGGATGTTCCAAGATCTTGAAGCTTGCTTCAGTCCATAAATGGACTGATTAAGCTTGCACACTAGATGCTCTTTGCCCTTTTCAATGAACCCTTCTGGTTGCTTCATATGGATGTTTTCTTCAAGACTTCGATTAAGGAAAGCTGTCTTGACATCCATTTGCCAAATCTCATAATCTATATGAGTGGCAATGGATAAGAGTATCCGGATAGACTTAAGCATAGCTACCGGCGAAAAGGTCTCCTCATAATCGATTCCCTCTTTCTGAGTGTACCCCTTCGCAACAAGCCTTGCTTTGAAGGTTTCTACCTTCCCATCTATCTCTCTTTTCCTTTTATAGATCCACTTGCATCCAATGGCTTTTACACCATCAAGTGGTTCTACAAGCTCCCAGACCTTACTAGAATACATAAATTCTATTTCAGAATTCATTGCATTTTGCCAAGATACTGTATCTATATCTTGGAGTGCTTCATCATATGTCCGAGGATCTAGTTCATGTTTGCCTGGGATCAAGTCCGAAGACTCACCCAAAGACATGAATCTCTCGGGCTGCCTTACAACCCTCCCACTACGACGAGGCACCGTTTGTGGTTCTGTATCATGTGTGACACGTGTTGCAGTCTCTTGTGGTACTTCATCTTATACTGTTGGTACTGAAGTAGATGTGTCCTCTCTAAGTTCTTCTAGAATAATTTTACTACTGGGCTTGTGATCCATTATATAGTCTTCTTCTAAAAACTGGGCATTCGTGCTAATAATGACCTTCTAGTCTTTAGAACTATAAAATAAACCGCCTTTCGTTCCTCTGGGATACCCCACAAACATATGAACTTCTGTACGAGATTATAACTTATCAGCATCTTGTTTCAGCACATTTGCTGGACTACCCCAAATCCGAATATGTCTTAGATTGGGCTTCCGCCCATTTCATAATTTTGTGGGAGTAGAAGATACTGATTTAGAAGGAACTAAGTTCAGAATGTGCGCTGTTATTTCCAGAGCGTATCCCCAAAACGAATTTAGTAATTTTAAATAACTCATCATCGATCTAACCATCTCCATAAGAGTCCTATTCCTTCGTTCTGCCACACCATTCTGTTGGGGTGTACCAGATGCGGACAATTGGGAATGAATCCTGGCCTATGATAAGTAATTCCTAAACCCTCCTAAGAGGTATTCGCCACCACGATCAGACCGTAGTGTCTTGATACTTTTACCTAGACATTTCTCCACATCCGCCTTGTACTCTTTGAACTTATCAAAGCACTCAGACTTGCGGCGCATTAGGTAAATGTATCCATATCTTGAATAATCGTCTATAAAAGAGACAAAATATTCAAAGCCACCTCTAGCCTGGATAGACATAGCACCACACAAATCAGAATGAACCAATTCTAACGCTTCTTTGGCTCTATACCCCTTGGCCTTAAAAGGTCTCTTGGTCATCTTACCTTCCAAGCAGGATTCACACGTTGGAAAGTTTTCCAACTCTAATGGACCCAAGAGTCCATCGGCTACAAGCCTTTGAATCCTATTTAAGTTAATATGACTAAGCCTTAGATGCCAAAGATGTGTTTGGTTCATTTCCGAAGGTTCTTTTCTCTTATTAGAGTTAGAAGATGTGTTATTAATTTATATATTTTGCTTTATGGGAGAAATTGGATTTAAAGTATATAAATTGCCAACCAATGCACCAGAGCAGATAATCACTTTATTTCTCTTTATAACCACATTGTTACTAAAGGAAACTGAATATCCATCCAAATACAGTTTAGAAACTGAAATTAAATTCTTTCTAAAACTGGGTACATAAAGACAATTCCTTAAAACCAATTTCCTATTCCTATCAAATGATAAGTAGACGTCTCCCACTGCAACAGCCGCCACCTTAGTAGCATTGCCCATATAGACAGTTATCTCTCTATCAAATAGTCGGCAGGTTTCCTGGAACCCCTTTATTGTTCTGTTTCGTACGAGGGCAGTCCGCCTTCCAATGTCCAGTCTGCTTGCAAATAAAGCACTTGCCCATTGGCTTCTTTATTCCAGCTTTTTGTCCTGCACCTTGAGGTTTATTCACCTTCTTTGCTGAGCCATTTTGTTTCTTCTTCTTCTTGCCTTTCGGATTAGAAGTAGAACTATTTTCAGCATAGTGAATTTGAGAATGTTGACGAAACAACCCTTCAGCTGCCTGATGTTCTGTCAGAAGTTCCGCCAATGAATACATCCTTTTATTCATATTATAGTTCAGGTGAAAATGCTCAAAACTTTTGGGCAGCGTTTGGAGGATGATATCGACCTGGGTTTCCCCATCAATTTCCCCTCCAAGAACTTGTATTTCATTTAAGTAAGCCATCATCTTGAGAATATGATCCCTCACGGGAGTCCCCTCAGTCATGGTGGCTGTCATCAGTTTTCTCATTGCCTCTTGCCTAGTAGCCCGATTCTGATTTCCGAAGAGTTCCTTGAGATTGTTCATTATATCATAGGCTGTTGGTAAGTCCTG
Organism: Zingiber officinale; assembly: GCF_018446385.1. NCBI lineage: Eukaryota > Viridiplantae > Streptophyta > Magnoliopsida > Zingiberales > Zingiberaceae > Zingiber > Zingiber officinale. The sequence goes on along the minus strand of NC_055994.1, from coordinate 48,369,207 downwards.
ATTCTGATGTTGCAATACATTTGACATCGAAGCCAAGATGTAACACCGCGCCATCTCCTCAGCTTTTACCCATTTACTATGATACTGAATTTCCTCTGGGGTAGAATCATTGCTAGGTGTTTCTGGGCATTCCTTTGACAGTACACACTTATAGCCCTCAGCAGTTAAAACAATGTCCAGGTTTCTTTTCCAATCTATATAGTTGGGACCAGTAAGTCTGTTTTCTTTTAAAATAATGGCCAGTGGGTTGAAAGTCATCCTAAGAATCACAAAATAAATTTTGGTCAGAACTCTAAATTTAGAATAATATTGATTCCTCAAACAATACTATTTTAAATTAACCAACACCTTAAAACACCGTGAATTTTGTATGCCACGATAATGTGGACATATACAAATTCAACATTTGTAAAAGGAGGGTATATCCCATTAATTTTATTATCTTGTCAACCTAACTTTTTGACAAATAAAATTAATAGTTGGTTTCCTTCAGTCACACAAATAATAGCAGTGACTCAGATGGGGAGGATACTATTAGACGTGCCTAAGTGTATACCATTACTTGACACTAAGTCCATTAATAAGATTGTGCCCCTTCCGATGGGGAAGATCACACGCTCTTAATTAATTTCCTATTGTCATCCGAAATGGAAGTTTGGTCTAGTGATCCGCAAACAAACTCATCCGATATGGAGGAAGGCACTCAGAGCCAACGCGCAAGTTTGTTTGCATCACTTACAAACCAGTAATGGAGACCGTGGAATTCACTAAAACAAATCCCTCTCCCACTTAGTTATTTAAAGTGAGGAATTTTGATTATGCTAGCCTACTAAATATGTACACTAACATTCACACACAGCACAATATAAAAGCAATAAATAGAAAAACTAATTTTTAACTATTATGGCTTTTATCTATTGTTGTCCTACGTGTGTCGTCATCCCTAACTGCTGCCATCTTTGGCCACCGCCACCGGGTCTAGTTGTCGCATCCATCTTGCTCCTTGTTCTGCTGCGCCACTCTGATTCTCAAAAGGTTCCACGCCTTGCAAGATTCGATCCACGACATAAATAGAATTTTACATCTTTCGATCCTATATTCCTCGAAGGAATGTACATGTAAACTAGATCGAACATAAAATAACATTTACATCCATCGATCCTATATTCCATAAAAGGAATGTACATGTATCTAGATCAAAAAATAAAATCCTAATAAAACTAAATACAGCTCCTGCTGTATTTTATAATACAATCATGCACACATAATAAATGCCCTTGACATGTCCAAGGGTCCAATCACACACATAATAACTATAAGCCATAATAGTTGGATCCTACATCCAAAAAGTTAGCACATCCTACTATTAACCTGCCTAAATTATGTATGACATGTGCATAATTAAACTAATACCAAATACACAGAGGCAAAACCCTAGCTCTGATACCAATTGTTGGTTGCTACTCGGAAAACCCAATGGCTCCACTGTACAAAAATTTTGTACGTGATCTGAACTTTTCCTAGCTACCATGTGTTCTTTTAGGTTAAACTTGTATCTCCTGCGGAATTTAACACGTTTGATTCCAAGTTTAACTTATATGTTCCTTTAGGTTCATATTTGGATCTCCTGCGGAACTTAACACGTTTGATCCAAATCACCTAGGCTATAAATTCAATTAAATATTAGTTTCCAAAATTGGCTTCCAGTACTGCATGGCGAGGCACTTGGCCTTCTTAGATATGAGAGCAACCACCACCGACTAGATAAAGCCTTTTAAGAAAAGTTAATATTTAATTTGCTTATATAACTCTAGGTTAACCAAAAGGAACAATCAAATCACAAGGAAAAAAGAAAAAGAACACAACATCGAAATTAAATTCGAAAAACAAGAATCGAATGCCTCTTGTATTTGGTATTTATACAAAAAAAAATTAACTAGTATGATGCGGAAAATAAATACTAGTTCTACCTCTTCCTTGTATGCTAAAAACCTCGAGATCTTCTGTCGTATCCCCCGCCTCCTCTTGGACGTCATGTGGGCGACGATCCTCCAAGACGAACACCACCCGGAGAGCTTCTCCTCCTTCTCTAGAATTCGGCCACCACCACCACAAATGAGCAAAAGTGAGCAAAGGGTGTAAACACCCACAAAATTATAAGATAAGTATATGGATAATATTTTCTTTAGAGCATGAAAGTAAGAGGAATCAAAAAGAAATAATAGAAATAAAAAGAAGGAGAGGTTGAGGTTTGAACCTTGAACCTCCCACAAATGATAGAGTTAAATTAGTGTGAAGTAACCACTAGAATAATGAATAATATTTGGATAGGAAGGAATGAAAAATTTAGTTAAAGGTGAGGAGAAAATAAAAGAAAACTAAGAAAAAGAGCAAGAGAAACCAAGTGGCTTACCTCCTCTTCCTCTTGGTTAAGAGAAGAAGCAAGCAAAAGGTGAATTGCCTTCCTCTCCTCTCTCCCTTCTCATTTTCTTGGGAATTAAAGAGAAGTTAAAGGGGGGGATGAATGGGGACAAGAATCCTTCCCATGATGAATAAAAAGGATTAGAGGAGAAAAGAGAAAGGGAAATTCTAAATCTTCTTCTTCCTCATCCTCTTTCTCTTCTCCACCGAGAACTAGAGCTCTCCTCCCTCATCTCCAAAAGCCAAGTTTAGGTTTTCTCTCTAAGGGAAAACAAATACTAGCAAGGAGTCTCATGGTCTACCTCATACAAGAAGAAGAAAAACAAAATGGGAAACTAGGAAGAGAAACTTCTCCTCCCTCCTCACAAGGGTACCACCTCCTTAAGGATCAACATGTAACGACCCAATTTTCCTTATTTTGAGTTCTAAATATCTTTGAAAATGTCTGAAAATACTTTTAAAATATTTTGGAGATTTTTAGGAATTTTTAGAGTATTTTTATGTAATTTTTGGAGGTCGTTTAGTAGGGTTACAAAAAGAAAGAAGTTTTGATAAAAACGTTGAAGGGGAGACTCGAACCCGAGACCTTGACCGAGCCGAATCTCAGCCGAACCTAGCCAACCAGCTGAGCTACACGGTTTTATTAACCTAGTATGGAGAGAAATAGATTTAAGCATAGTTGGAATCGAATTAAAACTAAGTTATAAAGGGGTTAAGTGTTTACCGTGACCTAAACCTAAGTTTTCCTCTCTTTTCTCTCCCGACGGCGCGATTTTTCTTTCTCGGGTGAAAAAGGGGCGACGACGCTAGGGCTCGTTTCCGGCGGCCGGCGAGGACTTCTTTCCGGGAGTTGTTCGCGGATTCGTGGTCTCCTCGTCAAGGAGAACACGCGGATAGGAAGGGATCGCCGAAACCTTCACCTCATCCGAACCCTAGGTCTCTTTCTTCGGTTGTAAGTCCAAGAACCTATTGTAAGTGCTTCTCACCTGCGGTAGGAGTAGCTTTCGGGGTTTTCGTTTGCGTTTTGTTGTTGTGAAATGAACAACAGTAGCGTTTTCCCTCAGTGTATGTAGTTTCGGATCTTGTTCCTTGATCTGGCAAATAGGTTTAAGTTTTGGCTTCAGTCCTTGATGTTTTATTTAGTGCACGAACAGAAGGTTTGAGGGTTTCCCTTGATACCACAGCATGCTAGTTAGGTGTGTTTACCTTACACATCAAGCATGTTTAAGTAGATATATTCTAGTTTAAGCCTGTTGTGTTACCACTGGAATTATACTATCTTGCATTACCTGGAATATTATTGTCGATAGAATTGGCTAACCTCATGTATTAGTACTGAATTAGAAATGCTAGTGCTGATGTATTAGTGCTTTGTTTGGATGCCATCATCCTCAGATGTTTTCTATTGGAAGCAGATTTTAGTTCAATAGAAACTGGTTTTAGTGATGAATGCAGTAGGTTCGAACTTTAGTCTTCCTAGCAATTCAATCATGTTAAAGCATGCAAATTGATCATAATTGGTTATGGATAGTTTCGCAGTAGAAAACTGATTACTTGAGATGTGATATACATTGAGTTGATTCAGCTATGTCTCATGAGGCTATATTTTTGGGTTATTTCTAGAATTCTTACCTTTACATCTGTTAGGTATGAAAAGTTGGTATTGGAGTTAGTTCTGTAGCTTAATGTGAAACAGGGATATGCTTAAATTGCTTAACCCTTAATGTGAACGTGGCATGTGTTTGAGCTGCTAAATGAGTTGCTTAAATTGCCTCTAATAAATGCCAAGGCATTTTATTAGAAGAAGTATTTAAGGAAAGATATAAAGAAAAGTATTTTACTTTTAAGAGGCATGTACCGGACAATGTCCAAGGGATGGGCTCCAAGTTGCCCCTAGACATAAGGTCTAGAAGTGTCTTAATGGTTTTGGGATTAGCTACCTCAATTCTCATTAAGAAAGGCGCACAAAGTGGTACAATGCCGGGCCCAAGTTAAGTTGAATATTATTTTTAAAGTATACAAGTATTAATTTGGAAACAAATAGAACAAGTTCTTTTATCTAAGTTGCAAATTTTAGCAAATTAAATTGCTGTTTCCTTTAGAGATGCATGATGTAGTTCTATTTGCTATTTTCATGTTGAGCGTGTATTTCCCTGCTTTCTTTTATGCTTATGCATTCCGTATCGGATTTTGTGAGTAGAAAGCACTTACTAAGCTTTTAGCTTATAGATACTACCTTTCCTCCTACTGCAGGTATGGATAAAAATAAAGGAAAAGCTAAAGTGGTGTAGAAGAAGGGGACAAGGAGACGTTGATGACGTGTGTGTGGGAGGCTGATATGGAAGCTTGGGACCTTGCTAGAGTAGAATTTATCTTGCATTACTAACTTCGTTATCTTCCTATCATTTACTTGGATTAACTGTTTATGCTGGGAACATGTTCTTTCCCTTATTTCTGGATTAGTTTTCAAGTTTTGTGAAGTGAATTCTGCTTTAATAAGAATCTGCCGTATGATTCATCTTAACTCTTTCTGCTGTAGTATACATAAATGGTTTTCTATGCTCGGAATCCTGTTGTACTGCTGGGATTTTAAATTGCTGTAGTAGTATGCATGAACAGCTAATAAGTTTCTATGTTCGGTATTCCTTGTTTACTGCTGGAAATTCAATCTGCTGTGAAGTAGTGTGCTCAACATCCTTTTATTGCTGCTGAAATGTTAATCTGCTGTGAGTTAATATCTGATTTGTAGCTTGCAAATGTGGTTAGAAGTGTGAAGTGGTATGCTCAGTATTCTTATGTACATGCTAGTTTTTTGGTCTACTGCTAGCTTGGAGTTATTCTCTTGGTAATTGCTTTGCATGCTAGTATTCTGTACTCTTATATGAGTTTTTGTTTTATGGAAGAAAATCATGTGTTGTTCGGATTGTTTGAAAATGAATGAGCAGTAGCAGTTTTTGTTTTATGGAAGAAAATCATGTGATGTTCGGATTTGTTGAAAATGAATGAGCAGTAGTTTTAATTAACTTCCCTTTTATTCCTGTTTGGTGGTAGAATGAATAACTACATCTTGTAACAAGGAATGTTAGGTAGGATTTCATGAATGCAAGTTAATAAAGGAAGTTGCAAACAGTAGAGATAAGTTTCCTTGTCTATATGTTACACTTGCTGGTTGTTATACTTATTTGCATGTTTAAATAAGTAAGAAAAGAAAAAAGAAATAATAATATCAGAACAGGTTAAAGCATTTTGATATGTGATATGTTTTTAACAAATAGTTTAAAGCATTTCTAGTGTTAAGTAGCTAGTACTAGTTATGTGTAGTTAGCAGAATCAGTAGCGGTCACCCTCAGAGTAGTAGTAAGGAGGGTGGTTGTTACAGTTGGTATCAGAGCAGGTCCATTTTCCAGCAACACACACACATCAGCGTCATCCTTGCCGCCTTCAATTAAGAAAGTATTTAAGTTCTTTCTTTATTGCTTTCCTTTATTATTATTATTTGCAGTATGGATGGATTGTTTATAAGTGATTAAGTAAGATAAGAGTTTTTTTTTAGCTATTTCCTTTCTTAATATATAAATGTGTATGTTTAGAAAGGGTAGAGAAATTATCAAATTTCTTATTTGTTTAACTAGATGTCGAGAAGAGGACGTCCCCGTACCGCTCGTACTGAGGACCAAGTTCAGGAGGAAGAGGGGCCAGGCTCAACTGGGCCCAATCTTTCTGAAGTTGTTGCCCAACTTCAAAAACAAGTAGCTGAGTAGCAACAAGTAATTGCCAATCTGATGGTAAATCAACAACCAGCTCCTCCTACGCCTCAAACAGTAACTGTGGAGACTCCAGTGGTAACTGAGGTTCCACCAGCTGGCCAAGGAGTCGTCACAGCACCCCAGAGACAAGAAGCTTACCTTATACAGTAGCTGAAACTTAAACCAGAAAGCTTCTCAGGCACGACTGAGCCCTGGGATGCCCAGGCTTGGTTCAAGACACTGGAGAGCACCATGGAGCTTCTTGACTGGCCAGAAGTCGAGAAGGTCAAGTGTGCCTCCTTCTGCCTGACTGGAGACGCACGCATGTGGTGGGAGAGAGTCAAAAGCAAGAGGGCAGTCAATCAGATGAGATGGATTGATTTTGAGACAGAGTTCTACGACGAGTTCTTTCGCCAAAAGATCACCAACAAGCACTACGAGGAGTTTATGGAGTTCAGACAGGGGGATCTGACAGTGGAGGAAGCAGTTAAAAGATTCAACAGGCTAGCTCGTCTCTGCCCAGAACTAGTAAGTACAGAGAAGGAGCGAGTCAGACTAATGCTCAGAATGCTGAAGCCTGTGATATCACTTAATGTGAGCAGTGGGACTCATCAGCCCCTGACTGGAGAAGAGTTGGTTAGTAGAGCCTTAGTAGCTGAGCACTACCTGAGCAGCATGAAGGCACAAAGAGAGCAACACAAGCCAATCAAGATGGAGACCAAGACTGGGGGAAATCAGAAACCCCAGTCAAATAATCAGAACTGGAAAGGCAAGGGCACTAAAAGAAAGCAGTGGGATTCAGGAAGTAACCAGAAGGGAGGACCAGAAACCAAACAGACTAAGCTCCTTCCCTGCCCTAAATGTGGGAGAACACATCCAGGAGCCTGCCTCTTGGGTAAGACTGGATGTTATTCTTGTGGTCAAGAAGGACACATGGCCAAATAGTGTCCTAACAAGTTCAAAGCACCCCAGCCACAGCCAATACAATATGGAGCCAAGCCTCAACTACATTATATGCCTGCAACTCTGGAAGGACCTCAGATCAGTCAAGGAAGGTTGGAAGCTCCACCAGTTCCAGCCTTTGACAATGCCAGAGTATTCTCCCTTACCAAAGAGGAAGCTGCTAGTGCCTCCACGGTCGTAACAGGTCAAGTAGTTATTTTTCAACATATAGCTACTGCACTATTTGATACTGGGGCGACCCATTCTTTTGTATCCATACCTTTTGCCAAAGAATTACAGGTACCTACAGAAAGCATGAATTCCAAGTTCCTGACAACCCTACCTTCTGGGGAAGTCATGGAATCTAGTCAGTGGCTTCGGTCTGTACCAGTCAGAATTTCAGACCGAGAGCTATGTGTTAATCTGGTAGTCCTCGCTATGCAGGATTTCGATATCATTTTGGGTATGGATTTCCTCAGCAAGTACAGTGCTTCAGTGGACTGCCGCAGAAGAAAAGTGATCTTTAGTCCAGAAGGTGAACCATCCTTTGAATTTACAGGAGTACCAAAGAGGAAGACCCAGAAATTCCTCTCTTCTCTCACAGCTCATCAGATGTTAGCTAAAGGGTGCACTGGTTTTCTTGCATTCATTGTGAGTACAGAGGAAGAAGAAAGACCTAAGCAGGAGGAAGTTCGGGTAGTCTGTGAATATCCAGAGGTGTTCCCAGAAGAGCTACCTGGACTACCTCCCAATAGAGAGGTGGAGTTTGAGATTGAACTGGTTCCTGGTACCGGTCCAATTTCAAAAGCTCCATACCGCATGTCCCCAGCAGAGTTGAAAGAGCTACAAGAACAACTTCAGGAGCTGCTTGACAAGGGTTTCATTCGCCCTAGTCACTCACCATGGGGAGCTCCTGTGTTGTTTGTCAAGAAGAAGGATGGATCTATGCGGATGTGCATAGATTATAGGGCTCTGAATCAGGTGACCATCAAGAACAAGTATCCACTGCCCAGGATCGATGATTTATTTGATCAATTGAAAGGTGCAACAGTGTTCTCCAAGATAGATCTGCGCTCTGGGTACCATCAGTTGAAAGTGAAGGAGAGTGACATACCCAGAACAGCTTTCAGGACCAGATACGGACACTACGAATTCGTAGTCATGCCTTTTGGTGTGACTAATGCACCTGCAGTCTTCATGGACTTGATGAATAGAGTGTTCAGAGAATACCTCGACAAGTTCGTCATTGTGTTCATAGACGACATTCTAGTCTATTCCAGAACTTCAGAGGAGCATGACACGCACTTGAGAATAGTCCTGCAGACCCTTCAGCAAAAGCAGCTCTATGCTAAATTCTCAAAGTGCGAGTTCTGGTTGGAGCAGGTGGCATTTCTAGGTCACATTGTTTCAAAAGAAGGCATTCAGGTAGATCCAGCCAAAGTAGAAGCGGTCAGCAACTGGAAGAGACCCAAGAATGCCAGGGAGATCAGAAGCTTCCTTGGATTAGCTGGGTACTACAGGAAATTTGTGGAGGACTTTTCCAGGATAGCCTCCCCACTGACCCTCACCAGGAAGGACAAGAAGTTTGAATGGTCAGATAAATGTGAGCAGAGTTTTCAAGAACTCAAGAGGAGACTGACCAGTGCTCCTATACTGACCGTTCCAGAGGATGACAAGAGTTTTGACATCTACAGTGATGCTTCCAAGATGGGCTTAGGAGCTGTACTCATGCAGGAAGGAAAAGTTATAGCTTATGCTTCCAGACAACTCAAAGACTACGAGAAGAACTACCCCACTCATGATCTTGAGCTGGCAGCTGTGGTCTTTGCACTGAAACTCTGGCGACACTATTTGTATGGAGTCCAGTGTAGAATCTTCACAGATCATCAGAGTCTTAAGTACTTCTTCACTCAGAAGGACTTAAACATGAGACAGCGTAGGTGGCTAGAGTTGGTCAAAGATTATGACTGTGAAATCCTCTACCACCCAGGTAAAGCTAATAAAGTGGCAGATGCACTAAGCAGAAAGTCCAGTGCATCTTTGATGTCCTTATCATCATTAGCCCTGCCACTACAGAAGGAGTTGTCAGATTTCGGGCTTGAAATTATATATGGGCAACTTTCTGCATTGACCCTAGAGTCAACCCTGCTTGAGGATATACAGAAAAAGCAAAGTGAAGATCCAGATATCCAAAAGATCAAGCAAGGGATACAAGAGGAAGGAAATTCAGAATTTCGAGTATCAGACAGTGGAATTCTTTATCAGGGGAATCACCTTTGTGTTCCCAATGATGAAGAGCTGAGAAAGAAAATTTTAGAAGAAGCCCATAGTACACCATACTCCATGCATCCTGGTTCTACCAAGATGTACCAAGACGTGAAACAGAAGTTCTGGTGGTCTGGACTCAAAAGAGATGTAGCTAAATATGTCAGTACCTGCCTGACATGTCAGAGAGTCAAAGCAGAACACCAAAGACCAGGAGGAGTTTTACAACCTCTTCCAATACCAGAGTGGAAGTGGGAAGACATATCCATGGACTTCATAACAGGTCTCCCAAGAACCACAAATGGATATGATGCGATATGGGTGATAGTGGACAGATTGACCAAGTCTGCTCATTTTCTAGCCATCAAAGTGTCTCACTCTATAGAGCAGTTAGCACAGCTGTATGTTAAAGAGGTGATCAGACTTCACGGAGTTCCCAAATCTATTATTTCTGATAGAGATGGGCGCTTCACCTCTCACTTTTGGGAGTGTGTACAGACTGCACTAGGCACCAAGCTCAAGTTCAGCACAGCCTTCCATCCTCAGACTGATGGACAGACAGAGCGAGTAAATCAGATCCTAGAAGATATGCTTAGGGCTTGTGCATTAGATTTTAAAGGCAGTTGGTGCAAGTATCTGTGCTTAGCTGAGTTTGCCTACAACAACAGCTACCAAGCCACCATCAGGATGGCACCATATGAAGCATTGTATGGCAGAAAGTGCAGATCACCTATATGCTGGCAAGAAGCAGGTGAAAGAAAAGACATGGAAGTAGAGCTGGGCATTCAGACAGAGCTGATAGATGAGACCACTCAGGCCATTCAGAAGATCAGACAAAGAATTGAGATTGCCCAGAGCAGACAGAAGAGTTATGCTGACACACGCCGAAGGCCATTGGAATTTCAAGTAGGAGATTCAGTTTTCCTCAAGGTCGCTCCTATGAAGGGAGTGATGAGATTTGGCAAGAAGGGCAAATTAAGTCCTCGTTAGGTAGGACCTTACCTAATCATAGAGAGGATTGGGAAAGTAGCTTACAGACTGGACTTACCACAAGACATGTCAGCAATACACAATGTGTTTCATGTCTCCATGTTAAAGAAGTGCCTCCATGACCCTAGCCAAGTGATTGAGCCTCAGTCAGTGCAGATCCAAGAGGATCTTAGTTATGAGAGTAGACCTACACAGATAGTGGATAGAGCAGTCAAGAGGCTAAGGAACAAAGAAGTGCCACTGGTGAAGGTCGTTTGGCAGAACCAGAAGCACGAGGAAGTCACTTGGGAACGAGAGGACAGTATGAGACAGAAATATCCAGAACTATTCTAAGTTCGAGGACGAACTTTTTATAAGGTATGGGGAGTTGTAACGACCCAATTTTCCTTATTTTGAGTTCTAAATATCTTAGAAAATGTCTGAAAATACTTTTAAAATATTCTGGAGATTTTTAGGAATTTTTAGAGTATTTTTATGTAATTTTTGGAGGTCGTTTAGTAGGGTTACAAAAAGAAAGAAGTTTTGATAAAAACGTTGAAGGGGAGACTCGAACCCGAGACCTTGACCGAGCCGAATCTCAGCCGAACCCAGCCAACCAGCTGAGCTACACGGTTTTATTAACCTAGTATGGAGAGAAATAGATTTAAGCATAGTTGGAATCGAATTAAAACTAAGTTATAAAGGGGTTAAGTGTTTACCGTGACCTAAACCTAAGTTTTCCTCTCTTTTCTCTCCCGACGGCGCGATTTTTCTTTCTCGGGCGAAAAAGGGGCGACGACGCTAGGGCTCGTTTCCGGCGGCCGGCGAGGACTTCTTTCCGGGAGTTGTTCGCGGATTCGTGGTCTCCTCGTCAAGGAGAACACGCGGATAGGAAGGGATCGCCGAAACCTTCACCTCATCCGAACCCTAGGTCTCTTTCTTCGGTTGTAAGTCCAAGAACCCATTGTAAGTGCTTCTCACCTGCGGTAGGAATAGCTTTCGGGGTTTTCGTTTGCGTTTTGTTGTTGTGAAATGAACAACAGTAGCGTTTTCCCTCAGTGTATGTAGTTTCGGATCTTGTTCCTTGATCTGGCAAATAGGTTTAAGTTTTGGCTTCAGTCCTTGATGTTTTATTTAGTGCACGAACAGAAGGTTTGAGGGTTTCCCTTGATACCACAGCATGCTAGTTAGGTGTGTTTACCTTACACATCAAGCATGTTTAAGTAGACATATTCTAGTTTAAGCCTGTTGTGTTACCACTGGAATTATACTATCTTGCATTACCTGGAATAGTATTGTCGATAGAATTGGCTAACCTCATGTATTAGTACTAAATTAGAAATGCTAGTGCTGATGTATTAGTGCTTTGTTTGGATGCCATCATCCTCAGATGTTTTCTATTGGAAGCAGATTTTAGTTCAATAGAAACTGGTTTTAGTGATGAATGCAGTAGGTTTGAACTTTAGTCTTCCTAGCAATTCAATCATGTTAAAGCATGCAAATTGATCATAATTGGTTATGGATAGTTCCGCAGTAGAAAACTGATTACTTGAGATGTGATATACATTGAGTTGATTCAGCTATGTCTCATGAGGCTATATTTTTGGGTTATTTCTAGAATTCTTACCTTTACATCTGTTAGGTATGAAAAGTTGGTATTGGAGTTAGTTCTGTAGCTTAATGTGAAACAGGGATATGCTTAAATTGCTTAAACCCTTTATGTGAACGTGGCATGTGTTTGAGCTGCTAAATGAGTTGCTTAAATTGCCTCTAATAAATGCCAAGGCATTTTTATTAGAAGAAGTATTTAAAGAAAGATATAAAGAAAAGTATTTTACTTTTAAAAGGCATGTACTGGACACAATGTCCAAGGGATGGGCTCCAAGTTGCCCCTAGACATAAGGTCTAGAAGTGTCTTAATGGTTTTGGGATTAGCTACCTCAATTCTCATTAAGAAAGGCGCGCAAAGTGGTACAATGCCGGGCCCAAGTTAAGTTGAATATTATTTTTAAAGTATACAAGTATTAATTTGGAAACAAATAGAACAAGTTCTTTTATCTAAGTTGCAAATTTTAGCAAATTAAATTGCTGTTTCCTTTAGAGATGCATGATGTAGTTCTATTTGCTATTTTCATGTTGAGCGTGTATTTCCCTGCTTTCTTTTATGCTTATGCATTCCGTATCGGATTTTGTGAGTAGAAAGCACTTACTAAGCTTTTAGCTTATAGATACTACCTTTCCTCCTACTGCAGGTATGGATAAAAATAAAGGAAAAGCTAAAGTGGTGTAGAAGAAGGCGACAAGGAGACGTTGATGATGTGTGTGTGGGAGGCTGATATGGAAGCTTGGGACCTTGCTAGAAGAAATTAGAAATCGTGCCTGCTGGGGTTTTTGTTACTGCTAGAGTAGAATTTATCTTGCATTACTAACTTCGTTATCTTCCTATCATTTAGTTGGATTAACTGTTTATGCTGGGAACATGTTCTTTCCCTTATTTCTGGATTAGTTTTCAAGTTTTGTGAAGTGAATTCTGCTTTAATAAGAATCTACCGTATGATTCATCTTAACTCTTTCTGCTGTAGTATACATAAATGGTTTTCTATGCTCGGAATCCTGTTGTATTGCTGGGATTTTAAATTGCTGTAGTAGTATGCATGAACAGCTATAAGTTTCTATGTTCGGTATTCCTTGTTTACTGCTGGAAATTCAATCTGCTGTGAAGTAGTGTGCTCAACATCCTTTTATTGCTGCTGAAATGTTAATCTGCTGTGAGTTAATATCTGATTTGTAGCTTGCAAATGTGGTTAGAAGTGTGAAGTGGTATGCTCAGTATTCTTATGTACATGCTAGTTTTTTGGGCTACTGCTAGCTTGGAGTTATTCTCTTGGTAATTGCTTTGCATGCTAGTATTCTGTACTCTTATATGAGTTTTTGTTTTATGGAAGAAAATCATGTGTTGTTCGGATTGTTTGAAAATGAATGAGCAGTAGCAGTTTTTGTTTTATGGAAGAAAATCATGTGATGTTCGGATTTGTTGAAAATGAATGAGCAGTAGTTTTAATTAACTTCCCTTTTATTCCTGTTTGGTGGTAGAATGAATAACTACATCTTGTAACAAGGAATGTTAGGAAGGATTTCATGAATGCAAGTTAATAAAGGAAGTTGCAAACAGTAGAGATAAGTTTCCTTGTGTATATGTTACACTTGCTGGTTGTTATACTTATTTGCATGTTTAAATAAGTAAGAAAAAAAAATAATAATATCAGAACAGGTTAAAGAATTTTGATATGTGATATGTTTTTAACAAATAGTTTAAAGCATTTCTAGTGTTAAGTAGCTAGTACTAGTTATGTGTAGTTAGCAGAATCAGTAGCGGTCACCCTCAGAGTAGTAGTAAGGAGGGTGGTTGTTACACAACAAGTGAAAACTATGTAAGTTTCCCCTCACCTGTGGTACAATAGCTCATGTGGTTTTCATGAAGACAGATTTATTAAAAACCTAGGGTTGCTTCATGGAAATTTCGGCCAAGACAAAAAGAAGGATCTAAGGAATTTTAAGACCTAACTAGATATGCTCATTTTATTTCTTGTGACATGTATCTTATGGTAGGAGGTTAACCTAATGTTTCTATGCTAGAATGTTTAGTTAGAACTTAGATTCATGATCCTAGACTCTCTGCCAAGCATGAACAAAAGAACTAGGTAAGCTTAAGACTCATACTAAACATGCTCCCTTGTTCTTATGATATGTGCTCTATGATAATGGTGTTGTTAACATTTTCTCCTACTTGTATGTTGATTGGAACTTCATTTTCATGCTCATGAACATTCGGCCATGGTAGAACTAAGGGCCTAGGTGAGCTTTAAACCTAAAACTAAGCATGCCATGATTTCCCTAGGATAAGATATGAAGCTAATATGATATGCCCATGATTATATGTTGATTTGAACTCTATTTCATGCTTATGAAGATTTGTCCATGTTAAGATTTGAGGCCTAGGAAAGATTAAAACAAGTCTAAGATGCTCATGACCTTCTTGATGAAATGATATGAAACTAACTTGATGTTCTTATGCTTGTTTGTTGCATAGAAATTTGGTTACATGCTCTATAACTTTCGGCCACACAAGGTTTTAAGACCTAGGATGCTTAGAACTTAAACTAAGTTTGCTCATGTTGTTCCTTGTAATAAATGCCATGAAATTTGTGTAGGGTTTCCATGTTTTTATGTCACATGAAAACTAGTCTATGTCTTACATGTTTCGGCCACCATTAGTTTAAGGGCCTAGGAAACTTAGAACCCAACTTAGATATGCTCATGATGTTTCTTGTAATAAATGCTATGAAATTTGTTTATGGTTTCCATGCTCTTATGCCACTAGAAACCTAGTTTCCATGCTTAACAAGTTTCGGCCACCTTAGATTAAAGGGCTTAGGAAGTTTGGAACTTAAACTAAATGTGCTTATGATGTTCCCCATGATATGTGTTATGATATTGGTTTAAGGTTCAACACTTTCATGCTACTTGTAACCTAGAATCATGCTTGCTAGGGTTCGGCCATGATAAGGTTAAAAGCTTAGAGAACTTAGAACCCAAACTAAACATGGTCATGTTGTTCCTTATGATTTATGATATGACATTAGTTTAGGGTTTACATGATTGCATGTTGCTTATAACCTAATTTGAGGCTTGATGAGTTTCGGCCATGATATAAGTAAAGACCTAGGAAGCTTAGAACCCAAACTAAGCATGCTTAAGGTGTTCCTTATGATATAGGATATGATAATGGTTTAGGGTTCACATGCTTTTATGTTGCTTGCTAACCTAGGCTACAACTACATGTTTCGGCCACTACATGATATTAGGGTTAGAGACCTAATTATGATTTCCCATGTGCCTCTCATGCAATGCTTTATGATATGATAAGAATATGCCATGCTGCTATACTCATTTATGTATGCTTATGACCTATGCATGATGATGTGCTATGTGCCCAAATTTATGATATGCTATGTGTCCAAATTTATGATATGCTATGTGCCCAAGTTCATGATGTGCTGTGTGCCCAATTATGCATGTGATCATGATGTGCTGTGTGCCCAATTATACATGCTTTATGTTATGCCTAAGAGTTGATTCCCTATCAGTTGGGACTAGAAGCACTCTTCATGATATGAATATGACATGAATGATAGGTTAAGAATTATGATATGTATGACATGCTACTTTACTTTTAAGGCTTGTACCAAGGGTGGGCTCCATAAGCGCCCCGGGGTCGATGGACTAAGAAACGGGTCTCGTTAGGGATGGGCTCCTAAGTGCCCCTAGGTCGATGGACTAAGAAACGGGCCTAGTATGTATGCCTTGTAGGGTTCAAGACTTGCTACCTTGGACCTACATAGGACGCGCGCATTTATGTATGTGGTACAAGCTGGGGCCCCCCTTATGTTGAGATTATGTTTAAGTATGTATATTATAAATTTTCAAAAGACATGTTGCATATGTTTTTAGGATACACGTTTAGAAATTCACCTTGCATATACCTTATAATTATGCCATGATATTTATGATGATGTTATGATATGTCAGGGTGCATTTGATGATCATGTTATGTTATGCCATGATACCTTACGATTATGTTACGATATGCCATGATATGCTGCATGATATGATGAATTTGTCTCCATGCGTTATGTCTTGTGATTTTGATATGCTATACAGTTTTTGTGAGTAGGAAAGGAACTTACTGAGCCATGAGTGCTCACAGCTTACTTTCTTGTACCACAGATAAAGGCAAGGAATGGATGAACTAGGGGAGCAGCAGGAGGGGCTAGAAGGATGTGTGTGTTAGTGGCTTGGCTAAAGGAGAAAGACCTGCTTTTGTTTAATAAGAACTATGCCTAGTTTATGTTACTACTTTATGACTCCATGACATTTAATTATGTGTTTGGGTATTATGACTTAAAAATCATGTTAAGTATGCTATGTGGTTTTATATGTCCAGGTGATTAGTCATGGTGATTTTAAAGAGAAGAAAAGTTTTTAATTTCTATAAATAAGACTTCCGCTATAGTAAGTAGGTATGTATGTTAAAATAACCCCCGTCGCCATAGCAGGAGGGGCGGGGCGTTACAAAGGGAAGAGAGGGAGAGGGGCCGACCACTTGATGATCTCCAACAACACAATATCAATTGTTATTTTTTCAAGGCCTCCCCTTCCCCCCCCTTTTTATACTAGTTTCCCAACGGAAAATTATGGAAAGAGTTTTATAAAAATTAGACTCATTCCTATTTCCTTTTAATTTTTTCTTTTTCTTTCCTTTTAATTAATCAATCCTAGATTGATTTATTAATTAAACAACTATTTGTTGATATTTAATTATTTGACCGGCCCCTTGCTTGGGCACCAAGCAAGGTGGCCGGCCACTTATTAAAAGGGAAAGAAAGAAAATTTTTTTTATAAACTTTTAAAAGAAGAAAACTTCTAATAAAATTTTACAAACTCTTTTTTTTTCTAATGTGGATATTAAAAGGAAAGTTTTAAAATTTAAAACATCTCTAATAATATTTCTTTTTAAAAGAAAGTTTTATAAATTTTACAACTCTCTTTTAAAACTTTGTGGCCTAATTTAAATTAGGAAAATTTTATAAATTTTTAAAATCTCTCATTTTACAAATTGTAAATATCTGAGGAAATTTAAAAATTCAAAAATAACCTTCCTAATTTAAATATTGCGGCCGGCCCCCTTGCCCAAGGCAAGGGCCGGCCACTTCTAGAGAATATGTGGCCGGCCATTGCTTGGTCACCAAGCAATGAACCGGCCCCTTCTTGGACACCAAGATAGGCTTTTCTTTGGATGGACTTGAGGCTTTATTGAGGCTACAACAGGGACCTAAAGGAGAAATTGGTTTTGACCTTCCGATGAGCTTGAGTATCCCGTGCTCGCCCCGAACACACAATTCTAGTTCATCGATAATAACTCATTCCACTAGAGAGTTATTACCGCACTACCGCACTAATCCCAAATTACATTATGGGCTCCTTCTTATCATGAGTGTGTTAGTCTCCCTGTGTTTAAGATTACGAATGTCCACTAATTAAGTGAGTTACTAACAACTGATTTAATTAATATCTAGCTCCAAGAGTAGTACCACTCAACTTTATTGTCATGTTAGACTAGGTCCACCTGCAGGGTTTAACATGTCAATACTTATGAGCTCCTCTTGGGGACATTCTCAACCTAGATAACTAGGACACATATTCCTTCTATAATCAGCAACACATACTATAAGTAATATCATTTCCCAACTTATCGGGCATATTGATTTATCGAGCTAAACCTCACCCTTTGATAAATCAAAGAAATAAATATTAAATATACATGCTTGTTATTATATTAGGATTAAGAGCACACACTTCCATAATAACTAAGGTCTAGTTCTTTTACTAAGTCAGTACAAAAAGAACTTACCTAAATGATCCTACTCAATACACTTAAAGTTTATCAGTGTAATTTATTAGTCAAGATAAACTAATACTTAATTACACTACGTCTATTCTGATGGTTTGTTCCTTTCCATCTTAGTCGTGAGCAACTGTTTATAATTTATAGAGAACCGACAACATGATCTTCTAAGTGTGACTCCACACTCCATGTTATCTACTATATAAATTAATTGAACAATTACATTTAACAAATAAATGTAAACATTTGACCAATGTGATTCATTATTTTAAAATAAATGTGTACAAAAGCTAAACTTTTAAGTATACACTCCAACAACCTAGAGGTCCGATCCTGGTGACCAAAGAGTTCTTTGAGATTGTTCATAATATAATAGGATGTTGGTAAATCTTGATGCTGATGTTGCAATACATTTGACATTGAAACCAAAATGTAACACCGCGCCATCTCATCTAATTTTACCCATTTCTTATGATACTCAATCTCCTCTAGAGTAGATTCACCATTGGGTGTATCATGGCAAGGTTCAGTCAGTACAAATTTATAGCTTTCAGCAGTTAGAACAATGTCCAGGTTCCTTTTCCAATCTATGTACATAGGACCAATAAGTCTGTTCTCTTTTAGTATGATGGCCAGTGGGTTGAAAGTCATCCTAAGAATCACAAATAACTTTTGGTCAGAACTCTAAATTTAGAATAATATTGATTCCTCAAACAATACTATTTTAAATTAACCAACACCTTAAAACACCGTGAATTTTGTATGCCACGATAGTGTGGACGTATACAAATTCAACTTTTGTAAAAGGAGGGTTTAACCCATTAATTTTATTATCTTGTCAACCTAACTTTTTGACAAATGAAATTAATAGTTGGTTTCTTTTGGTCACACGAATAATAGCAGTGACTCTGATGGGGAGGATACTATTAGACGTGCCTAAGTGTATACCATTACTTGACACTAAGTTCATTAATAAGATTGTGCCCCTTCCGATGGGGAAGATCACACGCTCTTAATTAACTTCCATTAGTCATCCAAAATGGAAGTTTAATCTAGTGATCTGCAAACAAGCTCATCCGATATGGAGGAAGGCACTCAGAGCCAACGCGCAAGCTTGCGCATCACTTATAAACCAGTAATAGAGACCATGGAATTTATTTAAAAATAAATCTCACTCCCACTTAGTTATTTAAAATGAGGAATTTTGACTATGCTAGTCTACTTAACATGCATACTAACAAGCACACGCAGTCATAGCATAAAAAGCAATAAACAGAAAAACTAATCTTAAACTATTATGGCTTTTATCTATTGATGTCCTCCGTGTGTCGCCAACCCTAGCTGCTGCCATCTTTGGCCACTGCCACCGGGTATAGTTGTCGCATCCATCTTGCTCCTTGTTCCGCTGTGCCTTTGGTCCTCAAAAGGTTCCACGCCTTGCAAGATTCAATCCGCGACATAAATAGAATTTTACATTTTTCGATCCTATATTCCTCGAGGGAATGTACATGTAAACTAGATCGAATAGAAAATAAAATTTACATCTATTAATCCTATATTCCATAAAAGGAATGTACATGTAACTAGATCAAAAATAAAATCCTAATAAAACTAAATACAGCTCCTGATGTATTTTATAATACAATCATGCACACACAACAAAATGCCCTTGACATATCCAAGGGTCCAATCACACACATAATAGTTGGATCCTGCATCCACAAAGTTAGCACATCCTACTATTAACCTGCCTCAATTATGTATGACATGTGCATAATTAAACTAATACCAAATACACAGAGGCAAAACCCTAGCTCTGATACCAATTGTTGGTTGCTACTCGGAAAGCCTAATGGTTCCACTATACAAAAATTTTGTACAAAGGTCTGAACCTTTTCCTAGCTACCATGTGTTCTTTTAAATTAAACTTCGATCGCCTGTGGAACTTTACACGTTTGATCCAAAGTTTAATCTATTTGTTCTTTTAGGTTTTGACTTGGATCTCCTGCGCAACTTAACACGTTTGATCCAAATCACCTAGGTTATTAATTTCATTAAATATTAATTTCCAAAATTGGCTTCCAGGACTACATGGCGAGGCACATGGCCTTTTTGGATATGGGAACAACCACCACCGCCTAGACAAAGCATTTTAAGGAAAGCTAATATTTAATTTCCTTAAATAACTTTAGGTCAACCAAAAAGAACAATCAAATCACAAGGAAAAGAAAAACAAAAGAACACAACATCGAAAATAAATTCGAAATACTAGAATCACATGCCTCTTGTATATGGTATTTTTACATGAAGATAAAAGTAGTATGATGCGGAAATTAAATACCAGTATACCTTTTTTTTTGCAAACAAAAACCTCTAGGTCTTCTACCGTATTCCTCTTCTAACCTCGGACGTTGTGTGGACAATGATCTTTCGAGATGAGAAACCACCAAAGCACCTTCTTCTCCTTTCTTCAAGTTTCGGCCAAGCACAATGCTTCCAAAAGATGAAGATCTTTTTCCACCAACCAAGCTCCAAGGGATGTAAGCTTTCTCTCCTTCTTCTCCAAGCTAAAATCCGGCCACCACTTGATCTCCAAGGAGGAAGAGAGGTTCGGCCACAAGATGGAGAGAAGAGAAAAGAAGGAGGCCAGCCACACCAAGGAAAAAAAGAGGGAGATAATAATTGAGGTTGTTCACCTTGAAGGCTCCCAAAACCCCCTATTTTATAATCCTTAGCTTTGGAAAATATGGAAATTTAATTACAATAAAATTTCCTTAACTTTCCTTGACATGAATTAATTAAGAAAAATTAAACAAAATTTCCTAATCCTTCATGTCATGGCCGGCTACCTCATGGAGAGCAAACAAGGTAATTTTCAATCAACAATTAAAAATTCCTTATTTGTCTTTGGAAATTTTAAAAAATAAAATTCCCCTTTAAAATCCCTTCATGGTTGATAAAAAGAAATTTCTATAATTTTAATTTTCCAACATGTGAATAATTTACAAAGAAGAAAAATAAAATATCTTTCCAATCTACAAATAAGGAAAGAGATTTAATCTCTTTCTTTAATCTTTTGTAGAACCTTATAAAAGAGATATTTTAATTTTTAATCTCTCCAATAAATTATATCTTTCACATAAGAAAATTTTAAAATTAAAATTCTTTTTTAATTTACTAGGGCCGGCCACCTTAGCTTGGGTTCAAGCTAGGGTCGGCCACCCATGAACCAATGGTTTGGCCGGCCCTAGCTTGATCCACAAGCTAGCTTGGCCGACCCCTATATCATGGGTATGAAGGTGGGTATAGGTGAGTATAGTACTCTATAAATAAGAGGCTACGATAGGGACCGAGAGGAGGAATTGGTCTTGGTCTCCCTATAAAGTTAAGCATCCCGTGTTCGCCCCGAACACGCAACTTAATTTTATCAATAATAATTCATTCCACTAGAGAACTATTATTGAACTACCGCACCAATCCCAAATTATATTTTTGGGCTCCTTCTTATTATGAGTGTGTTAGTCTCCCTGTGTTTAAGATGTCGAATTTCCATTAATTAAGTGAGTTACTGACAACTCATTTAATCAATATCTTAGTCTAAGAATAGTACCACTCAACCTTATCGTCATGTCGGACTAAGTCCACCTACAGGGTTTAGCATGACAATCCTTATGAGCTCTTCTTGAGGACATTATCAACCTAGATCACTAGGACACAGTTTCCTTCTATAATCAACAACACACACTATAAGTGATATTATTTCCCAATTTATCGGGCTTATTAATTTATCAAACTAAATCTCACCCATTGATAAATTAAAGAAATAAATATCAAATATATGTGCTTATTATTATATTATGATTAAGAGCACACACTTCCATAATAACTGAGGTCTTTGTTCCTTTATAAAGTAAGTATAAAAGGAACGACCTCTGATGGTCCTACTTAATACACTCTAAGTGTACTAGTGTAATTATATAGTTAAGATAAACTAATACCTAATTACACTACGACCTTCCAATGATTTGTTCCTTTCCATTTTGGTCGTGAGCTACTGTTTATAATTTATAAGGTACTGATAACATTATCTTCTGTATGTGACACCACATACTATGTTATCTACAATATAAATTAATTGAACAACTATAAACAAATATAGATAATTTGACCAAATGTGAATCTTTATTAAAAAATGTTTACAAAAACTTAGGCTTTCAGTATACACTCTAACACTTGGTGCGTCCATATGTCTTCTTCTTTTGATAAAAATGCTAAGCTAACCATCCGTCGTCAGTATGAAATTCCCCGGGAGTACGGCATCATAATCCCAAAACTGAATGATTGTCCTCACCATCCCCCTACTGATTTCGTGACCTTTTTCAAAGATCAGTTAATAGGAGGTTTAAGGTTTCCCATTCCTCCTTTCTTGATCGAAATAAGCCAGTATTTCGATATTCCTTTGCAACAATTTGCCCCCAATGCATTTCGTTATCCATGTGGTACTTACATGCTATTTCGTTTGCAAGATATTCCTCCTACTCCTCAAAATTTCTTAATGTTCTCTTATCCCAAGTGGTGAGAACCTGGTGTTTTCTTATTTCAGTCGTGAACTAAAATGGTTCTTGATCTTGTCTGAGAGCTGAGTCGACGGACGCTGGGGATGTGGCACGCTCTGCTGTCTCCGACTGGTGGTGTAGATCTCTGGCGAACCAGTAAAGGAACCGAGCCGGGAGGGGTTTCCCGGCGACGGCCCTCCGACGCTCAAGTAAGGCAACGAGAGAAGCAGCGTAACAGTGGCTACAGTAGAGATTTGCTCATACATTCGTCGACGTCTAGGATCCTTATATAGGACCCCGGGGAAGCGCAGGCACGCTTTTCGATGCGTGCATGCTTCCCCAAACATACCTTAACAAGCCTATGTCAGAAAAGTACCTCTGGCGCCATTCCACAATCATCCGAGGATATCCTGGATGTGACGGTGGAAGCTTCCACCGTATGATCCTGTGTACGGCTCAACCGTCAACTCTGCTGCATGTCGGCGGCAGACGTCTCGAGGATGATGTTATCCCCTGTCTCCTTTGTCCTCTTGCGATCCCTGTCTGTTCTAGGGCTAAGCGGGTAGGCTGCTCGGCGAGCATGTCACTTCTACCTCGGTCGTATGCTCGGATGAGATTTCTCCTGCCTCTGTTGCTGGGTGCCCCGACCGAACGAACATCCCGCTCAGCCTTAAAACCTTTTTACCTTGAGCATCGGAAACCCGAGCCCCTGTCGGATTGTTTTCCTTCGGTTCAGGGGATTCTGGCCGGTCGGCTAGATTTCTCCCGGTCGGTCATGTCTTAGGGTTGAATCTCCTGACCTTTGACCTCCACGTGCCTGTAACGACCTGACCCATTTGGCGGCCCATTTGGCGACCTCTCATGTCGTCGACCATCGGCCCTTATGTCGTCGGCCCATTTGGCGACCTCTAATGTCGCCGACTGATGACCCTTGGCTGTGTCGTTACTCACTAGGACTTTCCACCCCCGGTCAGTGGATTTTTGCCTCCTCCAAGATTCGAACTCTAAACCTCCAGGCTTAAGTATTAGAGTTTATGAATCCTGGTAACCAAGTTTGATGATCTCAAAGTATTAGAGTTTATGAATCCTGGTAACCAAGTGAGATGATCTCACTTGGTTACCAGGATTCATAAACTCTAATACTTAAGCCTGGAGGTTTAGAATTCGAATCCTGGGGAAGGGCCAAGGGTCGTCGGTCGACGATATTAGAGGTCGCCAAATGGGCCGACGACATAAGGGCCGACAGTCGACGACATGAGAGGTCGCCAAATGGGCCGCCAAATTGGTCGGGTCGTTAAAATAAAAAGGCGCCTTTTTATTGTAACGACCCGACCCTCTTGGCCCATTTGGCGACCCTCAGGTAGTCGACCGTCGGCCCTTATGTCGTCAGCCCATTTGGCGACCTCTCATGTTGTCGACTGACGACCCTTGGCCGTGCGGTTACTCACTAGGACTTTCCACCCCTGGTAGTGGATTTTTACCTCCGCCAGGATTCGAACTCTAAACCTCCAGGGTTAAGTATTAGAGTTTATGAATCCTGATAACCAAGTGAGATGATCTTCTTGATTCTCCACCTCAGTCACTAGAGGTGGTCGTGCCCCTCCAGCTGTCACTGCAGAGAATCCAGTGGTAACTGAGACTCCACCAGCTGCCCAGGGAGTCGCCACAGCACCTCAGAGGCAAGAAGCTTACCTCATACAGTGGCTGAAATTGAAACCAGAGAGCTTCTCAGGCACGAATGAGCCCTGGGATGCCCAGGCTTGGTTTAAAACACTGGAGAGCACAATGGATCTTCTTGACTGGCCAGAGGTCGAGAAGGTCAAGTGCGCCTCTTTCTGCCTGTCAGGATATGCTCATATGTGGTGGGAGAGGATAAAGACCAAGAGAGCAGCCGATCAGATGAGCTGGGCTGATTTTCAGTCCGAATTTTATGAAGAGTTTTCCACCTACAGATCACCAACAAACACTATGAGGAATTTATAGAGTTCAAACAGGGTGACTTGTCAATGGAAGAAGCAGCCAAGAAGTTCAACAGACTAGCTCGTCTCTGCCCAGAGCTAGTAAGTACAGAGAAGGAGCGAGTTAGGCTGATGCTCAGAATGCTGAGACCCCAGATAGCACTGAATGTGAGTAGTGGAGCTCATCGGCCCCAGACTTGTGAAGAGTTGATCAGTAGAGTATTAATTGCTGAACACTACCTGAACAACATCAAGGCACAACGAGCGCAACATAAGCCAGTGAAGACAGAGGACAAAATAGTAGGAAGTTAGAAATCACAGTCAAGTAAACAGAACTGGAAAGGCAAAGGTAAAAGGAAGCAGTGGAACACAAGGAGGTAGCCAGAAGGGAGGACGAGCAAACAAGCAGACAAAGTTTCCTCCTTGTCCCAAATATGGGAGAACACATCCAGGAGCCTGTCTTTTGGGTAAGACTGGATGTTACTCCTGTGGTCAGGAAGGACACATGGCTAAAGAGTCTCCTAACAAATTCAAAGCACCTCAGCTACAACCATTGCAATATGGAGGCCAGCCTGCACAGTTGCACCACATGGAAGCAGCATTGGAGGGACCTTATATCAGTCAAGGAAGGTTGGAAGCTCCACCAGTTCCAGCCTTTGATGGTGCTAGAGTATTCTCCCTCACCAAAGAAGAAGCTGCTAGTGCCTCCACGGTCGTAACAGGTCAAGTAGTTGTTTTTCAGCACATAGCTACTGTACTATTTGACACTGGGGTGACCCATTCTTTTGTATCGATACCTTTTGCCAGTAGATTACAGGTGCCTACAGAGAGTACGAACTCCAAGTTCTTGACGACCCTACCGTCTGGGGAAGTCATGGAATCCAATCAGTGGCTCCGAGCTGTATTGGTCAGGATTGCAGACCGAGAGATATATGTAAATCTGATAGTTCTCGCCATGCAGGATTTCGATATCATTTTTGGTATGGATTTCCTCAGGAAGTACAGTGCCTAAGTGGACTGTCGCAGAAGGAAAGTGATTTTTAGTCCAGAAGGTGAACCAACTTTTGAGTTCACAGGAGTGCCAAGGAAGAAGACCCAGAAACTTCTCTCTTCTCTAGCGGCTCACTAGATGTTAGCTAGAGGGTGTGCAGGTTTTCTTGCATACATAGTGAATGCAGAAGAACAGAAAGGACTCAAGCAGGAGGACGTCTGGGTAGTATGCGAGTATCCAGAAGTATTTCTAGAAGAGCTACCTGGACTACCTCCCAACAGAGAAGTGGAGTTTGAGATTGAATTGGTTCCTGGTACCGGTCCAATTACAAAAACTCCGTATCGCATGTCTCCAGCAGAGCTGAAAGAGTTATAAGAGTAACTTCAGGAGCTGCTTGACAAAGGCTTCGTCTGCCCTAGTCACTCACCTTGGGGAGCTCCCGTGTTGTTTGTCAAGAAGAAGGACGGATCTATACGAATGTGCATAGATTACAGAGCTCTGAATCAAGTGACGATCAAGAACAAGTACCCCCTTCCCAGGATCGATGACTTATTTGATCAGCTGAGAGGGGCAACAGTATTCTCGAAGATAGACCTGCGCTCTGGGTACCATCAGCTGAAGGTGAAATAAAGAGACATACCCAGAACAGCTTTCAGAACCAGATACAGACACTATGAGTTTGTAGTCATGCCTTTTGGTGTGACTAATGCACCAGCGGTCTTCATGGACTTAATGAACAGAGTGTTCAGAGAATACCTTAACAAATTTGTCATCATATTCATCGACGACATTCTGGTCTATTCAAGGACTTCAGAGGAGCATGACACGCACTTGAGGATAGTACTGCAGACTCTTCAGCAAAAGCAGCTTTACGCTAAATTCTCATAGTGCGTGTTCTGGTTAGATTAGGTGGCATTTCTAGGTCACATAATTTCTAAAGAAGGCATCCAAGTGGATCCAGCCAAAATAGAAGCAGTTAACAACTAGAGCAGACCCAAGAATGCCAGGGAGATCAGAAGATTCCTTGGTTTAGCTGGGTACTACAGGACATTCGTGGAGGACTTTTCCAGAATAGCCTCTCCACTAACAGCCCTCACCAGGAAAAACAAGAAGTTTGAATGGTCAGATAAATGTGAGCAGAGTTTCCAAGAGCTCAAGAAGAGACTGACCAGTGCTCCTATCCTGATAGTTCCAGAGAGTGACAAGAGTTTTGACATCTACAGTGATGCTTCCAAGATGGGCTTAGGAGCTGTACTCATGCAAGAAGGAAAAGTCATAGCCTATGCTTCCAGACAACTCAAAGACTACGAGAAGAACTATCCCACTCACGATCTTGAGCTGGTAGCTGTGGTTTTTGCACTGAAACTCTGGCGACATTATTTGTATGGAGTTTAGTGTAGAATCTTCACAGATCATCAGAGTCTTAAGTACTTCTTCACTCAGAAGGACTTAAACATGAGACAACACAGGTGGCTGGAGTTGGTCAAAGATTAAGACTGTGAAATCCTCTACCACCCATGTATCACCCACGAATTTCTTAAGCTAAGTATGTGAAGATTTTCTCTTAGAATAAAAGAAGACAAGATGGAACCAAAAATATATAAAAAAAAAAAAAAGAGAGAGAATTGGTCAAGGATTGAACCTTGAACCTTCTTAAGCTAAGGATTTTGGAATTACCACTAGACCATCATGAGTTATTATTTAATAAAGAATGAATATTGTAGATAAAGATAACACCATGATTAAGAGAAGGAAGCAAGAAAACATCAAGTAGCTTTCTTCCTCCTACTCATGATTAAGAAGCAAGACAAGTTGTCTTTTCCTTCCTCACTCTTTCCCATTTTCGTGAAGATCCAAGAGGGAAGGAGAGGAGAGGAAGTAAGGGGATGAATGAAGACATTTCTTCATCATTAAGAGAATAAAAGATGAGTTAGGAAGAGGGGAAAGCAAAGTCTCTTTTTGCTTCTTACTTCCACCTAGCATAAGAGGAAAAACCAAGAAGGGATTTCATTTTTCTTCCCTTCCCTCACCATTGCCGTGACCTAAAGCATCCCCTCTCTTCTTTCCAGAAAATCCAACTAAAGTTTTCTACCTAAGAAAACTAAACCTCAAGAAGGAACCCTCAAGATCCACCTCTCACAAGCAAGAGAAGCACAAAGGAGCACTAGGAGGAGAAGCTCTCTTCCTTCTTTTCACAAAGGGTACCTTCTTTTAGGAAAAGACCAAGCAAGAGGATGTGAGTATCCCCTCACCTATGGTACAAGTTGTTATATGATTTTTATTCGAGTTTAGATGAATTTACAACCTAGAGTTTCCTTTAGAAATTTTGGTCATGATACTTGTAAAGTTTATGGAAGCTTAAAATCAAAACCAATATGTTTAAGTTTTTCCTCCTGACATGCTATGAATATGACCTTGATATTTCATGCTTGTACAAGGCTTGGAGTTAGGTAATATCCTACCTTAGGGTTCGGCCATGAAGAGGCTTAAAACCTAGGGAAGCTCAATTTAAAAACTAACATGCCTATGATCTCTTCTATGATGTTATATGAATATTTTCCTTGATGTTTATACTTGTATGTTGCTTGGAACTAGTAAGACCCTACCTTAAGGTTCGGCCATGAATGGATTTAATACCTTAAGGAGGCTCAACCTCAAATCTAGCTTGTTTATGTTTTATCTTATGAAAAGATATGAAGATAACATAATGCACTTGAGATTCCATGTTGTTTAGGGTTAGGTTATCATATGATGAACTTTCGGCCAATATGCAATGTAGGGCTTAGGCAAGCCTTAATTAAACCCTAACATGTTTATGTTTTTCTCTATGATATGCTATGAAATTTATAGGGTACTCATATGCTAGAACCTATGCTTTTGTAGCATTCGGCCACTTACACTTGGTGAACCTAGGAAGCTTGAAATTTAACCTAATATGCTCATGAGAATGCCTATGATAAATGCATGGAAATTGATTAGGATCCACATGTTTATATGCTATTTGTAACCAAGTTTTGGACCTTGTATGTTTCGGCCAAGATGGATTTAAAACCCTAGGAAGCATAGAACCTAAATCAAATATGCTTATGATATTCCTTATGATAAATGTTATAGGAATGAATGTGGGTTCATATGCTTGTATGATTTCATGTAACCTAAATGAGACTATGTATGTTTCGGCCACCCTTAGTGGGTTGTGGATTTAAACTAAATTATGACCCAATATGTTCTTTCCTTGCCATGATATGAATTAGAAGAAGTCAACTTGTGATCCATGCATGATTATGTTTTCTTTTTCCTTCCATAATGTATTATATTGCTAGTTTATGTACGCTTATGAACCATGCATGAGAATGATACCTATAATGGCTATGTGCCCAAATATGATGGCTATGTGCCCAAGACAAGTATGATGGCTATGTGCCCAAGTATGCATGGCTATGTGCCCATTTATGCATACCTTATGAATGACATGAATGATATGAACATGATATGCTATGAATGACATGAACATGATATGTTATAAATGACATGTACATGATATGCTATGAATGACATGAACATGATATGCTATGAATGACACAAATAGGATATGCAAAGAATGACACGGATATGTTATGATATGATAAAGATATGATATGACATGTACTTTACTTTGAATGGCTTGTACCAAAAGGGTGGGCTCCTTATGCGCTGCTAGGTCGAATTACGGGCCTAGTAAAGGGTGGGCTCCTTACGTGCCCCTAGGCCGAGCTACGGGCCTAGTTTCCTAGTAGGTTAAAGACTAGCTACCTTGGGTCTACTTAGGATGCGCGCATTATGTATGTATGTGGTACTAAGCCGGACCCCTTTCATGTTGAGATTATTTTCAAGTACTATATGATATTGTTTAAGACATCTCACCCATGACATAAATCATGTTTTGAAAGGCATATTGCACATGACATTACCCATGTTTTAAAGGACATCTTGCATCCATGCTTACGAAATGATGTGAAATGATGCTTACAGTTATGCTATGATATGATGCCTTGATGTTATGAAAAGAAATGTCATGATGTTTTCACTTATGCTATGATGAACACTTACGTTATAATATGATCTATACCATGATGTGATGATTTCCTATGCTATGATATGACCTATGCCATGATATGATGATTTCTTATGTTATGATATAATTTATGCTATGATATGATGATCACTTATGTTATGATATGATTTATGCTATGATATGATGTTGCTTATACCATGATAAGATTTATGCCATGATATGTTGTTCACTTTATGTTACGATATTATTGGAATTCATGCCATGATATGATATCTTTCAATTATATGATATGAGTGTCATCTATTCCATGATGTATGATATGATGGTTTTAAATGATATATTGGTTTTTGTGAGTAGGAAAGGATTTCACTAAGCCTTGAGTGCTTACAGATACTTTTCCTTGTACCACAGATAAAGGTAAAGGACGGATAAACTAGGGGAGTAGGAGGAAGGGGCAAGAGATGTGTGATGGTGACTTGGCTAAAGAAATAAAAGGACCTACTGAAATGAATTTAGAATAATATGTTATGTTATGTGATGTCTTTTATGATTCCCTATGCATGTGTTAGAAATGAACACTATGACTATTGAAGTTGAACCATGTTATTTCATGCTTCTATGCTTAGTATGATTCTAGGCAAACATAGATATGCTTCCGCTGTATGTAAGTATGAATGTTTAAGTTTACTAAGTCTAAGGGTAAGAAAGAAACCACGCCCTCTCTAGGCAGGAGTGTAGTAAAAGGTGCGGGCGTTACAGGTTGGTATCAGAGCCAAGTTAGCCATCTCACTACACACATCAAGCCTCCATCCTGCCGCTCCAAGTAAGAATTTTCTATGCTTACTTTATTTTATGCCTGATATGTTTATTTCATGCCTACTTTATTGTTAGGATTATTTTTTGTCTAGGGATATATGTTGGTAGGATAGGATCTACGATAACATATGCTAGGTTGTATTAAGAATGATAACTACCTTATGTTATTCTAGTTGGGAACTATAACAACTTATGCTAGCATCGTTGTTATTTATGAAGATAATTATGGCTACTAGAAGACGCGGTGGCAGAACCGATGAGACAGTAACTCCACCAAACCTGACCCAGGTAGTCACAGACCTCCAGCGTCAGATCACCGAACAACAACAATTGATCACTACTCTGATGGGTCAGCAAGGAAATCCAGTCACCCCGCCAGCAAATCAAAATACTATGCCCGTCATACCTACAGGTGCCCCGGTGCCACCAGTAGCCCCTGTTCCAGTAGTCTGATAGGAGACTTATTTGATACAGTGGCTGAGACTAAAGCCGGAGAATTTTACGGGTACATGTGAGCCATGGGACGCCAAGGCCTGGTTCAAGACGGTGGAAAATATCATAGAACTACTGGATTGGCCCATACCGGAAAAGATCAAGTGCGTATCTTTCTGTTTTACCAGAGACGCAAGGATGTGGTGGGAAAGAGTTAAAGCCAAGAGACAAGTCAATCTGATGAACTGGGCAGATTTCGAAGCAGAGTTTCTGGAGGAATATTTTCATATGCGGGTGACCAATCGACATTATGACGAGTTCACCGAATTCCGGCAAGGCGATTTATCAATTAGTGATGCTGTGAAGCGCTTCAACCGCCTCGCACGCCTATGTCCAGAGTTGGTCAGCACGGAAAGGGAACGGGTCAGATTAATGTTGAAAATGCTCCGACCTGAAATAGCTTTGAATGTGACCAGCGGAGTTAATAGACCGCAAACCACGGAAGAGCTGGTCAGTAGTACTTTGATCACTGAACATTATCA
The DNA here is from genome assembly GCF_018446385.1 of Zingiber officinale. Lineage (NCBI taxonomy): Eukaryota > Viridiplantae > Streptophyta > Magnoliopsida > Zingiberales > Zingiberaceae > Zingiber > Zingiber officinale. The sequence continues at coordinate 48,338,050 of NC_055994.1, read as the reverse complement.
AAAGGCGATGAACGAAGGAAAGAGTCCGGCACAGACGGAAGGATAGAAATCGCAGAATACCAAGACGAACTGGAAAGGAAATTCCGCTGGAAAAAGAAACCAATGGAACAACAGTAAAAGTGGTCCAGCAAATAAGCAGCCGAGGTACCCTCTGTGTGCCTCTTGTGGAAAGCAGCATTCCGGAGTATGCCATCAGGGTACGAGGAAGTGCTACAATTGTGGACAAGAAGGACATATGGTCAGAGACTGCCCTACTCGATTCCAGGTACCATCTCAGCAGCATGACCAGAATAGGAGTACCCCCGCACAGCTACATCATATGCAAGCAGCTCTAGAAGGGACTCTGATTAGCCAAGGGAGATTAGAAGCCTCACCAGTGACGACGAATGCCAGGATTTTCTCTCTCACCAAGGAAGACGTGGCGAGTGCTTCTACCGTGGTCACAGGTCAGCTATCTATTTTTAGTCAGTATGCTACTGTATTATTTGATACCGGAGCCACCCACTTGTTTGTCTCCACACCCTTCACGAAAAAGTTAGAAGTACTACCACAAGTCATAAATGGCAAGTTCTTAACAACCTTGCCTTCGGGAGAAGTGATGCCTTCTGATCAGATGCTGCGAGCCGTGCCTATCCGAATCGAAGACAGAGAACTCTATTGCGATCTGATACTACTCGACATGCATGATTTTGACATTATACTAGGCATGGATTTCCTGAGCAAGTACGACACTTCAATCGAGTGCCGTAAAAGAAATGTAGTCTTCCAACCGGAAGCCGAACTAAGGTTCGAATTTATTGGAGAACCAAGAAAAGGCATTGAGGGATTCTTATCAGCTATAAAGGCGCAGAAGATGCTAGACAAAGGATGTACTGGCTTTTTAGCACAAATGGTCAACGCGAGTCGAACTAATGACCAGAAACTAGAAGATGTCTCGGTAGTATGCAAATATCCAGGGGTATTTCCCGATGAACTACCCAGATTAGCCCCTGATAGAGAGATAGAATTCGAGATTGAATTGATTCTGGCACTAAACCGATCTCTAAAGCACTCTACCGAATGGCGCCAGCTGAGTTGAAGGAACTACAGGGACAACTATCAGAGTTACTTGACAAGGGACTTATCGCCCTAGTCACTCCCCATGGGGAGCTTCGATACTGTTCGTAAAGAAGAAGGACGGAACCATGCGAATGTGTATAGACTACCGAGAATTAAATAAGGTGACAATCAAGAACCGGTACCCTCTTCCACGGATCGACGACTTGTTCGACCAATTGAAGGGTGCAACCGTCTTCTCAAAGATTGACTTGAGATCCGGCTATCATCAGGTGAAAGTAAAACAGGGTGATATTCCGAAGACAGCATTTCGAACAAGATACGGACACTATGAGTTTATAGTTATGCCCTTTAGCGTAACTAATGCTCCTGCTACATTTATGGATCTAATGAATCGGGTGTTTATGGCGTATCTCGATAAATTTGTGATCGTCTTCATTGATGATATCCTCGTCTATTCTAGAACCCCAAAGGAACACGTTGAACACCTGAACACGGTGCTACAGATCCTTCAGGAGAAACAACTATATGCAAAGTTTTCCAAATGTGAGTTTTGGCTTGATCGAATATCATTCTTCGGTCATGTTATCTCCAAAGACAGAGTAATGGTGGATCCAAGCAAAATCGAAGCTGTAAGTAACTGGAACAGGCCGAAGAATGCCAGCGAAGTCAGGAGCCTTCTCGGACTTGCAGGCTATTATAGGAAATTTGTAGAAGATTTTTCCAAAATTACAGCCCCTATGACATGTCTCACCAAAAAGAACAAAAGGTATGAATGGACGGATGACTGCGAGAAGAGTTTCACGGAATTAAAAAGGAGACTGACTAGTGCGCCGATCCTTACTCTTCTCGAATGTGACAAGGGCTTCGATATGTACAGCGATGCCTCTATATTAGGATTGGGAGTTGTACTCATGCAAGACGGCAAGGTCATTGCCTACGCCTCTAGACAACTTAAGGATCATGAAAAGAATTACCCCACCCATGATCTGGAACTAGCAGCTGTGGTCTTTGCACTCAAAACATGGAGACATTAATTATATGGAGCTCAGTGTAAGATTTACACCGACCACCAGAGTATGAAATACTTCTTCACCCAGAAAGACCTGAATATGAGACAACGTAGATGGCTCGAACTAGTCAAGGACTATGACTGCGAGATCTTTTATCATCTAGGAAATGCGAACAAGGTAGCTAATGCACTCAGCAGGAAGTCTTGTGCCACCTAATGTCGCTGTTTTAAAGTTCGAGGATGAACTTTCTATGAGGTATGGGGTACTGTAACACCCACGAATTTCTTAAGCAAAGTATGTGAAGATTTTCTCTTAGAATAAAAGAAGACAAGATGGAACCAAAAATATATAAAAAAAAAAAAGAGAGAGAATTGGTCAAGGATTGAACCTTGAACCTTCTTAAGCTAAGGATTTTGGAATTACCACTAGACCATCATGAGTTATTGTTGAATAAAGAATGGATATTGTAGATAAAGATAACACCATGATTAAGAGAAGGAAGCAAGAAAACATCAAGTAGCTTTCTTCCTCCTTCTCTTGATTAAGAAGCAAGACAAGTTGTCTTTTCCTTCCTCACTCTTTCCCATTTTTGTGAAGATCCAAGAGGGAAGGAGAGGAGAGGAAGTAAGGGGATGAATGAAGACATTTCTTCATCATTAAGAGAATAAAAGATGAGTTAGGAAGAGGGGAAAGCAAAGTCTCTTTTTTCTTCTTACTTCCACCTAGCATTAGAGGAAAAACCAAGAAGGGATTTCATTTTTCTCCCCTTCCCTCACCATTGCCGTGACCTAGAGCATCCCCTCTCTTCTTTCCCGAAAATCCAACTAAAGTTTTCTACCTAAGAAAACTAAACCTCAAGAAGGAACCCTCAAGATCTACCTCCCACAAGCAAGAGAAGCACAAAGGAGCACTAGGAGGAGAAGCTCTCTTCCTTCTTTTCACAAAGGGTACCTTCTTTTAGGAAAAGACCAAGCAAGAGGATGTGAGTATCCCCTCACCTGTGGTACAAGTTGTTATATGATTTTTATTCGAGTTTAGATGAATTTACAACCTAGAGTTTCCTTTAGAAATGTTGGTCATGATACTTGTAAAGTTTATGGAAGCTTAAAATCAAAACCAATATGTTTAAGTTTTTCCTCATGACATGCTATGAATATGACCTTGATATTTCATGCTTGTACAAGGCTTGGAGTTAGGTAATATCCTACCTTAGGGTTCGGCCATGAAGAGGCTTAAAACCTAGGGAAGCTCAATTTAAAAACTAACATGCCTATGATCTCTTCTATGATGTTATATGAATATTTTCCTGGATGTTTATACTTGTATGTTGCTTGGAACTAGTAAGACCCTACCTTAAGGTTCGACCATGAATGGATTTAATACCTTAAGGAGGCTCAACCTCAAATCTAGCTTGTTTATGTTTTATCTTATGAAAAGATATGAAGATAACATAATGCACTTGAGATTCCATGTTGTTTAGGGTTAGGTTATCATATGATGAACTTTCGGCCAATATGCAATGTAGGGCTTAGGCAAGCCTTAATTCAACCCTAACATATTTATGTTTTTCTCTATGATATGCTATGAAATTTATAGGGTACTCATATGCTAGAACCTAAGCTTTTGTAGCATTCGGCCACTTACACTTGGTGAACTTAGGAAGCTTGAAATTTAACCTAATATGCTCATGTGAATGCCTATGATAAATGCATGGAAATTGATTAGGATCCACATGTTTACATGCTATTTGTAACCAAGTTTTGGACCTTGTATGTTTCGGCCAAGATGGATTTAAAACCCTAGGAAGCATAGAACCTAAATCAAATATGCTTATGATATTCCTTATGATAAATGTTATAGGAATGAATGTGGGTTCATATGCTTGTATGATTTCATGTAACCTAAATGAGCCTATGTATGTTTCGGCCACCCTTAGTGGGTTGTGGATTTAGACTAAATTATGACCCAATATGTACTTTCCTTGCCATGATATGAATTAGAAGAAGTCAACTTGTGATCCATGCATTATTATGTTTTCTTTTTCCTTCCATGATGTATTATATTGCTAGTTTAAGTACGCTTATGAACCATGCATGAGAATGATACCTATAATGGCTATGTGCCCAAATATGATGGCTATGTGCCCAAGACAAGTATGATGGCTATGTGCCCAAGTATGCATGGCTATGTGCCCATTTATGCATACCTTATGAATGACATGAATGATATGAACATGATATGCTATGAATGACATGAACATGATATGTTATGAATGACATGTACATGATATGCTATGAATGACATGAACATGATATGCTATGAATGACATGTACATGATATGCTATGAATGACATGAACATGATATGCTATGAATGACACAAATAGGATATGCTAAGAATGACACGGATATGTTATGATATGATAAAGATATGATATGACATGTACTTTACTTTGAATGGCTTGTACCAAAAGGGTGGGCTCCTTATGCGCTGCTAGGTCGAATTACAGGCCTAGTAAAGGGTGGGCTCCTTACGTGCCCCTAGGCCGAGCTACGGGCCTAGTTTCCTAGTAGGTTAAAGACTAGCTACCTTGGGTCTACTTAGGATGCGCGCATTATGTATGTATGTGATACTAAGCCGGGCCCCTTTCTTGTTAAGATTATTTTCAAGTACTATATGATATTGTTTAAGACATCTCACCCATGACATAAATCATGTTTTGAAAGGCATATTGCACATAACATTACCCATGTTTTAAAGGACATCTTGCATCCATGCTTACGAAATGATGTGAAATGATGCTTACAGTTATGCTATGATATGATGCCTTGATGTTATGAAAAGAAATGTCATGATGTTTTCACTTATGCTATGATGAACACTTATGTTATAATATGATCTATACCATGATGTGATGATTTCCTATGCTATGATATGACCTATGCTATGATATGATGATTACTTATGTTATGATATGATTTATGCTATGATATGATGATTTCTTATGTTATGATATGATTTATGCTATGATATGATGATTACTTATGTTATGATATGATTTATGCTATGATATGATGATCACTTATGTTATGATATGATGTTGCTTATACCATGATAAGATTTATGCCATGATATGTTGTTCACTTTATGTTACGATATTATTGGAATTCATGCCATGATATGATATGTTTTAATTATATGATATGAGTGTCATCTATTCCATGATGTTTGATATGATGGTTTTAAATGATATATTGGTTTTTGTGAGTAGGAAAGGATCTCACTAAGCCTTGAGTGCTTACAGATACTTTTCCTTGTACCACAGATAAAGGTAAAGGATGGATAAACTAGGGGAGCAGGAGGAAGGGGCAAGAGATGTGTGATGGTGACTTGGCTAAAGAAATAAAAGGACCTGCTGAAATGAATTTAGAATAATATGATATGTTATGTGATGCCTTTTATGATTCCCTATGCATGTGTTAGAAATGAACACTATGACTATTGAAGTTGAACCATGTTATTTCATGATTCTATGCTTAGTATGATTCTAGGCAAATATAGATATGCTTCCGCTGTATGTAAGTATGAATGTTTAAGTTTACTAAGTCTAAGGGTAAGAAAGTAACCCCGCCCTCACTAGGAAGGAGTGTAGTAAAAGGGGCGGGCGTTACAACCCAGGCAAAGCTAACAAAGTGGCAGATGCACTAAGCAGAAAGTCCAGTGCATCCCTGATGTCTTTGTCATCATTAGCCTTGCCACTGCAGAAGGAGTTGTCAGATTTTGGACTTGAAATTATTGAAGGGCAACTCTCTGCATTGACCTTAGAGTCTACATTACTTGAGGAGATACAGAGAATGCAAAGTGAAGATCCAGACATCCAGAAGATCATGCAAGGGATACAGAAAGAAGACAAGTCAGAGTTTCGAGTGATGGACACCGGGATTCGTTATCAGGGGAGTCGCATTTGCGTGCCCAATGATGAAGAAGTGAGAAAGAAGATTTTAGAAGAAGCTCATAGCACCCCATACTCCATGCATCCTGGTTCTACCAAGATGTACCAAGACGTGAAACAAAGGTTCTCGTGGTCCGGACTCAAAAGAGACGTTGCTAAATATGTTAGTACCTGCCTGACATGCCAGAGAGTCAAAGCAGAACACCAGAGGCCAGGAGGAGTTCTTCAGCCTCTTCCAATACCAGAGTGGAAGTGGGAAGACATATCCATGGACTTCATAACAAGTCTTCCAAGAACTATAAACGGATATGACGCAATATGGGTAGTAGTGGACAGATTGACTAAGTCAGCCCATTTCCTAGCCATCAAGGTGTCCCACTCCATAGAGCAGTTGGCACAACTATACGTTAAGGAGGTGATCAGACTTCATGGAGTTCCTAAATCTATTGTTTCTGATAGAGATGGGCGCTTCACCTCACACTTTTGGGAGTGCGTTCAGAATGCACTAGGCACCAAACTCAAGTTCAGAACAACTTTCCATCCTCAGACTGATGGACAGACAGAGCGAGTAAATCAGATTTTAGAAGATATGCTCAGAGCTTGTGCGCTGGATTTCAAGGGAAGTTGGTGCAAGTATCTATGCTTAGCTGAGTTTGCCTACAACAATAGTTACCAGGCGACCATCAAGATGGCACCATATGAGGAACTGTATGGCAGGAAGTGCAGATCACCCCTTTGCTGGCAAGAAGCAGGTGAGAGAAAAGAAATGGAAGTAGAGTTGGGCATTCAGACAAAGTTGATAGATGAGACTACTCAGGCGATCCAGAAAATCAGACAGAGAATTGAGACTGCACAGAGCAGACAAAAGAGTTATGCTGACACACATCGTAGGCCATTGGAATTCCAAGTAGGAGATTCAGTCTTACTCAAGGTCGCTCCTATGAAGGGAGTGATGAGATTTGGCAAGAAGGGCAAGTTAAGCCCTCGCTATGTAGGACCTTACCTGATTATAGAGAGGATTGGGAAAGTAGCTTACAAGTTGGACTTACCACAAGACATGTCAGCAATTCATAATGTATTTCATGTCTCCATGCTAAAGAAGTGTCTCCACGACCCGAGCCAAGTGATTCAGCCTCAGTCAGTGCAGATCCAAGAGGATCTTAGTTATGAGAGCAGACCTACACAGATAGTGGACAGAGCAGTTAAGAGATTAAGAAATAAATAAGTACCACTAGTGAAGGTCATCTGGCAAAACCAGAAGCACGAGGAAGTCACTTGGGAGCGGGAGGACAGTATGAGACAGAAGTATCCAGAGCTATTCTAAGTTCGAGGACGAACTTTTTATAAGGTATGGGGGATTGTAACGACCCAATTTTCCCTATTTCAAGTTCTAAAAGTCCATAAAAATATTTGGAAACACTTCTAAAATATTCTAGAGATTTTTAGGAATTTTTAGAGTATTTTTACATAATTTTTGGAGGTCATTTAGTATGTTTACAAAGAGAAAGAAGTTTTGACTAAAAAACGTTGAAGGTGAGACTCGAACCCATGACCTCCGGCCGAACCCGACCTAACCAAACACAACCAACTAACTAGGCTATGCGTGATTTGTTAACCAAGTTTGTAGCTAGATATATTTAAGTTGTAATTGGAACAGAATTAAACCTAGTTATAAAGGGATTAAGTTTTCCCTTTCTCGCCGAAAACCCTATATGCTTTTCTTTCTCTCCCGACGGCGTCCCCTGTTTTCGGCGGAAATGAAGAAGCAGGTGTTAGGGCTCGATCTCCGGCGCTGGCGAAGGCTTTTCCCAGCCAATCTTCACTCGTGCGTGGTTACCTCGACGAAGGAAGCCCGAAAACAGCAAAGAGTGTCGTGAGCACGAAGGAGAAACCGAGATTTTCATCTCCTCCAAACCCTAGATCTTCTTCCCTTCGGTTGTAAGTCCTAGAACAGCGAAGTAAGTACTACTCACCTGTGGTAGGAGTTGCTCCAAACTTTGGATTTCGTTCCTTGCTTCTGGATCTTGCTGTGCCGAGTCGAAGAGCATGTTAGGGTTGCGTTGCTGAGCTAATTTACTGTGTTAAAGGTTGCTGTACCGAATTTTCCATGTTAGGGTAATAGAGTTTCAGATTTTTTTATGCTAGGCCTTCCTTTTCAATCAATTAGGGTTGTTGTGTGGAAAATTCTATGTGAGTTTCCTTGTAGAAGCTGCTGTGCCGAATTTTACCATGCAAAGTGCTGTGCCGAGAGTTCTCACTTGGGTTTGTTGTTGAACAGGACTATAAGTTTGGGTTTTTCCCTTTTATTCCTCACCATCTATAGCATAACTATTGAGCATGCTAGGTTATGGTTCGAGTTTAATTGTGTAGAAGGAGTTTAGCTCTTAAATGTTGTATCCGTGTAGGTCTACTTGCTGCCCATAAATTCTAGCAAAGTTACTTTCTTTTGCTCTATTTTATAGCATGATTAGTAAGTTCAAAGTTGCTTTCTTTTGCTCTATTTTATAGCATGATTAGTAAGTTCAAAGTTACTTTCTTTTGCTCTATTTTATAGCATGATTAGTAAATTCAAAGTTGCTTTCTTTTACTCTACTTTATAGCATGATTAGTAAGTTCAGATTTACTTTCCTTTGCTTTGTTTTATAACATGCTTAGAGAGTTCAGATATGCTTCCCTTGTGTTATTTTTATATAGCATGCTTGGTTAGTTGTAATCCTACACTTGTTAGATATATCTACAGGATTCTAATAAGCTCTAATCAAGGAGTATGAGAAGTATGAGTAAAGAAAAGACTAGAGTTTAGTTAAAAAGAAATAACTAGTAAATTAAAGTAAGAGGCTAGTACTCGACTTCCAAGGTTGTCGTTAAATAAATCCAGGTGATCAATTCCAAGGTCTTGGCCCTGGTAAGACCAAGGTCTTTACCTCATAGGACTAGAGGATCGCTACCTCAGTCACTATTAGAGAGCATGCAAAACAAAGATGGTACTAAGCCTGGGCCCAAAGAAGAAGAAAAGAAAGAAGAAAAGAAGAAGAAAGTAAAAGAGAAATTAAAAGATTAATTTCTGGTATAAAGATATAAGAAAATGAAACAAGTATTATACTTAGAATCAATAGAAGTTAGTTTCTTTAATTCTGAGCCTACAGTAGTAGTTTCATTATTTTCCTATCAGTTAGTGAGCATGTTTAGTATTCAGTTTTATTTCTGTATACCATGAGTACATGCAGCTTTGCTTTTAGCATTTCAGTTTTAGTATTGTTGCATTCTTTTTATGCACTTCGAGTTTTGTGAGATAGATTAGTACTTACTAAGCGTTTCGCTTATAGTTTTATTTTTCCTCCTACTACAGATAAAGAAAAAGCTAAGATATGAAAGGGAGGCGACAGGGTGGTGGTGGTGATGAAGGTGTGTGATGACTGGACTATGGAGAGATCCAGAGTTTGCTAGCAAAGCTTTAGGACCTATCTGTTTAGAGTTTATGTTTTAGTTCTCTTCTAAAATACTATTATGAAGTTTTGTGAGATTGTGATTGAGTTTAATTCGTATTTGTAGCTTATCATGTCCTACTCTTGGAGTTATGTTTAGTTCTTATTGCTAGACTAGTTTTTGTTGATTATAGTGTGATTTTATTACTGCGTGGTTGTGAAAAGTGTGTTCCAGCCGCCTGTGGCTGCGTATATATTGTTTGTATTATGGATTTGGTCACCGGTACAGGGGAGACTCTGCCGAAATTTTTTGGTAGGAATTCCTCTGGGGCCGTGATAAATCTAAGTGTTGCTAATATTAGCATAAGTGACACTAGTAAGTAGAGTAGTAGTTAGGTAACGGTCGCCCTTACAGAGTAGTAGTAAGAAGGGTGGTCGTTACAGTTTGTGAATCCAGGTAAGCTTGCCTCTAAGTATTTGATGACCTGAGGGTTTATTGTAACGACCCGACCCTCTTGGCCCATTTGGCGACCCTCGGGTCGTCGACCGTCTGCCCTTATGTCGTCGGCCCATTTGGCGACCTCTCATGTCGTCGACCGACGACCCTTGGCCGTGCCGTTACTCACTAGCACTTTCCACCCCTGGCAGTGGATTTTTGCCTCCCCCAGGATTCGAACTCTAAACCCCCAGGCTTAAGTATTAGAGTTTATGAATCCTGGTAACCAAGTGAGATGATCTCACTTGGTTACCAGGATTCATAAACTCTAATACTTAAGCCTGGGGGTTTAGAGTTCGAATATTGGGGGAGGCAAAAATCCACTGCCAAATGGGCCGCCAAATGGGCCTCCAAATGGGCCAAGAGGGTCGGGTCGTTACAATAAAAAGGCGCCTTTTTATTGTAACGACCCGACCCTCTTGGCCCATTTGGCGGCCCATTTAGCGACCCTCGGGTCGTCGACCGTCGGCCCTTATGTCGTCGGCCCATTTGGCGACCTCTCATTTCGTCGACCGATGACCCTTGGCTGTGCCGTTACTCACTGGGACTTTCCACCCCTGGTCAGTGGATTTTTGCGTCCCCCAGGATTCGAACTCTAGACCTCCAGGCTTAAGTATTAGAGTTTATGAATCCTGGTAACTAGGACTATCCTACTGCAGGTGAGTATTGTGTCATATTTGGATAACATAGAAGGTAAAATAGGGAATGTAAGGTCGATTGGATTAAATATGCTGATTAGGTATATCTATGTGGTGTATACTTGTCCAGTTATGATTATTGTGGGTATCTAGTATATTATACCCTAGTGGTTAGGCATACGTGTCTGATTGTTTATTTGGAGGTATCTTATCGATTTAATATGAGTTTTGATATGTGCAGATGTGTTCGGTGTAATATTTGAGGTATTTTATTGATTATATTTGATTTGTGGATGCACTTGTGTCTATTAGGCTTTGTTGGAAGTATTACGTAGATTATACTCTTGGCATAGGTGTATATATGCCATGTGAGGTTGTTTGAGGTGTATTGTCGATTATACCTATGTTGATATATGCACACGGGTTCGGTAGGTATTGTTGGAGGTATCACACTGATTTATACCTATGCTATGAGTGTGTTTGGTGTGTACTAATTGGATGATTATGTCGATCATACCTATGTTGTGTGTGCACGTGTGCCAGGTGTATTGTTGGTAGCATCATGATGATTCTACTTATGTTGAATGCAGGATGTGGAGTGTCTGCATTATGTCATTTGTTGGATTACCCTGTCAACCCATATTCTTATTAGTGAGTGATTCACTACGATGTTGATAGATTTGAGGATGAGTTTGATTTGATTACTGGATTGTTATACCTTTGGCTGCCACAGTGATATGTGGTTGAGTGATCTCGTGCAGTCTCTAGTCGGATAGTTAGGTGCCTTGGGCACTTGTGTATTGTTTATGGTAGAGCGTTGCTCCCACACATGTTATGTATTGTTTGTAGTGAAGTATAGCTCCCACCTATTGTGGATTTCTTGTAGCGGAGTATTGCCCCCATTTTTATATATTGTAGAAACATATTACAAATTTAGTTATGGTGGAGCATTGCTCCCACATATTGAGGATTTATTGTGGTAGAGGGTTGCTCCCACATATGTGGTATTTCGTGTGATGGAGCGTTGCTCTCACACTGGAGGATCTATTCTTTGGTGATTTGTATTGTTGGTGATTATATTTCAGACTTATTGTCAGGGATCTTATGGTTAGAAATGTCTGTGATACGGACATTATGGGTCATGATTTTATCATTAAGGCTTGCAGAGCCTTAGATGTTTTCAGAGACTTGATGATTTTGGTATTTTGAGGATGTTTGGATCGATTTCCATTGTCTTTGTTGACGATGTTGTGATTTATTTCAGATCCGCGGTGAGTCACGTACAATATCTTCGCATAGTTCTAGAGATGTTTCGACTGAAACGTCTATATGTGAAGATCAGTAGTGCGTATTTTGGTTGTCTTTTGTGAGATGTTTGAGACACACGGTCACCAGTAGGAGTATACCGTGGTTCCACAGGAGATAGAGGTTGTTATCGTTGGGAGTAGACGGAGTCTATAGAGAAGGCTCACAACTTCCTTGGTCTGGCTCGATATTTCCGGAGATACGTTGAGGGTTTCTCTCGGTTTGCTATGTCACTTACACGCTTGACCAGGAAAGGCATGAAGTTCACTTGGACTTAATATTATGAGATCAGCTTCAAGGAGTTGAAGAGGAGACTAGTGTCAGCTCTGATTTTGGTTTTTACCTTCTGAAGAGGACGAATTCGTGCTCTATACCGACGCATCTCTACAGGGTTTGTGCGCTGTTTTGATGCAGCACGGCAGGGTAGTCTCCTACTTCTCGGCAGTTGAAGGATCATGAGGAGAACTACCCAGTACATGACTTGTGGCTGGCTGCCATTATTTTGCCTTGATGATTTGGCAGCAGCATCTGTTCGGTATTACATTTGAGATTCTCACTGATCATAAGAGTCTCAAATATATATTTTTACCTAGAAGGAATTTAATCTCCGACAGAGGAGATGGATGGAGTTCCTGAAGGATTATGACTGTACGATTGACTATCACCCGGGGAAAACTAATTTGGTTGCCGACGCACTCAGCTAGAAGTCTAGAGAGACTTTAGCTTGCCACCGAGTTATGGTAACAGATTTGATTCAGGGTTTCTCTAGATAGGCCTTGCGAAGTAGGGATAGACAGAGCAGTGTATTCTAGTTACCATGGTTGCTCAATCCTCAATCAGGATGAGGATTCAGGAGGCCCAGGTTGGAGATCAGTATTTACGGTCCATTGGTAGCCAGATAGCTTCTAGCAGCAGACCTAGTTTACACGAGACGAGGAGGGTATTATATACTTCCGAGACATATTATGCGTACCTCAGTCTCACCCGATTTTGTAGGAGCTACTTCGGAAGGCTCATCGCTCTTGATTTGCGATCCACTCCGGCGGTAGCCGTGTGTACCAAGATTTGAGGTGTTTCTATTGGTGGAACGATATGAAGGAAGACATCGCGGATTTTGTAGCTAGATGTCTTGTAACACCCCTAGAAAGCCTAGATAAAGTAAGGGCAATGAGAGTACGAATGTAATGAAAAGAATGTGTAGATAGTCTACGTTGAATGTTACGATGGGAAGGATTTAGATGATTAAAAACTTTATGAAAGAAAATAAAGTTGAGAATATAAAGTTCTATACATGATTTATAATGCAAGGAATTAATGTAAACAAAAGAAATATGAGATATTATATATGCATGTATGAAATATTTATGCATAATGCATATACATGAATTATTTTGTACAAAAATATGTTAGGAGAAGGATTTGATCCTTGGTTCTCTTGTGGATGCATGCATGTGTTAACCAAGTATGATAGGAGTGAATATTGTAAGAGGAGAGATGGGAATTATAATTAAAGGAAAGAAAGGAGAGAAATTAAGAGAAAGAAAAGAGAGAAACTCAAGAAGCATTTCTCTAGCATATTCTTTCTCATTAAGAGGAGAAGTAAATGAGGAGGATGAATCAAGTCAAGTTTTCCTCCCCTCACTTTAGTATAAATAGGCATGGAGGGCTTCATCCTCAACTCACTCTCCTCCTCTCCTCCATTTGTGCCGAGCACTCTCCCTCCCTCTTTCCTCTTGTCGCCGAGAGCAACAACTCTCCCCTTCTTTCTTTCATTTTGTTGCCGAGCAACACAAGAGGAAGAAGCCTCCTCTTCTTCCTCCTCCTCTCCACCAAAAGACCTAGCCACTTCTTCCTCCATTGGTGCCGAGCAAAGCAAGCAAGGAAGAAAGGTCCACAAGCAAGTTCTCAACTCTAGGAAACTTAAGCAAAGAAGGTAAGCTTCCCCTCACCTGCGGTACAAGGCTTTCATGTGATTTTCGGATTCTTTTTCTATGCCTTGAAAGAAAGTTTTCCCCTATGTTTTTATACATATATGATGCATGATCAGAGGTGTATGTAACCCTAGAATTTCAATCAAAAATATTGTAAATAGGTTAGGAAAATTATTGTCTAACCAAACTAGTGCAAGGTTCCCTCTATGAAATGCTAAGGACCTTCCTATGGTTTTCTTGCTTGGAAGTTGATTGGAACCAAAAGAACCCCACTCTCATGTTTCGTCCAAGAAAGAATTTAGGGTTAGGAGGACCTTGAATTTAAAATAACTATGCTTATATGACATGATATAAAGTTCTTAAGAGTTGTATACTTGTATGTTGACAGAAACTCATGAACCTTACTCTTAATATTTCGGCCATGGTAAGGTGATGGTTTAGAGAAGCTTAAACAAAATTCTAATATGCTCAATGACCTCTGTGATATTATGTTATGAAAGATGATTAATGCTCTCATGTTTAATTGGAATGTAGAAAATTAGTTACATGATTTATGACATGTAAGATCACAAGAGTCCTAGCTTGTTTATGATCCAACTTTGTGTATGATGTTCTTAGTAAATCTTGCTATGAAATTTACTTAGGTTTCCCATGCTTTAGGCCACTTAAAGGAAGTTTATATTCTATGAATTTCGGCCAAGTAAGGTTTAAAGGACCTAGAGGCCTTGGAAATGAAACCTAAGGGGTTAAAAGTACTTCTTATGAAAACTTGATAATGTGTGAATGTGATACATGTTTGTATGACCTAAATGAATCATTATGTGTTGGGCCATGAAGGATATATGCCCTAGAAACCCTAGAACAAAAATTAAATATGTCTATGCCATGCTGTATGAAAATGATATGATAATAAGTTAGAATGCATGATTGCTTTAGTTACGAAATGATATGCATAATGAAGTTATATTATGAAATATGCCATGATGTGTTATAGCATAGAAAATGCTATACATAATGAAAAGAAATGAAGTCATGTTATGATATGTGATAGCATAGAAAATGCTATACATAATGAAAAGAAATGAAAAGAATAAATGCATGAAAGATTGTTAAGGACATGATATGATAGTTATGCATGATAAGTTATTTTTATGGTTTGTACCAAGGGTGGGCTCCGTAAATGCCCCGGGGTCGATGGAGTAAGACTCGGGCCTCGTCAGTAATGGGCCTTTGAGTGCCCTAGGTCGATGGAGTAAGACTCGGGCCTAGTATGTATGCATGGTAGGGCTCAAGACTTGCTACCTTGGACCTACGCATTATGTATGTGGTACAAACCGGGATCCCAAATGATGATGATATTAATTTCAAGTACTATTAAGTATAAGTTTTCAAATTCACGATGCATTGCCTACATTCATATGTGCTTGAATTATATGATGATATGATATAATGTCATGTGATATTATGATATGAATATGATGCCCTTGTATGTCTTATGCTTGTGATTTATTTGTTTTATGATATGATATTCATGCTTCTATGAAATGATATGTGAATAAGAAATACGCATGATATGTTTGAATAGAATGATATGTTATGTTATGATTAGTTGAGACGATGATATGTTGATCCATTCTTGATATACGATGATTCTCGGTTTTAGTGAGTAGGAAAGGAACTTACTGAGCCATGAGTGCTCATAGCTTACTTTCCTTGTACCGCAGATAAAAGAGAAAGCTGGATGAACAACGGAGCAGCAGGAGGAGCAGATAGTGATGTGTGTGGTGGTGGCTCGGCTTGGACGATTCGGACAAATTAATATTTTTAGTTATAAGTTCAATATATGCACATTTGAACAAATCAGAATATGTGATATTATGCTTAATAAATTAAATTCTTTAAAGTTTTTATTCTTCCGCTGTTATAGTAAAACATGTACGTAAGTAGTATAAGAACGTAGCGCCGCCCTTAGGTAAGAAGGGTGGGCATTACATGTCTTGTTTGTCAGCAGGCGAAGGCTGAACACCAGAGACCTGCCGGCTTACTTCAGCGGATTCCTATTCCCGAGTGGAAATGAGAACACATTACTATGGACTTTGTGGTGGGTTTACCGAGGACATGACGAGGCCATGACATGATTTGGGTAATTGTTGATCAGTTAACCAAATCTGCGCATTTCTTAGCGATCCGGAAGACTGATTTCCTGGATCAATTGGCAGATTTGTATTGCCGAGAGATCATCAGATTACATGGTGTCCCTTTGACTATTATTTCGGATAGAGACCCCGGTTCATGTCTCGTGTCTGGCAGAGTCTGTAGCAGGCCTTGGGCACGCAGCTCTGTTTCAGTACAACTTTCAATCCACAGACAGATGGACCGTTAGAGCGGACTATTCAGACTCTAGAGGACTTGCTGAGGTCTCGTGTATTGGATTTTAGGGGCAGTTGGGAGGACCATTTGCCATTGGAGAGTTCGTCTACAACAACGGTTTGCATTTGGCTATCCAAATGCCACCGTTAAAGCGTTCTATAGTTGGCCTTGTCGGACACCCACCCTCTGGATGAGATTGGGGAGGCCCAGTTGTTGGGACCTCATAGAGCTCAGCATGAGGCAGAGTTGGTCCGTACAATCAGACGGAGGATGTTAAAGGCATAAGACTGCCAGAAGAGTTATGCTGAACCGAGTCGGAGACTCTTAGAGTTCTCCATTTGCGACCATGTATCTCTGCGAGTTTCACTCACGAAAGGAGTGAAGAGATTAGACCTCAGAGGTAAGCCAGCTCCGTGATACATTGGACCTTTCCAGATCTCGGAAAGGATTGGAGCAGTAGTTTACTGGTTGGCACTATCGCCGTCTTTGGCAGGCGTTCACGCCGTATTCCACGTATCTATGTTGAGAAGATACGTACTCGATCCGATACATGTGCTGATAGATGTCTCAGTTCCAGTTCAGTCTAACGTCATTTATGAGGAGGTTCCGGTACGGATTTTGGACCGGAAGGAGCGTCAGTTGTGGAACAAGACTATCCGACTGGTTAAAGTCGTATGACAATATCATTCGGATAAGGAGGCTACTTGGGAGCTTGAGGATACTATCCGAGCTCGATATCTCCATCTCTTCACTTGAGGTATGTGGTTTAATTTATCGTTCAGCATTTATACGCTTTACCTGTTGTTAGTATTTGCTGATGGTAGATACCAAAATTTGGGGATCAAATTTTTATTAGTGGGGGAGAATGTAAAATAGTGGAAAAATAGAGAATAATAATAAGGGAATTTTTGGAAATTTTTGGAAATTTTTCAAAAAATTTTCAAAGCTCGTATGGACAAGTTAACGGGGATAAAAACGGAGCCCTAGCAAAGCCTGTTTAGGCTACTCATTTAAGTGAGAAAATGTTTATTTATAAATACATTTTCTTTTCTTTTCTTATTTCCTTCTCCCTCCGCCGAACCCATGCGCCGATGCCGAGTTTTCTTCTCCCGACCTTTTGCCCTAACCACCACGAGAGCACCGCCGGCTCCTCCTCTCGGCCAATCTATCCTCGTCGGCCGACGAGAGCCAAGGAAAAGCCCTGTCGCCGGCCGCCGCCCTGAGCCCTAGATCCGTCTCCACCGTAGAGATCAGAAATGCGCCAATGCCCATCACCGTTCATCCTCGCAAGCAGCCGATGTCGAAGGGGGGGGTTGTTCACAGCCGGCTGTTTCCAGCCCTAGCGTTGACGCAGTCGGCAGATCGCTATCCACTTTCGTGCCCTAGCCATTCCCGACAGTGCTTTCTCCCTCTCACGGCCTTCCTCCATTTGCCACTCGCTATTCCCGGTGACCATCGAGACAGACGGCAAGCCGTGGGGTCGATTACCATCCGCTAGCCGCCGGTGACCTCTGCCACTACCCTTGGATGTCAACCTGTGCCTATCCGGAACTTGGAGGTAAGTGTTTACCTAGGTTATTATTTGGGCTTAGATCTTCTTCTATGTTCACTATTCTTCCTCTATGTTACACCGTGCCCTAGGTATTTTCCCTTGGCATTGACTCTTCTGGTGTTAAATTTTTCCGCTGATCAGATTGCCCTTTGTCTTTGCCACTGTTTGAGGTCACGGGATTGGAGAAGAAGATCAGGAAGGTCTTGCTGGGGTATTTGATTGGGTAGACAGCAGCTCCATATTATTCCTGATCTCTGTATTGTATTGATTACTAATTAGGCATTGGATCCATGCTAGGTACTTGATTTGGGGGCATTCGTTGGGTGCTCAGCAGGTATGGATGTTTTCTATGAAGCTGGAATCGTGAGCAGTGTTAGCAAGAACTGTTATTTTGAGGTAAGGTATAAGGGAATTTGATACTATTGGTTAAGTGTGAATTAGGTTTATGTTTATGTGTTGATTAGCGTTTTACCTAATTTAAGGGTTAGAGGTTTTATTTAGCTATATATATGATTGTAGCTAAATAAAATATATTTCTATTCGTGACACAGGACTTTGACACGAGACGAGTATCTCGGAGTCAGATTTGGATCATTTTATCGGAGGCGAGTACTTTTGACTTTATGTCGTTTGATATACATAGTAGTGAATTTAACAAATTGCATTAATTATGTTCCTCATTCTTTCGGTTAATCACTACCCAAAACTTGTTAAATGCTTGATTGATTGCTTGGTTTGCATCTCATGTATACTTTACCTGTTTATACATGCTTGTAGGGGTAGTGATATACCATGCTTCACCATGTTCAGGACCTAGATTGTATACCTTATTTGATCTGTGTACCGTTGTTTTGATTTATTGACTTATGGTGCACTTTCTATATATATACATGGTTTAGCTCAGGATATTTTGTGGTTAGTGCGATGCACCATTTGCATGATTGTATGCTGTGCGATAGTCCGCTCCATTATTGTTGAGCACATCGCCAGTTATATGGATCTGCACACACCACCACTCATGGGTTAGTGGTCGATTCAGTCAGTGTGTGTTGCAGTAGGGACTTTGTTTGGCTCCGTTGGTCCGCTCTTGGGTAGTGTGATGCAACGTGTTAGCCGGCAGGAATTCCTCCCCGTCATCGTGTACCGGGAGTTAAGAGCATTGTGCTCCCCCATTTATGATTTAGGGTAGGAGGATATGTGTACTCCGACAGCATCCCATTCACTCGGTCACTCATCAGGAGCAGTGACGAAAGAGTGCATGGTTGTCACAGCCCTACCCACTTAACCTCACTATTGTGTGTGAGATGATTGACTGGTGTCAGGGGTGACCAGGACGCATCATTGTCATCATATGCATGATGCATTTATTGCTTGTGTTTGTGTTTGCTGCATTTATATGCTGCATATTGTTTGGATACCTATGTTTGACATGCATACAGGATTTCTATACCACTCGGACTGTTTGTCCTTATACCCATGTTCTGGTTAGTACAGTTCCTCTCCTATTTACTTCAGATGCATTTTTATCTTTCTTATATCTGGAGACTGTACGCATGATTAGTGCTAGGTGTTATTTCCCTACTTTGTATATCAGTTGTACCTGCTGAGTGTTGGACTCACCCCGCCTCCATTGTTGTATTTTTTTCAGGTTGATGCTGTCAGGAGAGAGTTCCAGTTGCTAGTCCCTGCAGACCTCGAGGATATTATTTGTCTTTTGATTTTCTTACATAGACTATGCTGAATTTGTTTGGTTTGATGGTATGGATATGGTATGGATTTTGTGATGTCGATGGATTTGGTTTGGTTTTGCTTTTACTACATGCCTGCCTAGACGGCAGAAGAGGTAAATTGATCTTATCGTCGGATTTGTGTTTTATGAGTGTAGTTGAGTAGGGTGGATTTTGAGTCTTCTTATCATTGCTTTTTAAACTGCGTGGAATATCTGTGTGTTGTATTTTATTTCTGTTATTATTCCAGCCGCGTGTGGCTGAGGTATATGGATATGTAGAAAGTTTCAGATTATCCGTCGTACAGGGGAGATGCTGCAGAAATATTTTCGGACAGGGACTCCTTTGGCTGCCAAGAGGGTCGGGTCGTTACAGTGTTGTTGACCTTCCGCCCACGAGGGTCCCCCGTCCTTATCACCGGATCACATGCCTCCCCTTCAAGTCTAGTCGAAGGAGGCTCTAAGTCCGACTGACTGAACTATGAGTTTGGTCGAGCGTCATTCCCTTTTCTGCTCCTGAAAGTGTATTTCCGATCGGCTCTAGGAGGCCCCTTCGGCCGATCGGCGAGTCGATGGCCCTGCCTTGTAGTTTTGATTTCCATTCACTGCTTGCTGCGCTTCTGTTTCGGGGGCGGTCGGAGTTGTCGGGTCTCTTCGGAATTCGTGTCAATCCTCATTAAGCTGCCCACGCGCGAGTAATGGCTCTCATTAAATGTCGCCCAATAGCTGGTCGCCACTTGGCAAATCCGTCGTCATCGTACGGCGAGGGCGTCAGCTTTGAAAGTGTAACACCCACAAAATTTTAAGATAAGTATATGAGCATTAATCTCTTTAGAGCATGAAAGTAAGAGGAATCAAAGAAATAAATAATAGAAATAAAAAGAAGAAGAGGTCAAGGTTTGAACCTTGGACCTCCCACAAATAATGATGATAAATTGATGCATGACAACCACTAGGATAATGATTTACATATGGATAGGAAAGAATGGAATCTTAGTTAAAGGTGAGAAGAAAAATAAAAGAAAATTAAGCAAAAGAGCAAGAGAATACCAAGTGACTTACCTCCTCTTCCTCTTGGTTAAGAGAAGGAACAAGAAGAAGGCAAGTTGCCTTCCTCACCCTTCCCTCTTCTCATTTTCGTGGGAATCAAGAGAGGAGTGATGGATGAATTAAGGGAAGGATTAATGAAGGCATAAATTCCCCTCATGATGAATAAATAGAAAATGAGAAAAGAAATCTCTCATTTTTCTCCTTCTTCCTCCTCCTTCTCCCTTCTCTCTTCTCCACCGAGACCAAGGGGTTTTCCCTCTCCTTGATCCGAATGCTAAGTTATGTTCTTCTCCAAGAAAGCTAATTTTCGAGAAGAAATCTTCAAGTTCTAGCCCTTCCAAGCAAAGGAAACCAAAGGAGGCACAAGAAGAAGAAGCTTCTTTCCTTTCTTTAGCAACTAGAACATTTTTCTCTAAGAGAAACCACAAGCGAAAGGAAGTAAGTTCCCCTCACCTGTGGTACAATAGCTTATAGGGATTTTTCATGTAAATAGATTTGCTTAACAACCTAGGTATTGTTTCATGAAAATCCATGGTTTTTAACCAAGATCAAAAGAAAGAATCTAAGTTTAAAGACCTAACTAGATGTGCTCAATATACTTCTTGTGACATGTATATTATGGTAGGAGTTTATCCTTATGTTTTTATGCTAAAAAGGGTTATAGGTTCATGAACTTAATATTTCGGCCAAGCATGAACAAAAGAACTAGAAGAGCTTCAAAACTAAACTAAGCATGATCTCTTGTACTCATGATATGTGCTCTATGATAATAGTGTGGTTAACATATTTGTTCCCAATTGTATGTTGATTTAACTTAATTTTCATTCACATGGGTATTCGGCCATGATAAAACTAAAAGCCTAGGAGAGCTTTAAATCTAAAACTAAGCATGCTATGTTTCTCTAAGATAGGGTAATTATGATGTGCCATGATTGTATGAAGATATAAACCCTATTTCATATGCAAGAAGATTCGGCCATATTAAGATGGGAAGCCTAGGGAAAATTTATAACAAGTCTAAGATGCTCATGACCTTCTTGATGAAATGATATGAAGTTAACTTGTTGCTTTTATGCTTATTTGTTGCATAGAATGATGATTACATGTCTATAACCTTCGCCACTTAAGGTTCCAAGACCTAGGATGATTAGAACTTGAACCAAATTGCTTATGTTATTTCCTTATAAATGATACCATGAAATTGTGTAGGTTCTCATGCTTTTTAGGACACTTGAACTTTGGTTTTGAGTCCTACACCATTTGGCCATATCATGTTTAAGGGCCTAGGAAACCTAGAACCTAACTCAACTATGCTCATGTTAGTCCCTAAAATGTTTGCTATGAAATATGTTTAAGGTTCTCATGCTTTTTAGGACACTTGAACTTTGGTTTTGAGTCCTACACCATTCGGCCATATCATGTTTAAGGTCCTAGGAAACCTAGAACCTAACTCAACTCTGCTCATGTTAGTCCTTAAAATGTTTGCTATGAAATATGTTTAAGGTTCTCATGCTTTTAGGACACTTGAACCTGTGTTTTAAGACCTATACCATTCGGCCACAGAACGTAATTCAACTATGCTCATGTTATTCCTTGGAATATTTGCTATGAAAGTTGTTTAAGGTTCTCATGCTTTTAGGATACTTGAACCCTAGCATCAAGTCCTACAAGTTTCGGCCATGATGAAAGTAGAGACCTAGGAATCTAAGAACCCAAACCAAACATGTTCAAAGTATTCCTTATGATGTAAGATATGATAAAGGCTTGAGGTTCATATGTTTTCATGTTGCTTACTAAACTAGGTCACAAATTAGCATGTTTCGGCCATCACATGATATTAGTGTAGAAACCTAATTATGATCTTTTATGTGCCTCACATGCAATGCTTTATGACATAATAAGAATATGCTATGTAGCTATACTCATTTATGTGATTAGGACTTATGAGTAACAATGTGCTATATGCCTAAATTTATGATATGCTGTGTGCTCAAATTTATGATGTGCTGTGTGCTTAATTATGCTTATGACCATGATATGCTGTGTGCTCAAATTCATGATATGTTGTGTGCTCAAATTTATGATGTGTTGTGTGCTTAATTATGCTTATGATCATGATATGCTGTGTGCTTAAATATGCTTATGATCATGATATGCTGTGTGCTCAAATTCATGATGTGCTGTGTGCTTAATTATGCATGTGATCATGATATGCTGTGTGCCCAAATTCATGATATGCTATGTGCTCAATTTCACATGCTTTAAGTATGCCTAAGAGTTGCCTCCCTACAAGTGGGATCAAGAGCACTCTTCATTATATGAATATGACATGAAAGTTATGCTAAGAATTTTATTATTATGACATGCTACTTTACTTTTAAGGCTTGTACCAAGGGTGGGCTCCATAAGCGCCCCGGGGTCGATGGACTAAGAAACGGGCCTCGTTAGGGATGTGCTCCTAAGTGCCCCTAGGTCGATGGACTAAGAAACGGGCCTAGTATGTATGCATTGTAGGGTTCAAGACTTGCTACCTTGGACCTACATAGGACGCGCGCATTTATGTATGTGGTACAAGCCGGGGCCCTAATCATGTTGAGATTATGTTTAAGTATGTATGTTATAAGTTTTAAAAGACATGTTGCATATGTTTTCATGATGCATGTTTAAGAGTTCACCTTGCATATACCTTAGGTGATGCCATGATACCTTATGTTTATGACATGATGATGCCATGATAATTATGATGATGCTTATGACATGTATGATGTTTATGTTGTGTGATACTATGATATCTTATGTTTATGTTGTGATCATGCCATGATGTGCTACAGGATATGATGAAATTAACTCCATATGATATGACTTGTGTTCTTAATATGCTATACGGTTTTTGTGAGTAGGAAAGGAACTTACTGAGCCATGAGTGCTCACAGCTTACTTTCTTGTACTACAGATAAGGGCAAGGGATGGATGAACTAGGGGAGCAGCAGGAGGGGCTAGAAGGATGTGTGTGGCAGTGATTTGGCTAACGAAAAAGAAAAGACCTGCTTTCATAAAAATAAGAATTATGCCTAGCTTTATGTCACTACTTCATAAATACATGACATTTTATTATGTGTTTGAGTATCATGTCTCAAAAATATGTTAAGTATGCTGTGTGGTTTATATGTTAGATGATTTGTCATGGTGATTTAAAAGCTAAAGAAAAGTTTTAAAATTTTACGAATAAGACTTCCACTGTAATTAGTAAGTAAGTATGTTAAAGTAACCCCCGTGGCCTTAGCAGGAGGGGCGGGGCGTTACAGAAAGGACAGGCGTCGGTTCAAATCTGACTGTCCGATGCTAACGCGCGTTTCGATGACCTGGATCGGACGGTCGTAGTGAACCGAGTCCGGGGTTTATGAAGCGCCGACGCTGACCCTCCTTCAATCGTGCTTGCCTTCGCGTTTTTGGTGATTCCTCTCGCAACCATCTTCCCGACGTTGCCTCGGTTCCCCGACAAGCTCCCGCTCACGCCTTGCTGTTGGGTTTTTCGGGCCGCGAAAACCGCGTTTTCGCGTCGCGAAAACCCCGAATCACCCTAGCCATTGGATCTCATGCGAAGAAAACTTTCCGAAAACACGAGTACGAGTTTTAAACTACTATCTACAGTAGATCTACAAAGGAAAAACATTTTTACCTTCGAAGCGTGCCCTCGCAAATCCCGCTCGTCCAACGGTACGCCGGATCTCAAAGTTGTCAACGTAGACAACTCTCTAGTGATATCCACACGAACAAGAGGTGTTCTCTAACACTCAAGGATGGAGAAGAGAGCACCCAAGTGTGCTAGCACTCTCTAGGGCTCTCGGGTAGGATTTAAAAAGGGGAGAAAGGAGAGAAAGAAAAGGGATCTCACATAATCCTCTAGGTACCCTCCTTTGAGACCTTCACTTTACCCTTTTTTGGAACACAACTCATACACCTTCTCCCTCCATGAAAGCTCAAGGCAACCACAGCAAAGGAGGAGGAAGAAACTAGGAAGAAGATGGAATAATTACCACCTAATCAATTGCCACAAAAATGAAACCTCCTTTCATTATGTGGCCTGGCACACATGGGTAACCCCCTCATTTAATGTGGCCGGCCACATTAAATGGAGGATTGTAACCTCCT
Organism: Zingiber officinale; assembly: GCF_018446385.1. Taxonomy (NCBI): domain Eukaryota; kingdom Viridiplantae; phylum Streptophyta; class Magnoliopsida; order Zingiberales; family Zingiberaceae; genus Zingiber; species Zingiber officinale. The sequence continues at coordinate 48,313,385 of NC_055994.1, read as the reverse complement.
TGACAACTAGGAGATGATGTGGCTGCCATGTAGGATGAGTCATCCTCCATGAAGTGGCAATTCATCAAGTCAAACTTGATGTTCCAACTTCCCATTTTGGTCAAGTCAAAATTGACCAAATCTCTTCCATGTTGTGTTGAATTCATTCTTTAATTTAAGCCAATTTCAATCTAATGAATCTCAATTCAATAATATAAATTGACTTAATGAACCAAATTTAAATTAGACTCATTCAACAATTGAATCTAATTGAGTCTAACTCAATAAGTCTAATTTAAATCAATCCGAATCCAATTGGTTCATCATATGAACCTAATCCAATTGGTTCATCATATGAACCTAATCTCCATCCACTTGTTCTTTGTGTGTGACCCAATAGGTTCTTGTAACGTTGGTAATGTTTCTAAACTCCTTTAAAAACATAAGCAATGAGCGGCATCTAGCAATACATCATTGCTACCCAAGTTACAAGAAATGTTGAGATCCAACATCACCTTGTGACTATTAATTGTGACTCCTCACAATATATGACAAGTATCCTTCTATCCTAGACATCTAGATTGATCAATAAGAGGCATAGACCGTGTCATCCTCTGATCAATCTAAATCCTGAACTCTAAGTAGACTCACTAAATCAAATGAGCTCAATATCTCATATTGACTCATTTGGGCATGGCCATGCACTTCGTGGTCTCACTCTATCAGGAATACCGATGTCTCTCCCGTCATATAAGAGGGACAGATCCCTTCTACATAACTCACATCCCTTCGCATAATTTGTTACATACCCAGTAGTCGCCTTTATAGTCCACCCAATTACGGGTGACGTTTGACGAAACCAAAGTACATAACTCCTTATGTAGGGAACCAGGGTGACTTCAGATCTAAGGACTAGTAGTCATACTAATAGTCACATCAGAAAGTATATGACACTCATATAACGATCCATGATACTTTCTCATGGCGGGTCATTCAGTATACATTCTCTAATGTATACCCATGTGTCAACTTGATATCTCTATATCCATGACTTGTGAGATCAAGTCATCGAGTTGACCTACATGCTAGTCTTATTGCATTAACATTGTCCCTAAATGTTAATACTCGACTAGGAATGATTAAGAGTAGTGTTCCCTATATCATCTCACTATCGGTTCAGTTAACCGATTGATATAGGTAAGAACCTTCTACTCAAGGACGTTATTATACTTAGTTTATTTGGCACCAATATAAGTAAGTATAATAACCAAAAACCAAATGCCTTTATTAATATATAATATGATACAATAAGTCCAAAATACAATCATCATTGGCTCTAGGGCTCTAGCTAACACTTGCTCCCTGTAAGCCTTCTCCTATCTCTACTTTCTTCCGTTTTCTTCTTTCTGGTGGTCTTTGCATTCGTTCGATATAGTTTCTGTCCTCTCCGTCAACCCTTTCACTTTTCTTTCCTCGGGTCTTTCCTTTCTTGGTACTATTCCGGCGATGGCTTGCACCTCGCAGTTATCGGACCCCTCTCCCGGCCTGTGGTATATGACCATGTTAAGCCGGTTTGACGAGACTAACTCGGGACGCTTCCTTAACGAGTTCGTACTTCCTCCTGACCATAGACTAGCTTTGGCCACCTCTTCCAATCGGCCCCACAATCCGCCGACCGGCACCGTTTGCTTCTTTCGTGACCAATTTGTGGTCGGCCTGCGCTTCCCTTTACATCCCTTTATCCGTGAGGTTTGTAATTACTTCCGCATCCCACTCGGCCAACTTGTCCCCAACTCCTTTAGGTTGCTGTGCGGCGTAGTAATCTTTTTCAAACTGCACGACATTCCTCTAGTCCCCAGAATTTTCCATTACTTCTACTATCCCGAACAGTCCGAGTGGGGTACTTTCCTTTTCCAATCGCGGATCGGCCTCGTCTTCTTTGATAAGATGCCGACCTCGAACAAGCACTGGAAGGAAAGTTATTTTTACGTTCGCTTTCCCGAACTGGCATCCTTTCGCACCTAGTGGCAGACCATTGTGCCGAGCTCGCCGGACCTCGGTAGATACAAGAGCCAGCCGGATTATCTTCATGCGGCCAATCTATTAGCCGACCAGAGGTTCGACATCAACAAACTACTCCATGAAGGGGTGTTGTACATATTCAGCTTGAGCCCGATCCGAACGAAGCTCCCAAGCAGCATGGGTAAGCACTTTCCTTGTCCTTTTTCCTTTTGGTCTAACTGATTTATTCTTCTGTTATGCAGCTGATATCATGTGGCGCGCCAAGGTTGTTGATCGGTTGAAGTTGAAGGCTGCCGAAATGGAGGCAGTGGTGGCCAAGGAGATGGCCGATCGAGGCATTGAGCCGGTCGACTCGAATGAGGGCGAAATAGGAGGAACTCCAACTGAGGCCCGAGGGTCCGCTGCTCAGGCCCCTGCAACTGGAGTGGCCAGGGATGCTATCTCTTCGGCCAATCAGCAGCCTACGTCAGAGGATGCGGAGCGCTCGGTAAGTGATTCCCCATTGATAATACGCAAGCGGCGCCGGACGGCCATTGCGCGGGAGGAGCCGGTGGTCGGGCCAGTCGACACCCCCTTAGAGGCCATCAACCTGCCACCCGCCGCACATGAGACCATCTCGTCTGATCGGACTCCCTCCCAGCTCGACCAGGTAGCGGCTTCAATCGAGGCGCAACCTGTTGGTTCTTTGCCCCGGGTTTGCCTTCGGCTCAAGCGCTTGGACATTATTTCTACGCCGCTTGGCGAGTCGTCCAGCCGAGCCATTTCTTCCCAGTCGGATCTGAGCGGTCGTCGAGTGATCAAATTCGTCCTTCGTCTTCCCACCGAGGAGTTCCTTTTGGCGACGGATCAGGCCACTGCTCCCGAGCATCAAGTTACTATTCGAGGGCCGCTTGCCAAGACGTGGGAAGATGCGAGGGCTCGGGTTTCCCTAATGACTCCCGGTCAGCTAGCGGACAGCCATATGCAGCAAGCCACCGAGGTATGTTTCTTAACACACTATTATGACTACTTCACCAGGTTCCTGACATTATCCCATCCGAACGCAGTAATCGGTGAAGAACATTGTGGTCAGCAATTGTCAGGACGAACTGCGGGAGGAGTTGAAGAAACTCCAAATTTCTGGAGGGGTGCCAGCAAAAGGGCCCTCTTATGCTACGCTTAGGTCCGAGCTGACCCAGACAGAAAAACAGCTAGCGGCCGAGCGACACAAGTCTTCCGGCCTGGAAACCAGGGTATCTGGACTTGAAAACCAAGTCAAGTCCCATGACCACCAGATCATTGTGGCCACTAACAGAAAAAATAGGGCCGTTGCTGATCTGGACTCGATGAAGGTGCAGGTCCGAGCGCTGGATCAACGCGTTACCGAATTGACCGACCTGCTATCTGCTGAGAAAGAGAGCCGATCTGCCACTGAAGCTAAACTGCAGGTAGATAAGCAAGATCTCCAAGGAGCTCTCGACGCCTCCCGAGCGGCGCTCAAGGAATACCAGGACGGAGAAGCTGACCGCTTCCAGGCGATGAAACAGAACTACCTCCGATCGGACGCATTTGGTGACAAGCTCAGCGATCGGCTAGTTCTGTCCTTCGAAGAGGCCATCCGGGCGACCACTGTCTACCTGAAGGCCAAGGGCCATCTCCCTGAGGAGACCTCCATTCCTCCTCGAGACATGGGTGTTGGGTTTATCGAGCCGCGAAAACCGTGTTTTCGCGTCGCGGAAACCCCGAATCACCATAGCCATTGGATCTCGTGCGAAGAAAACTTTCCGAAAACACCAGTACGAGTTTTAAACTACGATCTACAGTAGATCTAAAAAGGAAAAACATTTTTACCTTCGAAGCGTGCCCTCGCAAATCCCGCTCGTCCAACGGTACGCCAGATCTCGAAGTTGTCAACGTAGACAACTCTCTAGTGATATCCACACGAACAAGAGGTGTTCTCTAACACTCAAGGATGGAGAAGAGAGCACCCAAGTGTGCTAGCACTCCCTTGGGCTCTCGGGTAGGATTTATAAAGGGGAGAAAGGAGAGAAAGAAAAAGGGATCTCACATAATCCTCTAGGTACCCTCCTTTGTGACCTTCACTTCACCCTTTTCTTGGAACACAACTCATACACCTTCTCCCTCCATGAAAGCTCACGACAACAGCAAGAGAAAGGAGGAAGAGAGCTAGGAGGAAGGAGAAGCATTCAACACCACTTGAATGACACAAAATGAAACCTCCTTTTCCATTAGTGTGGCCGGCCACACACATGTAACCTCCCCATTTAATGTGGTCGGCCACATTAAATAGAATGGGAGGTGTAACCTCCATGAGGTGGCACGCCTCATGAGGTGGTACACCTCATGAGGTGGCTGCCATGTAGGATGAGTCATCCTCCATGAAGTGGCAATACATCAAGTCAAACTTGATGTTTCAACTTCCCATTTTGGTCAAGTCAAAATTGACCAAATCTCTTCCATGTTGAGTTGAATTCATTCTTTGATTCAAGCCAATTTCAATCTAATGAATCTCAATTCATTAATATAAATTGTCTTAATGAATCAAATTTAAATTAGACTCATTCAACAATTGAATCTAATTGAGTCTAACTCAATAAGTCTAATTTAAATCAATCCGAATCCAATTGGTTCATCATATGAACCTAATCCAATTGGTTCATCATATGAACCTAATCTCCATCCACTTGTTCTTCGTGTATGACCCAATAGGTTCTTGTAACGTTGGCAATGTTTCTAAACTCCTTTCAAAACATAAGCAATGAGCGGCATCTAGCAATACATCATTGCTACCCAAGTTACAAGAAATGTTGAGATCCAACATCACCTTGTGACTATTAATTGTGACTCCTCACAATATATGACGAGTGTCCTTCTATCCTAGACATCTAGATTGATCAATATGAGGCATAGACGGTGTCATCCTCTGATCAATCTAAATGCAGAACTCTAAGTAGGCTCACTAAATCAAATGAGCTCAATATCTCATATTGACTCATTTGGTCATGGCCATGCACTTCGTGGTCTCACTCTATCAGGAATACCGATGTCTCTCCCGTCATATAGGAGGGATAGATCCCATCTACATCACTCACATCCCTCCACATAATTTGTTACATACCCAGTAGTCGCCTTTATAGTCCACCCAGTTACGGGTGACGTTTGACGAAACCAAAGTACATAACTCCTTATGTAGGGAACCATGGTGACTTCAGGTCTAAGGACTAGTAGTCATACTAATAGTCACATGATAATGTATATGACACTCATATAACGATCCATGATACTTTCTCATGGCGGGTCATTCAGTATACATTCTCTAATGTATACTCATGTGTCAACTTGATATCTCTATATCCATGACTTGTGAGATCAAGTCATCGAGTTGACCTACATGCTAGTCTTATTACATTAACATTGTCCTTGAATATTAATACTCGACTAGGAATGATTAAGAGTAGTGTTCCCTATATCATCTCACTATCGGTTCAGCTAACCGATTGATATAGGTAAGAACCGTCTACTCAAGGACGTTATTATACTTAGTTTATTTGGCACCAATATAAGTAAATATAATAACCAAAAACCAAATGCCTTTATTAATATAGAATATGATACAATAACTCTAAAATACAATCATCAAATGATTGGCTCTAGGGCTTTAACTAACAATCTCCCACTAGCACTAGTGTCAATCAGTGTAGGCTCTAAGCCCAATGACCTAGTGTCACCATCATGCTTCCTCTGTGCTAAAGCCTTGGTCAAGGGATCTACGATGTTAGCCTCTGTAGGTACTCTGCAAATCTTCACATCTCCTCTCTCGATGATCTCTCGAATGAGATGGAAGCGCCGTAGTATGTGTTTGGTCCGCTGGTGTGAGCGAGGTTCCTTCGCCTGTGCTATAGCTCCATTGTTGTCACAATAGAGCTCAATAGGGTCAGCAATGCTAGGAACCACCCCAAGTTCAGTGATGAACTTACGAATCCAAACTGCCTCCTTTGCTACCTCTGATGCAGCAATACACTCGGCCTCTGTCGTAGAATCAGCTACTGTGTCCTGCTTCGAACTCTTCCAGCTCACAGCACCACCATTAATGCAAAATACGAACCCCGACTGCGATCTATAGTCATCCTGGTCGGTCTGGAAGCTAGCATCACTGTAACCCTTTATAGCTAGCTCATCATTGCCTCCATATATCAAGAAATATTCTTTAGTCCTTCTTAAGTACTTAAGAATATTCTTAACCGCTATCCAGTGACTTTCACCTGGATCTGACTGGAATCCGCTCGTCATGCTCAAAGCATACGAGACATCAGGTCGAGTACATAGCATTGCGTACATGATCGATCCTATGGCTGAGGCATAAGGGATCTGATCCATGCGGTCTCTCTCCTCTCTAGAAGAGGGACCTTGAGTCTTCGAAAGACTCACGCCATGTGACATCGGCAGAAATCCCTTCTTGGAGTTCTGCATGGCAAACCGAAGGAGTACCTTGTCAATGTATATACTCTGACTTAGGCCAAGCAATCTCTTAGATCTATCTCTATAGATCTGTATCCCTAGAATGCGGGATGCCTCACCTAAGTCCTTCATTGAGAAGCAACTCCCTAGCCAGATCTTGACAGACTGAAGCATAGGGATGTCCTTCCCAATGAGTAGTATGTCATCCACATACAATATGAGGAAGACAACTATATCCCCTACAACCTTCTTGTAGACACAAGGTTCATCTTCGTTCTTGATGAAACCAAACTATTTGATTACATCATCGAATCAAAGATTCCAGCTCCGAGAAGCTTGCTTTAGTCCATAAATGGACCTATGCAGCTTGGATACTCTACTAGTATGCTGTGGATCGACAAACCCTCAGGCTGTGTCATGTACACATCCTCGAGTAGGTTTCCATTCAGAAACGCAGTTTTGACGTCCATCTGCCAGATCTCGTAATCGTGGTAAGCTGCAATAGCAAGAATGATCCGAATGGACTTAAACATCGCTACTGGAGAAAAGGTTTTATCATAGTCAATACCATAAATCTGCTTAAAACCTTTAGCTACCAAGCGACCCTTATAGATAAGTCCATCCATGTCAGTCTTTCTCTTAAAGACCCACTTACACCCTATGGGTTTTACCCCTTCAGGTGGATAAACCAAAGTCCATACTTGGTTGGTGTACATGGATTCCATCTCGGATCTCATGGCTTCTAGCCATTTCTCGGAATCTGGTCTCATCACAGCTTCCTGATAGGTGGTAGGCTCATCCTCTATGAGCACAACATCATCGTGGTCAGACAAGAGAAATGAGTATCTCTCAGGCTGACAACGTACCCTATCAGACCTACGAAGAGGTATGTCTACTTGAACTGGTTGTTGCTCCTCAACTCTTTGTGGAACAACATCTTCTACAACACTTTGTGGTTCCAGTTCAACTTCCATCGAGGCATCAGTGCTATTGTTCGCATCTTGAACTTCTTCAAGATCGAACGCGCTCCCACAAGTCTTTCTATAAACAAAGTCCCTTTCAGTCTCTGCCACAACTACCTTATGCTGACTGGGAATGTAGAAGTAATATCCCTTAGTTTCCTTGGGATATCCAATGAAATAACACTTGTCAGATTTGGGTCCTAATTTGTCTGAGACTTGACGTCGTACGTAAGCCTCACAACCCCAAATCCTCATGAAAGACACCTGGGCATCTCTCCCAGTCCATATCCTATATGGTGTCTTTATCACGGCCTTTGATGGAATTCAGTTGAGTATAAAAGCTGTCATGTCTAGAGCATAGCCCCAAAGGTATGCCGGAAGATCTGTGTGACTCATCATAGATCGTACCATATCTAATAGAGTACGATTCCTCCTTTCGGATACACCATTCCACTGTGGTGTACCAGGAGGAGTGAGTTGGGATAGAGTCCCACACTCAGCTAGGTAGTCACGAAACTCATGCCTAAGGTATTCTCCACCTCGATCTGATCAAAGTATCTTAATACTCTTGCCAAGCTGGTTCTGTACTTCATTCTTGAATTCTTTGAACCTTTCAAAGGATTCTGACTTATGTGTCATCAAGTACACATAACCATATCTACTGAAGTCATCAGTAAACGTGATGAAATACCTATAACTGCCTCTAGCAGTGACATTGAAAGGGCCACATACATCACTATATATGAGTACTAACAAATCAGTCGCTCTTTCGCTGTGCCCACTAAAGGGAGTCTTGGTCATCTTGCCTCGTAGGCATGACTCGCATATCTCATATGATTCTAAATCAAATGAGTCCAGCAAACCATCTTTATGGAGCTGGGATAAGCGCTTGTCATTTATATGACCTAAGCGACAGTGCCAGAGGTAGGTTTGGTTTATGTCATTTATCTTGAACCTCTTGGTATTTATGTTATAGATAGGGCTCTCAAGATCTAGAATATAGAGTCCGTTTATCAGAGATGCACTACAATAGAACATATCGTTTAAATAGACGGAACAACATTTGTTCTTTATTATAAACGAAAATCCTTTCTTGTCCAAACAAGAAACTGAAATTATGTTCTTAGTCAAGGCAGGCAGATAACAACAATCATCTAATTCTAGTACAAGCCCAGAGGGAAGAGATAGATGGTATGTTCCTACAGCAATAGCAGCAACCCGTGCTCCATTACCTACTCGTAGGTCTATCTCACCCTTCGTCAATGCCCTGCTATTCCTCAACGCTTGTACATTAGTACAAATGTGCGAAGCACATCCGGTATCTAATACCCATGATGAAGAAATAGAGAGGTTGACTTCTATAACATGTATACCTGAAGTAGAAATCTTATTTCTCTTCTTCTTAAGATCTTCCAGGTATTCTTTAGAGTTCCTCTTCTAGTGCCTTACTTGTCCTTGATATAGGTGACATAAATGTTCAACCATATCGTAAGCGCCCATCAACTCATGTTGCTTCTGAAGCTCAGAGTTCATGGTCGCAAGCATAAGATAGGACACATCTAATGCGTCATCTTGATGCTTCTTGTAAGCATCACGGTCTGCTTGCGTGGCAGTGGTAGGAGGAGCCTCCGGAATGGGCTGCTCCAGAACGTACAGTTTACGTTCTTGGGTGAAAACTATTCTCAGGTTCCTGTACCAGTCCAGGAAATTTGCTCTGTTGAGCTTGTCCTTCTTAAGGACAGATCGCAGAGAGAAGGTGTTCATATTCGACGTCATGGAAATTCTACAACAGAAATAAATACAGAAATAAGTATCATATTCTTAATCATTTAATTAGGCCTTTAACTAAATGATGCTCCCACTGAATTCTATAATTCATGTGGGACAAGATCCACATCATACTAACCCTTGAGTTAGCTTTGGCTATTACGCCCAAGATTTAGTATGATCGGTAGGTAACGATTACCAATTACATCTCTATGTAACTCTTGTTTATAGGATGAAATCCGCATTTATATTAAAACTCGAGTTAGCTTTGGCTAATACGCCCGAGAATTAATATAAACGTTATTTTGTCCTACCTTTCCAACCATTGGAAGAATGCCTATAGTTGTACTCGATCCAACCGAGTAAACTAGGAATACTCAATCTAATTGAGTTTGTACTCGCCCATGCATTGATAGGCGGGACCAAGATTGTTCCTCCGTACCCTACCAAGATAGTATGTGTTGCTCTGCTTTGGCAGATTCAACAACATCATGCGATCGAGGTAGTGGTAGGTATCACGGCATGGTAGCCATTTTGAGTTGTCGTGATTTAGATCTAATCTAAATGATGTTGTATCATATACACGAAGTAGATCTAATCTAATCGATAGAGTGCATCTTGTACACGATGTAGATCTAATCTAATAGTAAGGGTGCATTTTGTGCACGATTTAGATCTAATCTTAATCGCTAGGCACTAATTAATTACTTAATTAAACATGCATCATATACACAATTAATTAACTAAGTTTTGTGATTAGTCATGGCCCTACTACGATCTTCTCAAGCCAATGAGAAGATCGGATGGTCAACCTAAGGTCAACTTCTCAAGCGCCTTCCTTTTGACCACCTTGTGTTGCTCGCGCCTTCCTCGTAACTCCGTCTCGAGTGGACCTTCCACAACTCCAATTTTGTACATTATAATTTTGAAACTCGAGTTACATTCGAGTCTAAATCTAATTTACAACCAGAATAAAAGAAAGGCACGACGCGCAGGTCACAAAAAATAAACCAAAAATAAAATAAAATACAACACGCACATCACATCACGGCGCGCAGGTCATATTATGAATTACAACACAAATTGTCCAATCAAATTGGGTCTTTGGGCCATGACTATCACAAAATTAATATATAATTCAAAATTATATACTTTTCATACTTTTTTGTAATTTTTTCATAATTTTACAGATTTTATGAGTAAAATTTTCCCAGCGGTCCCGATTAGAGATTACGGGCGCAATCGCGGAGCAAATCCCCATGCGGGGTTAGGTGCAGTACCCCTACCCACGATCTAACCATCGCGAGTTGCTCCTAAGCAATCCTATAGCGCCTAAGTCTGCTGTCCCAAAACGATTTAGGTCGAAACATTGCCGTTTCGGAAAATTCTTCTCGGTAGTCGAAGCCTACAAGTGTAAAAACACTTGTGCTTCGCTTCTACGAGAAAAATACCCATAAAATCATAAAAATTAGGAAATTCACAGAATGTTACAGTATGCATATTTTTCATAAAAATATGAATCTAAACTCGTACTCGCTTCGCACATGGCTCTGACACCACTGTTGGGTTTTTTGGGCCGCGAAAACCGCGTTTTCACTTCGCGGAAACCGCGAATCACCCTAGCCATTGGATCTCGTGCGAAGAAAACTTTCCGAAAACACGAGTACGAGTTTTAAACTACGATCTACAAAGGAAAAACATTTTTACCTTCGAAGCGTGCCCTCGCAAATCCCGCTCGTCCAACGGTACGCCGGATCTCGAAGTTGTCAACGTAGACAACTCTCTAGTGATATCCACACGAACAAGAGGTGTTCTCTAACACTCAAGGATGGAGAAGAGAGCACCCAAGTGTGCTAGCACTCTCTAGGGCTCTCGGGTAGGGTTTAAAAAGGGGAGAAAGGGGAGAAAGAAAAAGGGATTTCACTTAATCCTCTAGGTACCCTCCTTTGTGACCTTCACTTCACCCTTTTCTTGTAACACAACTCATACACCTTCTCCCTCCATGAAAGCTCACGGCAACAGCAAGAGAAAGGAGGAAGAGAGCTAGGAGGAAGGAGAAGCATTCAACACCACTTGAATGACACAAAATGAAACCTCCTTTTCCATTAGTATGGCCGACCACACACATGTAACCTCCCCATTTAATGTGGTCGGCCATATTAATTGAAATGGGAGGTGTAACCTCCATGAGGTGGCACACCTCATGAGGTGGAGATGATGTGACTTCCATGTAGGATGAGTCATCCTCCATGAAGTGGCAATACATCAAGTCAAACTTGATGTTTCAACTTCCCATTTTGGTCAAGTCAAAATTGACCAAATCTCTTCCATGTTGAGTTGAATTCATTTTTTGATTCAAGCCAATTTCAATCTAATGAATCTCAATTCATTAATATAAATTGACTTAATGAATCAAATTTAAATTAGACTCATTCAACAATTGAATCTAATTGAGTCTAACTCAATAAGTCTAATTTAAATCAATCCGAATCCAATTGGTTCATCATATGAACCTAATCTCCATCCACTTGTACTTTGTATGTGACCCAATAGGTTCTTGTAACGTTGGCAATGTTTCTAAACTCCTTTAAAAACATAAGCAATGAGCGGCATCTAGCAATACATCATTGCTACCCAAGTTACAAGAAATGTTGAGATCCAACATCACCTTGTGACTATTAATTGTGACTCCTCACAATATATGACAAGTGCCCTTCTATCCTAGACATCTAGATTGATCAATATGAGGCATAGACCGTGTCATCCTCTGATCAATCTAAATCCTGAACTCCAAGTAGACTCACTAAATCAAATGAGCTCAATATCTCATATTGACTCATTTGGGCATGGCCAAGCACTTCGTGGTCTCACTCTATCAGGAATACCGATGTCTCTCCCGTCATATAGGAGGTAAAGATCCCATCTACATCACTCACATCCCTCCGCATAATTTGTTACATACCCAGTAGTCGCCTTTATAGTCCACCCAGATACGGGTGATGTTTGACGAAACCAAAGTACATAACTCCTTATGTAGGGAACCATGGTGACTTCAGGTCTAAGGACTAGTAGTCATACTAATAGTCACATGAGAAAGTATATAACACTCATATAACGATCCATGATACTTTCTCATGGCGGGTCATTCAGTATACATTCTATAATGTATACCCATGTGTCAACTTAATATCTCTATATCCATGACTTGTTAGATCAAGTCATCGAGTTGACCTACATGCTTGTCTTATTGCATTAACATCGTCCCTGAATGTTAATACTCGACTAGGAATGATTATGAGAAGTGTTCCCTATATCATCTCACTATCGGTTCAGCTAACCGATTGATATAGGTAAGAACCTTCTACTCAAGGACGTTATTATACTTAGTTTATTTTGCACCAATATAAGTAAGTATAATAACCAAAAACCAAATGCCATTATTAATATAGAATATGATACAATAAGTCCAAAATACAATCATCAAATGATTGGCTCTAGGGCTCTAGCTAACAATGGGCGGCCTGCTGGAAGCTGTTCCGGAGTCCATCTTCGAGCCCATAGAGTGAGGAGCGTTTATGATTTCCTTTAGCGTTTTTTGTAACCCTTCCGATCGGCTCTGAGGGCCTAAATTTTAATGGATATGCCATCTTTTTATTAGCTTACTCTGTTAATACTTGTGTCCTCCGCTCGGAACGCGAACTACTGTCGTCCGCGTCTTCCCCTTTTTCTTCTCGTGAATCATTTCTCGTCTTGCCTTCCTAGTTATCTGACGAAATTTTTCACGAAGTATTTTCGCTAACTGGGCCGCTCGTCTGAACACCCCCACCTTTTTCAATGGTGTTATCGTTAGATTGTTCATGCAGTACCTTTGGGAACTTGGCCGCTCGTCCATTCAACTCACTAGTCGTCCTTTTTATTATCTTTTTTCTGGTTGGAGGGTTTATAGTCACCGGTTCGACTCTAGGGATTAACGTCGGAGCTCGATGGTCTTCAGGCAAGGGGGTTTATAGTCGCCGGTTCGACTCTAGTGTTTAACGTCGGAGCTCGACGCTCTTCAGGCCGGGGGGTTTATAATCATCGATTCGACTCTAGGTTTTAACGTCGGAGCTCGACGGTCTTCAGGGCGGGGGGTTTATAGTCGTCGGTTCGACTCTAGGGTTAAACGTCGGAGCTCGACGGTCTTCAGGCCGGGGGTTTATAATCGCCGGTTCGAATCTAGGGTTTAACGTTGGAGCTCGACGGTCTTCAGGCCGGGGGGTTTATAGTCGCCGGTTCGACTCTAGGGTTTAACGTCGGAGCTCGACGGTCTTTAGGCCGGGGGGTTTATAGTCGCCGGTTCGACTCTAGGGTTTAACATCGGAGCTCGACGGTCTTCAGACCGGGGGGTTTATAGTCACCGGTTCGACTCTAGGGTTTAACGTCGGAGCTCGACGGTCTTCAGGCCGGGGGGTTTATAGTCGCCGGTTCGACTCTAGGGTTTAACGTCGGAGCTCGACGGTCTTCAGGCCGGGGGGTTTATAGTCGCTGGTTCGACTCTAGGGTTTAACGTCGAAGCTCGACGGTCTTCAATAATGAGCTTATAGCTCGGATGATATACGCCCGGCCGAACGGCACGGGGTCTTCATCATTGATCATTTGGCTCGGATAATATAAGTCCGGCCGAACAGCACGGGGTCTTCGCCATGTCTTCATACAGATAACTGCTGGGCGTATAATATATGCCCGGCCGAACTGCACGGAATCTTCACCGTGTCTACATACAGATAACTGCTGGGCGTGCAATACTCGTGCCTTTGTTTTGTTCTTATAACTTTCATTCCTGCAGCCAAAAGATACATCCGAACAGAATATTCATGAAAATATGTTACATCGGTGCACCTTTCATCCGGTCCGATAGGGCTGGAGGTGGTTTGCGCTCCATGGCCTATCCAGTCGCCGTCCATCTCCATCTTCCAAGTAGTAGGCTCTAGATCAGAGCTTCTCGACGACCTTGAACGGTCCCGCCCAGGGAGCCACCAGCTTGCCTATGTCTCCGACCAGCTTTACTTTCTTCCAGACCAAGTCGCCCACCTGGAATGCGCGAGGAATCACGCGGCGGTTGTAGTTCTACTTCATCCTCTGCCTGTATGCCATCACCCGGGCGGACGCTTTGGCTCGCTCCTCTTCGATCAAGTCTAATTCTAGCTGCCTCCGCTTGGAATTATTTTCGTCATAGTTCTGGACCCGGACGGACTCTACGCCGACTTCGACTGGGACGACCGCCTTGCCTCTATACACCGGGTTGTCTTCTAGTGGCGCATGCTGCTTGCAAAATGATGGAGGAACGTCGTTCGGAATTCCTTGAAACTTGTGATGGATCCGTTCGGCAATCTCCGAAACCACCGATGCGCCGATCCCGAAAGCGTGGTGAGGAACACTCGGCACTTCACACCATCTGTGTATTGATGTAGAGTGGCGGTGCTGTCGAACTTAACCAGATGGTCGTCTGGGTTGGTTGCCCCGTTGTACTCCCCGATTGAGGGGGGCGCATAGTGCTTCGGCAGTGGATCACAAAGAATGGCGTCTGAAAACTGCCGGTTGATCCGCTCGGGTGACGAGTCCGTTCGGGGCGCCTTTGCCTTTCTAACGTCCCGGACGGGTGCTTCGTCCGATGAAGATCCCTTGTCTTGATTGGCTTGTGCTACCTCCGAGGGCGTCTGGAACAGATCCCGATGGAAAGATATTGAGGCGGGCGGCGCCCCCATCTGAGTGTCGGTCGACCCCTTGTTTTGCCCCTATATTGAGAGCTGCTCCTTCCTATTTTCGGGAGGCGCTCGGCCCCACGAGGCTGATGTCGCCTGCTGCGCTGCTCACTCGGCCTGAGCTTTCTGCTGCTGCTCCACGATTTTCGCCGCTCGCGCTTGGACTAGTGCTTCGAGCTCTTCGGGAGAGAGCATTACCAAAAGTTGACGTCCAGCTTCTTCCATCTTCCCAGCTCGGATTCAGGTGCGTTCCCACAAATGGCGCCAATTTGATCCTGTCTGAGCGCTGAGTCGACGGATGCTGGGGACGTGGCACGCTCTGCTATCTTCGACTGGTGGTGTAGATCTCCGGCGAACCTACAAAGAAACTGAGCCGGGAGGGGTTTCCCGGCGACGGCCCTCCGACGCTCAAGTCAGGCAACGAGAGAAGCAGCGTAACTGTGGCTACAGTAGAGATTTGCGCATACCTTCGTCGACGTCTGGG
The DNA here is from genome assembly GCF_018446385.1 of Zingiber officinale. Taxonomy (NCBI): domain Eukaryota; kingdom Viridiplantae; phylum Streptophyta; class Magnoliopsida; order Zingiberales; family Zingiberaceae; genus Zingiber; species Zingiber officinale. The sequence goes on along the minus strand of NC_055994.1, from coordinate 48,297,972 downwards.
ATCCTTATATAGGACCCCGGGGAAGCGCGGGCACGCTTTCCGATGCATGCACGCTTCCCCAAACATACCTTAACGAGCCTGTGTCAGAAAAGTACCTCTAGCGCCATTCCGCAATCGTCCGAGCATATCCCGGATGTGACGGTGGAAGCTTCCACCGTATGATCCTGTGTACGGCTCGGCCGCCAACTCTGCTACATGTCGGCGGCAGAGGTCTCGAGGATGATGTTATCCCCTGTCTCCTTTGTCCTCTTGCGATTCCTATGTTAGCTAAAGCCCTAGAGCCAATCATTAGATGATTGGATTTTGGACTTGTTGTATCATATTCTATATAAATAAAGGCATTTGGTTTTTGGTTATTATACTTACTTGTATTTGTGCCAAATAAACTAAGTATAATAACGTCCTTGAGTAGAAGGTTATTACCTATATCAATCGATTTGTTGAATTGATAGTGAGATGATATAGGGAACACTACTCTTAATCATTCCTAGTCGAGTATTAACATTAAAGGGACAATATTAATGCAATAAGACTAGCATGTAGGTCAACTCGATGACTTGATCTCACAAGTCATGGATATAGAGATAACAAGTTGACACATGGGTATGTATTGGAGAATGTATACTGAATGACCTGCCATGAGAAAGTATCATGGATCGTTATATGAGTGTCATATACTTTCTCATGCGGCTATTAGTATGACTACTAGTCCTTGGACCTGAAGTCACCATGGATCCCTACATAAGGAGTTATGTACTTTGGTTTCGTCAAACGTCACCCGTAACTGGGTGGACTATAAAGGCGATTACTGGGTATGTAACGAATTATGCAGAGGGATGTGAGTGATGTAGATGGAATCTATCCCTCCTATATGATGGGAGCGACATCGATATTCTTGATAGAGTGAGACCACGAAGTGCATGACCATGCCCAAATGAGTCAATATGAGATATTGAGCTCATTTGATTTAGTGAGTTTACTTGGAGTTCAGGATTTAAATTGATCAGAGGATGACATGGTCTATGCCTCACATTGATCAATCTCGATGTCTAGGATAGAAGGACACTTGTCATATTTTGTGAGGAGTCACAATTAGTAGTCACAAAGGTGATGTTGGATCTCAACATTCTTGTAACATTGGGTTGTAATGATGTGTTGCTAGAGACCGCTCATTACTTATGCTCCTAAATAGGTTTAGGGGCATTGTCAACGTTACAAGAACCTATAGGGTCACACACTAAGGACAATTAGATGGAGATTAGGTTCATACGATGAACCAAGAGGATTAGATTCATTTGATGAATCAAATTGGATTAAGAGAAATCCTAATTAGGCTAATTGAGTTAGACTCAAGTTGATTCATCTGTTTAATGAGTCTAATTTGGATTATGACTCATTGAATCAATTTAATTAAATGAATTAGATTCATTATATTAAATTGGCTTGAATTAAATGGTTGGATTAGATCAACCATGAGAGAGATTAAGTCAAGTTTGACTTGACTTGAGAGGAAGATGAAGAGTCAAGTTTGACTTGACTTTATGCACCTCATTGGTGAGTTGGCATTGAGTGAGCCAATGATGATGCTCCACATCATCATGGTTGCTTAAGTGGGATGCCACCTCATGGGAGTTACCAAGAGTTGTGACTCTTGGCATTCCATGGGAGTTACACACCCTCTTAATGTGGCCGGCCACATGAATGGGTTGATGAGTTTTCATTTTGTGAATTAATCTCATTAATTCCTTCATCTTCTTCCTTGCTCCAATTTTGCTCTCCCTCTCCTCTCTTGGCCGAACCATCCAAAGGTTCTAGCACACCTTTTGTGTGGTTTTTCTCCACCTACTTATTTGTGTAGATACATATAGAGAATTGTCAACATTGACAACTTCGAGATCCGGCACCATTTGGACGAGCGGGAATGCGAAGGGCTTCGCTTCAAAGGTATAACCTTTTCTCTTGTAGATCTAAGTGTAGATCTAGGTAGAAACTCGTATTCGTATGTTTTCAAATTTTTCTTTTCACGGATCTGTTGGCTAGGGGCTTTCGGGGTTTCCACGACGAGAAAAAGCGGTTTTCAAGGCCCGAAAAGCCCAACACCCTTTCTGTTTTAGGGCCAAGCGTGTAGGTCGCTCGGCGAGCATGTCACTTCTACCTCGGTCGTGTGCTCCGATGAGATTGCTCCTGCCTCTGTTGTTGGGTGCCCGGACCGAATGGACATCCCGCTCAGCCTTAAAACCTTTTTACCTTGAGCATCGGAAACCCGACCCCCAGTCGGGTTGTTTTCCTTCGGTTCAGGGGATTCTCGGCCGGTCGGCTAGATTTCTCCCGGTCGATCATGTCTTAGGGTTGAATCTCCTGACCTTTGACCTCCACGTGCCGTTGACCTTCCGCCCACGAGGGTCCCCCGTCCTTATCACCAGATCAGTTCTTTTTAAGGATATACCCTCGCCTCTCAAAGCCTGGAAATCCCGTTTTTTCTTCCTAAAGTTTCCAGGACCCATTCCTTGGTCTCATGCCTGGAAATTCTTCTTGCCTCGCTTGCCCGATGTCAAGGAGTTTCATCTTCATCCCTCTTTTCCTGTTTATTGTGAGAAGTTGTTAAGCCATCGACTTTCTATTCCCAAGTGGTTGAGAGTTGATCTTCTATACCTATTTGTCTTAAGACCCGTTAAACCTGATACTCAAGTTTCTTTAGGTAACACCTTGTTTCTTTCTCTTTGCTTTTAACTAACTAAACCATTTTTCTTTTCTATGCAGTGGAGAGCTTTTATGACACTTTGATTGATGAAGAACTACGTCTGGAAGAGGACGCAATTCGCACTAAGGAAGCCGAACTTCTGGCTGCTATTGTTCCTCCCCCTTTAATCGAAGAGCCGACTCCTCTAGCTGAGGCATCCACCTCTTTGGGGGCTCTTGAAGCTCTTGAAGCTCCTGAAGGTCCTTCTGCAGAGATCCCTGCCGTTTCTTTACCCGCTGTTACTTCACCAGTGGCTGCTACTATTTCCTCATCTGCCCCTCTTCCCATCATTGAACTCACGTCTTCTGGTAGCCCCAATAAATCAATAACTGAACTTGTTACCAACAAACGCCCGGGGCGCAAACTTACCAGAGTTCCTCCGTCAAAAAGAAGGGTTATCCTTCCTGCTGACGAACTGGTTTCAGAAGGTCTTGTTCCTGCTGCCCTTCCTTCTGATAAACCTACGCTAGCCGAACTCTACCCTTCTCTTAGTTTTCCTGCCAAACCCTTCTCTAAGGCCAGTGCCTCTGGTGATGTTTCTTTCACTTTTCCCCTATCTATTCCATCTTCTAGATCCTTACCCTCCTCACCTTCTTCTTATTTAGTCTTTGTTCCTCCTTCTATCCCTACTTCCTCCTTTTCTGCTCGTTCTTCTACTATTCCTGTTCTCCCCATATTGCTAGGAGGTTCCTTCGCCGGCGATTGGGATGAAGTTTGTCCCATTTTCGAAGAGCTTAATACTTCTGAGACAATTGATCGTTTCTCCCATAAGGAGAATCAGGTATGTTTACTAACGTTTACTCCCTACTTCTTGAGCGGTTATCTCATGACCTTTTATTATATTTCTAGCGATGGATAGAAAACATGGGTCTATCTCAACTGATGCACAACTTGTATAACAAGAACAAGAAACTAAGGTCCGAGAATGACAAGCTAAGACAACATGTTACTGAGTTATCTTCTGCCGCACTTTCCGATGCTACCAAGAAGCAACTTGAAGCCCAGATTGAAAGTCTTCAAGCACAATTTAAATCAGCTATGGACCTCAACCAAGAATTAACTTCCAAAATTGGTGAACTAAAGGCTGATTATGAAGCAGAATTGGCTGAAAAACTCAAAGCTCTGTAGTTAAAGGAAGATGAAATAACTTCCTTGAACACCTCCCTTAATTCAGTTAAAATCGAGGTTTCTGTCAAAGAGAATGAACTAAAGACTTCCCAAATGGCTTTGGTTGTCTACAAGGAAAACAAAGATACTTGTTACAAGGAACGGGCCACCTCCATGATTGAATCTCCTTAATTCAATAGGCCGATCGTGAATTCCATCTTATCAGCCTTCACTGCGGGAGCTAAAGGGGCGATTCAACAATTACGAGAGGAGAGCTACTTATCTCGTGACCCTCCTCCTAATTTCTTAAATCGTCGCAAACTCATTGAGAACAAACCCTCTGATCTATACCCTCAGCTAACTTTAGTTTGACTCAAATTCAAATTCTTGTAAAAAGGGGGGACCAAAACTTCTGTGATGACAGTCTGACAAACTTATTTGACGCTGATTATCCCTTTTTCATTGTAAATTTCACTCTTTCTCATGATAGTCATCTGTTTTGTTTAAATATGTCAACTGCTGCTTGGCTGGTCATCATACAACCACACCCAACAAATTATTATGCTTTAGATTGTTTCCTCATGACCGGACAGTATATATCAAGGTTGATAAGTACCATCCGATATTCCAAAGATTCATTATGTCTCGTCCGGTCTAGTACAGTTTTATTATGATATTCTCAATATCGGTTGATTTATTTTACTTGATTGACTTATACTTATATCTACGTATATTATCTCATGTATTAATATATTTTCGTATGGTTTTATCATACTGTATGCTACTTGACCTACCGCGATAAGCTTTTAGTCACCGCATTTGGATGGTATTTATTTCGACCGATCTATTATGACCACCCGATTTATATTTATAAGCCTCGTTCGACGATATTTAACCAAGTCTTGTCCATAAACTAATACCTTATACCCAACTCCTGCCAAATAATCCGAACTTATAATGACCTATCCAATTTTTTTTTTTTATATCCGTCAAACTTTCTTAAGAATTGTATCTAGGAAAATTTTATGCCTTTTTCAAGGAAGATTACTTAACTTCACCTTTCTTTCTTGATTTTATCTTTTAATGTTATCATCCATTTATGACGATTAGCATTCCAAGTACCTTTTCTTTTCTTGTTTTCTTCTGTTATCTATGTTTGAGGGTTTTAGCGCAGGGCCGAAAGAAAAACAAGGGTTTTATGAAGTTTTCTTCCGTTTTCTCCCATCTCTCTTCATCTTCCCTGATTTCTCTTCCTTCTATTGTCTCTCTATGGCAGCTTCCCCTCCTGCATGGTTTCTCTCGTGTGTTTCCAGCCTTATAGATACAGAAGAAGTGGACTTACAGGCGACCTATGGTTTTCCTTCTTATATAATCCGTCCCGCTCCTCATGAGGGTCCGCATCTTCCTCCGTTAGGGTGTATATTTATTTTCCGAGATCAAGTCCTACATGGTTTTCGATTTCCTCTTCACCCTTTTTATTGTAATGTTAGCCTCTTTTTTAATATTTCACTCAACCAGTTTGTCCCTCAATCCTTTTCTATTCTTATGGGTTTTATTGGGGTATCCAAACTGTTAGATTTTCCCTTGTCTCCTCGTCTTTTTCATCACTTCTTCATTCCTCGTCGGGTAGATGTTGGTGTTTTCAAATTCCAATCTTGTCCTAATGCTATTCTGTTCAACCGAATTCCTCCTCAGGGGGAATGGTATCACAAATTTTTCTATATGCGTCTCCCTTCTCCCCATCCGTTTCCCATCCAATGGATACATGATTTACCTCCACTTCCTAGCACCCATGATCTTCTTAATGATCCCTTTGTTGCTTCTGCCCTACCTAAACTGAGTGGAGCAAAATTCAGTTAGCCGCATCTAATTGTGGAGGGTTTAATATTTCCTTTCGGGATAAGCAATATTAACACCCCATTGGATGGATCTTTTGGTATGTATAAACATTTTGGTCCATATTTACTGATTAATACATCTCTTTTGTAACGATGTTTAATTCCTGTATTTCAGCTGATGTTCTTCTTCCAGCCTTTATGTACAAGAATCCTGCTATGACTAAGTCCTTTGTCAATAATCTTGGAGAAGAATGGTTATGCACCCGCCGATCTGTAACGCCCCGCCCCTCCTGCTAAGGCGACGGGGGTTACTTGGACACATACATGCTTAATACAGCGGAAGTCTTACTTAGAGAATTTAAAAACTTTTCTTACTTTAACATTACCATAGACATAAAAGAACCAAGTAGCATACCCATCATAATTTTTAAGTCTCAATACCCAAACACATACTTGATGTCATGGAGTCATAAAGTAAAAATATCAACATGGCATATTTCTTATTAAACAAAAGCAGGTCTTTTCCTTTAGCAAATCCACTACCACACACATCCTTCTAGCCCCTCCTGCTGCTCCCCTAGTACATCCATTCCTTGCCTTTATCTGTGGTACAAGAAAGTAAGCTGTGAGCACTCATGGCTCAGTAAGTTCCTTTCCTACTCACAAAAATCGTAAAGCATATTAAAACCACAAGTCAAGAGGCATAAAGACAAATTTATCATATCAAGCAGCATATCATGGCATATCGTAACATAACATAAAGTAACATGGCATAATATAACATGATTATCAAATGTATCCTGACATAGCATAACATCATCATAAATAGCATGGCATAATCATAGAGTATAAGCAAGGTGAATTCCTAAACATACATCATGCAACATATGCAACATGTCTTTTGAAAACTTATAATATACATACTTAAACATAATCTCAACATGATTAGGGCCCCGACTTGTACCACATACATAAATGCGCGCGTCCTATGTAGGTCCAAGGTAGCAAGTCTTGAACCCTACAAGGCATACATACTAGGCCCATTTCTTAGTCCATCGACCTAGGGGCACTTAGGAGCCCATCCCTAACGAGGCCCGTTTCTTAGTCCATCGACCTCGGGGCGCTTATGGAGCCCACCCTTGGTACAAGTCATACATAAAGTAAAATAGCATATCATACATATCATAGTTCTTATCCTTTCATGCATATCATATTTCTTAACATATCATAAAACATGCATATTTGGGCACACAGCACATGCATGAATCATAGCGTACATCATGAACATATCACTTATCATATCATAAAGCATGCATATTTGGGCACACAGCACATGCATGGATCATAAGCTTGCATAATGAGCATGTCATTTTATCATATCATAAAGCATACATAATTGGGCACATAGCACCTACATGGATCATAAGCATACATAAAAGAGCATATCACTTATCATAAGAAGACATAACCATTCATGAAATCATTAAATAACATTTCTTGATTCATTACATAGCATGTGAGGTACATCTAGGTAACTAAACCCATATGGCCGAAAGTCATGAGTAGGGCATGATCTTTAGACAACACACAAACATAAAAATCTCATGATATCTTCACATACTAACATAAGAAAGGTCATAAGCATGTTAACCTAAATTTTAAAACCCTCCTAGGTTTCTAATTCTTTCATGGCCGAAACCTTCATGAAGAGCAATTAAGTTCTAAGCAACATGCAAACATGTAAACCCTAAACACATATCATATCATGTTTCATAAGGAACAACTTAAGAATGTTTAGTTTGGGTTCTAAGTTCCTTAAGCTTCTAACCTTATCATGGCCGAACCCTAGCATGTCTCATTCTAGGTTACAAGTAGCATGAAAGTGTTGAACCCTAAGCCAATATCTTATACATTTTCATGAGGAACATCATAAGTACATTTGTTTTAAATTCCAAACTTCCTAAACCCCTTAACTCAAGGTGGCTGAAACATATAAATCATGGAACTAGGTTTTTGGTGGCATAAGAGCATGGAAACCACAACTACATTTCATAGCATACATCACAAGAGACATCATGAACATATATAAGTTGGGTTCTAAATTTCTCTAGGCCTTTGAACTAGTAGTGGCCGAAACATATCAAGCATGGAACTAAGTTTCTAGTGACACAAGAGCATGGAAACCACAACTACATTTCATAGCAATTATCACAAGAGACATCATGAACATAAATAAGTTAGGTTCTAAATTTCTCTAGGCCTTTAAACTAGTATTGGCCGAAACCTATCAAACATGGAACTAAGTTTCCAATGGCATAGGAGCATGGAAACCACAACTACATTTCATAGCATTTATCACAAGAACATCATAAGCATATACAAGTTGGGTTCTAAATTTCTCTAGGCCTTTAAACTCAAGGGTGGCCGAAACATGTGAGCTTGGTTTTGTTTTTTCATATGGCCTAAAGGCATGGAAACCCTACACAATTTTCATGCCAACATTACAAGGAACAACATGAGCAAACTTAGTTTAAAAATCTAAGCATCCTAGCTTTAAAACTTAGTGTGACCGAAAGTTACATGTAACCAAATTTCTATGTAACAAGCAACCATAAGAACATCAACTAGTTTCTTATCATTTTATCAAGAAGGTCATGAGCCTCCTAGACTTGGTTTAAACTTTCCTATACTTCAAATCTCTTGATAACCGAATCTTCATAAGCATGAAATAGGATTGATAATCAACATACAATCATGGCATAACATTATAGCTTCATATCTTGTCTTAGGAAAAATCTTAGCATGCTTAGTTTTAGGTTTAAAACTCTCCTAGGACTTTAGTTCTTCCATGGCCGAACATTCTTGAGCACGGAAATGGAGTTTCAAACAACATACAAGTAAGAGAAAAAGTTAACAACATCATTATCATAGGGTACATAACACAAGAATAAGGAAACATGCTTAGTTTGAGTCTTAAGCTTACCTAGTCCTCTTGTTCATGCTTGGGCGAGAATCTAGGGTTCATGGATCTAAGTTTTCATTATTCATTCTAGCATGGAAACCTTAGATTAACCTCTTATATAAGATACATGTCACAAAAATAAATAATAAGCATATCTAGTTACAATTTTTCTTAAAAACTTCCTCTTGTCTTGGACGAAATTCTCATGAAGCAAACCTTAGGTTTTTAAGCGATCTATCTTCATGGAAAACTATATAAACCATTGTACCATAGGTGAGGGGAAGCTTACCTAGTGTTCACTTGTTAATCCTTAAAGAAATGGTACCCTTGGTGAAGAGGAAGGAGGCTAGCACTCCTTTTGATTTCTCTTGCTTGGAAGGGTGCACCTTGAAGGCTCCTTCTTGTAATTTAGTTTCCTCTTAGGGAGAAACCTAAACTTGGCTTGTGGAGATGAGGGAGGAGGGCTTCTAGTTTCGGCAATGGTGAGGGAGAAGGAAGAAAAATGAAACCCTTTTCTTTCCTTCCTTTTTATTCTAAGTGGGTGGAAGATACAAAGATGAACTTTGCTTCCCTTTTTCCTTAATTATGCATGTATTTTTTTTCTAATGAGAATATGTCCTCATTCCTTCCCCTTAATTCTTCTCTTCATTATCCTCTTAAACTCCACGAAAATAGAGAAGGAGAAGGAAGAAAGACAACTTGTCTTTTGCTTACTCCTTTCCTTAACCAAGAGGTAAATAAGAGGAAGAAAGCTACTTGATTTCCTCTTGTTCCCTCACTTAATTATATCCTCACTTTTAACTACCATTCCCATCATTTCCATTCACATGTTATTCATTATCCTAGTGGTTATCATACATAACTTTATTTCTATCCTTTGTGAGAGGTTCAAGGTTCAAACCTTCACCTCTTCTTTTTATTTCTCTTATTTCTTTTTCTTTTTTATTCTTCTTTTATGATCTAAAGAAAATAACACCCATATACTTATCTTATAATTTTGTGGGTGTTACAGTACCCCATACCTCATAGAAAGTTCATCGTCGAACTTAAAATAGCTTCGTCCGGTGGTGCCGGACTTTCTGCTGAGTGCATCGGCTACATTGTTTGCTTTACCAGGGTGATAAAAGATCTCGCAATCATAGTCCTTGACTAGCTCAAGCCATCTGCGTTGTCTCATATTTAGGTCTTTCTGCGTGAAGAAATATTTTAGACTCTGGTGGTCTGTATAAATCCTGCACTGAGCCCCATACAAGTAATGCCTCCATGTCTTTAGAGCGAAGACCACAGCTGCTAGCTCTAAATCACGAACGGGGTAATTCCTTTCATGTTCTTTGAGTTGTCTAGAGGCATAGGCAATGACTTTGCCATCTTGCATAAGTACAGCTCCGAGTCCTAAAAAGGAAGCATCGTTATACATATCAAAATCCTTGTTGCTTTCCGGAAGAGTAAGAATCGGAGTACTGGTCAGTCTTCGTTTCAGTTCTGTAAAACTTGTCTCGCAGTCGTCCACCCATTCATACTTTTTATTCTTTTTGGTGAGAACGGTCATCGGGGCTGCTATCTTAGAGAAGTCCTCTACAAACTTCCTGTAGTAGCCTGCTAGCCCAATAAAACTTCTGACTTCACTGGCGTTCTTTGGCCTATTCCAGTTGCTTACAACGTCAATCTTATTCGGATCCACCATTACTCCATCCTTGGAGATAATATGACCCAAGAATGATATTCGATCAAGCCAGAACTCACATTTGGAGAATTTTGCATATAGTCATTTTTCTCGAAGGATCTGCAATACCGTATTTAGGTGTTCGGCATGCTCTTCTTGGGTTCTCGAGTAGATGAGAATATCGTCAATGAAGACAATCACAAATTTGTCAAGATACGCCGCAAAAACCCGATTCATCAAGTCCATGAACACAGCAGGGGCATTTGTCACTCCGAAGGGCATAACTACAAACTCATAATGCCCATATCTTGTTCGAAAGGCTGTCTTCAGTATATCCTCTTGTTTCACTTTCACTTGATGATAGCCGGACCTTAAGTCAATCTTTGAGAAGACAGTTGTTCCCTTTAATTGGTCAAACAGGTCATCGATCCGCGGAAGGGGGTATCTGTTCTTGATTTTCGAGTTGTTCAGTGCTCGGTAATCTATACACATTTCCATAGACCCATCCTTCTTTTTCACAAACAGTACTGGAGCTCCCCATGGAGAGTGACTAGGGCGAATAAGTCCTTGTCGAGCAACTCCCGTAGCTGTTCTTGAAGTTCCTTCAACTCAGTCGGTGTCATTCGGTAAGGCGCTTTAGAAATTGGTTTAGTTCCGGAACTAATTCAATCGTAAATTCTATTTCTCTATCGGGTGCTAATCCCGGTAGTTCATCAGGAAATACTTCCGGATAGTTGCATACTACTCTGACCTCTTCTAGCTTCTGGCTTCCGGTTAGTCTTGTATCAACCACGTGCGCTAGAAATCCATTACAACCTTTGTCTACCAAACTTCGTGCCTTTACTGCTGATAAGAATCTTTCAGTTTCTTTCCCAGATTCCCCAACAAATTCAAACATCGGTTCAGCTTCAGGTCGGAAGACTACCTTCTTATCACGGCACTCGATTGAGGCACCGTACTTGCTCAAGAAGTCCATTCCCAGTATAATGTCAAAATCCCGCATGTCAAGTACTATCAAATTGCAGAAGAGTTCTCTGTCTGCGATTCGGATAGGTATGACCCGCAGCATTTGATCCGATGGCATAACTTCCCCGGATGGTAGGGTTGTCAAGAATGTACCATTTAGTGTTTGAGGTGGTATGGCTAATTTCTTTGCAAATGGTGTTGAGACGAACGAGTGTGTCACCCCAGTATCAAACAATACTAAAGCATGCTGATTAAAAATAGGCAGCTGACCTGTAACGACAGTAGAGGCGTTCACCACATCCTCATTAGTAATCGCGAACACCCTGGCATTCGTCGTCGTTGGCGGGGCTTCCAATCTCCCTTGGCTGATCGAAGTCCCTTCAATAGCGGTTTGCATTTGGTGTAGCTGTGAAGGGGCACCCCTGTTCTGGTTGTTCTGTTGGAATGGTGCCTACAACTGAGTAGGACAGTCTCTGGCCAAATGTCCTTCCTGGCCGCAATTATAGCACTTTCTTGTACCTTTGTGACACAATCCAGAATGTAGCATCCCACAAATAGAACACTGGGGGTATCTCGGTTGCTTATTTACTGACCCACTTTTTGCATTGTCTCACTACTTTCTTTTTCCTGTAGAAGTTCCTTTCCAGCCTGGTTTGGTACTCTGAGATTTCTGTCCTTCGGCTCGTGTCTGACCTTTATTCTCCTTCATTGCTTTCTGATAATGTTCTGTAATCAGTGCACTGCTGACTAATTCCTCTGTAGTCTGCGGTCTATTAACTCCGCCGGTCACGTTCAGTGCTATCTTGGGTCGAATCATCTTCAGCATCAGTCGGACCCTTTCTCTTTCTGTACGCACTAATTCGGGACAAAGGCGTGCTAATCGGTTGAAGCACTTTACTGCTTCGTTCACTGATAAATCACCTTGCCGGAACTCGGTGAACTCATCGTAATGTCGATTCGTCACTTGCGTATGGAAGAACTCTTCGAAAAACTTTGTCTCGAAGTCCGTCCAATTCATCAGATTAACTTGCCTCTTAGCTTTAACTCTTTCCCACCACATTGTCGCATCTCCGGAGAAGCAGAAAGATACGCATTTGATCTTCTCTGATTCAGGCCAGTCCAGAAGTTCCACTTTGCTTTCTACTGTCTTAAACCAGGCCTGGGCATCCCACGGCTCGCAAGTACCCGAGAAGTTCTCCGGCTTCAGCCTCAGCCACTGTATCAAGTAAGTCTCTTGTCGAACCACTGGGGCAGGAGCTACCGGTGGTACTGGTGCAACTATTGGCACAACGGGCACTGCGTTCTGAACTACTGGTGGGGTGGTAGGGGTTCCTTGTTGACCCATCAAGGTCGTGATGAACTGTTGTTGTTCCGTGATCTCACGTTGAAGGTCGGTGACTACCTGAGTCAGATCTGGTGGAGTGATTGCCTCGTCTGCTCGGGTAGTACGTCTCCTAACCATGCTTATCTTCATTAAACAATAACAAATTATCGTTATCCCTATTCATTGTCATAAGGTTATTATTATTCCTATCCTACCATCATGCATACCTATCCTAATTCAAAGTATAAGTAAACATGCAGAATATTAGGGCATTAACAAAAAGTTAAATTAAACTAAAAACAAAGAATATAAATTAAACTAAAACCAAAAATTAAATTAAACTAAATCAAAGAATAAGTAAACATGCATAATATTAAGCATCAAACAAAAATTAAATTAAGCATATAAAATCTTACTTGGAGCGGCAGGATGGAGGCTTGACATGTGTGTAGTGGAAAGGCTAACCTCGCTCTGATACCAAACTGTAACGCCCCGCCCCTCTTGCTAAGGCGACGGGGGTTACTTGGACACATACATGCTTAATACAGCGGAAGTCTTACTTAGAGAATTTAAAAACTTTTCTTACTTTAACATTACCATAGACATAAAAGAACCACATAGCATACCCATCATAATTTGTAAGTCTCAATACCCAAACACATACTTGATGTCATGGAGTCATAAAGTAAAAATATCAACATGGCATATTTCTTATTAAACAAAAGCAGGTCTTTTCCTTTAGCCAATCCACCACCACACACATCCTTCTAGCCCCTCCTGCTACTCCCCTAGTACATACATTCCTTGCCTTTATCTGTGGCACAAGAAAGTAAGCTGTGAGTGTTAGCTAGAGCCCTAGAGCCAATCATTTGATGATTGTATGGACTCATGTATATCATATTCTTGTATATTAATAAAGGCATTTGTTTGGTTATTATACTTAATTGTATTAGTGTCAAATAGACTAAGTATAATAGCGTCCTTGAGTAGAAGGTTCATACCTATATCAATCGATTAGTTGAATCGATAGTGAGATGATATAGGGAACACTACTCTAAATCATTCCTAGTCGAGTATTAACATTCAGGGACAATGTTAATGCAATAAGACTAGCATGTAGGTCAGCTCGATGACTTGATCTCACAAGTCATGGATATAGAGATATCAAGCTTACACATGGGTATGCATTAGAGAATGTATACTGAATGACCCGCCATGAGAAAGTATCATGGATCGTTATATGAGTGTCATATACTTTCTCATGTGGCTATTAGTATGACTATTAGTCCTTTGACCAGAAGTCACCATGGATCCCTACATAAGGAGTTATGTACTTTGGTTTCGTCAAACGTCACCCGTAACAGGGTGGACTATAAAGGCGATTACTGGGTAAGTAATAAATTATGCAGAGGGATGTGAGTGATGTAGATGGGATCTATCCCTCCCATATGACGGAAGCGACATAAATATTCTTGATAGAGTTAGACCACGAAGTGCATGACCATGCCCAAATGAGTCAACATGAGATGTTGAGCTCATTTGATCGAGTGAGTCTACTTGGAGTTCAAGATTTAGATAGATTAGAGGATGACACGGTCTATGGCTCACATTGATCAATCTAGATGTCAAGGATAGAAGGACATTTGTCACATATTTTGTGAGGAGTCACAATTGGTAGTCACAAGGTGGTGTCGGATCTCGACATTCTTGTAACTTGGGTAGTAATGATGTGTTGCTAGATACCGCTCATTACTTATGCTCCTAAATGGGTTTAGGGCATTGCCAACCTTACAAGAACCTATAGGGTCACACACTAAGGACAATTAGATGGAGATTTGGTTCATGTGATGAACCATGAGAATTAGATTCATTTGATGAATCATATTGGATTAAGAGTAATCCAAATTGGGCTAATTGAGTTGGACCCAAGTTGATTCATGTATTTAATGAGTCTAATTTAGATTATGACTCATTAAATCAACTTAATTTAATGAATTAGATTCATTATATTAAGTTGGCTTGAATCATATGGTTGGATTAGATCAACCATGAGAGAGATTTGATCAAGTTTGACTTGATTTGAGAGGAAGAGAAAAAGTCATGTTTGACTTGACTTTTTGCCACATCACTAGTGAGTTGGCAAGATGTGGACCAATAGGATTGCTCCACATCATCAATGTGTGCCACCTCATGGAGGTTACAAGCCTCCATAGCATTTAATGTGGCCGGCCCACATTAAATGAGGAGGTTACACTTGTTGCCATGTCATTTAGTGAGGTGGCAAGATGTGGACCAATAGTGTTGATCCACATCATCCTAGAGTGCCACCTCATGGGGGTTACAACTCTTAATGGTCTCCACATTAATTGGAATTAATGTGGGGGTTTTACACCTCCTAGAGTGGCCGGCCACTTGATGGCTAAGGGGTTTTTTGATTTTCCTCTTATTGATTCATTAACACTTCTTCTCCCTTGGGTGCTCACTCTTCTCCTTCTCCCATTCCTTGGCCGAACACTCCATTGGTGCTAGCACACCTTGTGGTTTGGTCATCTCCTTCTACTTGTGTCCGTGTGGATACATATAGAGGTTGTCTACTTTGACAACTAGAGATCCGGCGACATCTTGGAAAAGCGGGAACGCGAAGGGCTTCGCTACAAGGGTAATGATCTTAACTTTAGTGTAGATCTAAAGTTTTTTCAAACTCATACAAGAAAAGGTTTTTTGAAAATTTTGTTTACGAATCTTTGCACGAGATCCAGGGCTTTGGGTGACTCGGGGTTTCCGCGACGCGAAAAAGCGGTTTTCGCGGCCCGAAGAACCCAACAGTGGTATCAGAGCCACGTGCAAAGACTTGTACGTGTTCATTTGTATTTTTATGAAAAATATACCTTCTGTGATTTTCTGTAAAAATTGAGTTTTTAGAGTTTTTATGAGTAATTTTTCCGTAGAAGCGAAGCACAAGTGTCTCAGCACTTGTAGGCTTCGGCTACCGGAAAGTTTTCTTTTAAACGGCTTCGTTTTGCCCCAAATCCGTTTGGGACAGCGGGGTCGGGTGCCATTAGATCGCAAAGGAGCAACTCACGATGGTTAGATCATGGATAGGGGCATTGCCCCTAACCCCGCAAGGGAATTTGCTCCGCGATTGCACCCGAAATCGCTAAAAACGAACCCGCCGGGAAGATTTTTCCGAAACGGCAATGTCTCGACCCAAATCGTTTTGGGACAGCGGGTTTAGGTGCTGTTGGATCGCAAAGGAACCCTCGCGATGGTTAGATCGCGGGTAGGGGCGCTGCCCCTGGCCCCGCAAGGGGATCCGTTCCGCGATTGCGCCCGAAACCGCTAAACGGGACCGCCGGGAAATTTTACTCATAAAAATTATAAAAATTATTTTTAAAATTATTGAAAAATTATGAAAAATATATAATTTTGAATTATATATTAATTTGTGATAGTCATGGCCCAAAATACCCAATAAGATTGGATTTGTGTTGTAATTCATAATACGGCCTGGGTGCCGTCATATGATTGTGTGTGCTGTATTTTTATTTTTTCCCACGGCCTGCGCATCATGCCTTTCTCTTATTCTGGTTGTAAATTAGATTTAGACTCGAATGTAACTCGAGTTTCAAATTGTAATGTACAAATTGGAGCGGTGGAGGGTCCACACGAGACGGAGTTCCGAGGCGGGCACGAGCAACACAAGGTGGTCAATGGGAGGAGCTTGGAGAAGCTGTTGACCCTAGGTTGACCATTCGATCTTCTCATTGGCTTGAGAAGATCGTAGTAGGGCCATGACTAAATCACAAATAGATTAATTAATTAATTGTTATGTATCTGATGCATGTTTAATAATTAATTAATTATTTAGTGCCTTAACGATTAGATTAGATCTAAGTCGTGCACATGATGCACCCTTGCGATTATATTTGATCTAAGTCGTGCACAAGATGCATCCTTCTCGATTAGATTAGATCTAGATCGAACCAACTCTAAATGTCTAACCGTGCCATGATACCTATCACTACCTCGATCACATGTATTGTTGAATCTGCCAAAGCAGAGCAATACATATTATCTTGGTAGGGTACGGAGGGACAATCTTGGTCCCGCCTATCAACGCATGGGTGAATACAAACTCAATTAGATTGAGTATTCCTAGTTACTCGGTTGGATCGAGTCAACTATAGGCATTCTTCCAATAAGTTGGAAAGGTAGGACAAAATCACGTTTATATTAACTCTCGGGCGTATTAGCCAAAGATAACTCGAGTTTTAATATAAATGCGGATATTGATTCTATAAACAAGAGTTGCATAGAGATGTAATTGGTAATCGTTACCTATCGATCATACTAAGCCTTGTGCGTATTAGCCAAAGCTAACTCAAGGGTTAGTATGATGTGGATCTTGTCCCACAAGAATTATAGAATTCAGTGGGAGCATCATTTAATTAAAGGCCTAATTAAATGATTTTTAAAGAATATGATATTTATTTCTGCAAATTTTCTGTTGTAGATAACCATGACGTCGAACATGAATTCTTTCTCTCTGTGATCTGTCCTTAAGAATGACAAGCTCAACGAAGCAAATTTCCTGGACTGGTACAGGAACCTGAGAATAGTTCTCACTCAGGAACTTAAACTATACGTTCTGGAGCAGCCCATACCGGAGGCTCCTCCTGCCACTGCCACGCGAGCTGACCGGGATGCTTACAAGAAGCATCAAGATGACACATTAGATGTGTCCTGTCTAATGCTCGCAACCATGAGCTCTGAGCTTCAGAAGCAACATGAGTTGATGGGTGCTTACGATATGGTTGCACATCTTCATCAACTATATCAAGGACAAGCAGGGCACTGGAAGAAGAACTTCACAGGACACCTGGAAGATCTTAACAAGAAGAGAAATAAGATTTCTACTACAGGTATAAATGTTATAGAAGTCAACCTCTCTATTTCTTCGTCGTGGGTATTAGATACCGGATGTGCTTCGCACATTTGTACTAATGTACAAGCACTGAGAAATAGCAGAGCATTGACAAAGGGCGAGATAGACCTACGAGTAGGCAATGGAGCACGGGTTGCAGCTGTTGCTGTAGGGACTTATTTTCTATCTCTGCCCTCTGGGCTTATACTAGAGTTAAACGATTGTTGTTATGTGCCTGCATTGACTAAGAACATTATATCAGTTTCTTGTTTGGACAAGAAAGGATTCTTGTTTATAATAAAGAACAAATGTTGTTCTGTCTATTTAAACGATATGTTCTATTGTAGTGCACCTCTGATGAACGGACTCTATATTCTAGACCTTGAGAGCTCTATCTATAACGTTAGTACTAAGAGGATCAAATCGAACGATATAAACCACACCTATCTCTGGCACTGTCGCTTAGGTCATATAAATGACAAGCGCTTATCCCAGCTCCATAAGGATGGTTTGCTGGACTCATTTGATTTAGAATCATATGAGATATGCGAGTCATGCCTACGAGGCAAGATGACCAAGACTCCCTTTAGTGGGCACAGCGAGAGAGCGACTGATCTGTTAGGACTCATACATAGTGATGTATGTGGCCCTTTCAATGTCGCTGCTAGAGGCGGTTATAGATACTTCATCACGTTTACTGATGCTTCAGTCGATACGGTTATGTGTACTTGATGACACATAAGTCCGAATCCTTTGAAAAGTTCAAAGAATTCAAGAATGAAGTACAGAACCAGCTTGGCAAGAGTATTAAAATACTTCGATCAGATCGAGGTGGTGAATGCTTAAGCCATGAGTTTCGTGACTATTTGGCTGAGTGTGGGATTCTATCCCAACTCACTCCTCCTGCAACACCACAGTGGAATGGTGTGTCCGAAAGGAGGAATCGTACCTTATTAGATAAGGTACGATCTATGATGAGTCACACAGATCTTCCGACATACCTCTGGGGTTATGCTCTAGACACGGCAGCTTTCATTCTCAACCGAGTTCCATCCAAGGCCGTGAAAAAGACACCATATAGGATATGGACTGGGAGAGATGCCCAGGTGTCTTTCATGAGGATTTGGGGCTGTGAGGCTTACGTACGACGTCAAGTCTCAGACAAATTAGGACCCAAATCCGACAAGTGCTATTTCATCGGATATCCCAAGGAAACTAAGGGATATTACTTCTACATTCCCAGTCAGCACAAGGTAGTTGTGGCAAAGACTGGGGTCTTTCTAGAAAGGGACATTGTTTCTAGAAAGACTAGTGGGAGCGCGTTCGATCTTGAAGAAGTTCAAGATGCGAACAATAGCACTGATGTCTCGATGGAAATTGAACTGGAACCACAAAGTGTTGTGGATGATGTTCCACAAGGAGTTGAGGAACAACAACCAGTTCAAGTAGACATTCCTCTTCGCAGGTCTGATAGGGTACGTCGTCAGCCTGAGAGATACTCATTTCTCTTGTCTGACCATGATAACGTTGTGCTCATAGAGGGTGAGTCTATCACCTATCAGGAAGCTGTGATGAGACCAGATTCGAGAAATGGCTAGAGGCCATGAGATCCGAGATGGAATCCATGTACACCAACCAAATTTGGACTTTGGTTGATCCACCTGAAGGGGTAAAACCCATAGGGTGCAAGTGGGTCTTTAAGAGAAAGACTGACATGGATGGACTTATTTATAAGGGTCGCTTGGTAGCTAAAGGTTTCAAGCAGATTCATGGTATTGACTATGATGAGACCTTTTCTCCAGTAGCGATGTTTAAGTCCATTCGGATCATGCTTGCTATTGCAGCCTAGCATGACTATGAGATATGGCAGATGGATGTCAAAACCGTGTTTCTGAATGAAAACCTGCTCAAGGATGTGTACATGACACAACCTGAGGGTTTTGTAGATCCACAGCATACTAGCAGAGTATGCAAGCTGCATAGGTCTATTTATGGACTAAAGCAAGCTTCTCGGAGCTGGAATCTTCGATTTGATGATGCGATCAAACAGTTTGGTTTCATCAAGAACGAAGATGAGCCTTGTGTCTACAAGAAGGTTGTAGGGGACATAGTTGTCTTCCTCATATTGTATGTGGATGACATACTACTCATTGGGAAGGACATCCCTATGCTTCAGTCTGTTAAGACCTGGCTAGGGAGTTGCTTCTCAATGAAGGACTTAGGTGAGGCATCCCGCATTCTTGGGATTCAGATCTATAGAGATAGATCTAAGAGATTGCTTGGCCTATGTCAGAGTACATACATTGACAAGGTACTCCTTCGGTTTGCCATGTAGAACTCCAAGAAGGGATTTCTGCCGATGTCACATGGCGTGAGTCTTTCGAAGACTCAAGGTCCCTCTTCTAGAGAGGAGAGAGACCGCATGGATCAGATCCCTTATGCCTCAGCCATAGGATCAATCATGTACGCCATGCTATGTACTCGACCTGATGTCTCGTATGCTTTGAGCATGATGAGCAGATACCAGTCAGATCCAGGTGAAAGTCACTGGATAGCGGTCAAAAATATTCTTAAGTACTTAAGAAGGACTAAAGAATATTTCTTGATATATGGAGGCAATGATGAGCTAACTATAAAGGGTTACAGTGATGCTAGCTTCCAGACCGATCAGGATGATTACCGATCGCAGTCAGGGTCCGTGTTTTGCTTAAATGGTGGTGCTGTGAGCTGGAAGAGTTCGAAGCAGGACACAGTAGCTGATTCTACAACAGAGGCCGAGTATATTGCTGCATCAGAGGCAGCAAAGGAGGCAGTTTGGATCCGCAAGTTCATCACTGAACTTGGGGTGGTTCCTAGCATCGCTGACCCAGTTGAGCTCTATTGTGACAACAATGGAGCTATAACACAGGCGAAGGAACCTCGCTCACACCAGCGGACCAAACACATACTACGGCGCTTCCATCTCATTCGAGAGATTATCGATAGAGGAGATGTGAAGATTTGCAGAGTACCTACAGAGGCTAACATCGTAGATCCCTTGACCAAGGCTTTGGCGCAGAGGAAGCATGATGGTCACACTAGGTCTTTAGGCCTTAGAGCCTATACTGATTGGCACTAGTGCTAGTGGGAGATTGTTAGTTAGAGCCCTAGAGCCAATCATTTGATGATTGTATGGACTCATGTATATCATATTCTTGTATATTAATAAAGGCATTTGTTTGGTTATTATACTTAATTGTATTAGTGTCAAATAGACTAAGTATAATAGCGTCCTTGAGTAGAAGGTTCATACCTATATCAATCGATTAGTTGAATCGATAGTGAGATGATATAGGGAACACTACTCTAAATCATTCCTAGTCGAGTATTAACATTCAGGGACAATGTTAATGCAATAAGACTAGCATGTAGGCCAGCTCGATGACTTGATCTCACAAGTCATGGATATAGAGATATCAAGCTGACACATGGGTATGCATTAGAGAATGTATACTGAATGACCCGCCATGAGAAAGTATCATGGATCATTATATGAGTGTCATATACTTTCTCATGTGGCTATTAGTATGACTATTAGTCCTTTGACCTGAAGTCACCATGGATCCCTACATAAGGCGTTATGTACTTTGGTTTCGTCAAACGTCACCCGTAACAGGGTGGACTATAAAGGCGATTACTGGGTATGTAATAAATTATGCAGAGGGATGTGAGTGATGTAGATGGGATCTATCCCTCCCATATGACGGGAGCGACATCAATATTCTTGATAGAGTTAGACCACGAAGTGCATGGCCATGCCAAAATGAGTCAACATGAGATGTTGAGCTCATTTGATCGAGTGAGTCTACTTGGAGTTCAATATTTAGATTGATTAGAGGATGACACGGTCTATGCCTCACATTGATCAATCTAGATGTCAAGGATAGAAGGACATTTGTCACATATTTTGTGAGGAGTCACAATTGGTAGTCACAAGGTGATGTCGGATCTCGACATTCTTGTAACTTGGGTAGTAATGATGTGTTGCTAGATACCGCTCATTACTTATGCTCCTAAATGGGTTTAGGGCATTGCCAACGTTACAAGAACCTATAGGGTCACACACTAAGGACAATTAGATGGAGATTTGGTTCATATGATGAACCAAGAGAATTAGATTCATTTGATGAATCATATTGGATTAAGAGTAATCCAAATTGGGCTAATTGAGTTGGACTCAAGTTGATTCATGTATTTAATGAGTCTAATTTAGATTATGACTCATTAAATCAACTTAATTTAATGAATTAGATTCATAATAATAAGTTGGCTTGAATCATATGGTTGGATTAGATCAACCATGAGAGAGATATGATCAAGTTTGACTTGATTTGAGAGGAAGAGAAAAAGTCATGTTTGACTTGACTTTTTGCCACATCACTAGTGAGTTGTCAAGATGTGGACCAATAGGATTGCTCCACATCATCAATGTGTGCCACCTCATGGAGGTTACAAGCCTCCATAGCATTTAATGTGTCCGGCCCACATTAAATGAGGAGGTTACACTTGTTGCCATGTCATTTAGTGAGGTGGCAAGATGTGGACCAATAGTGTTGATCCACATCATCCTAGAGTGCCACCTCATGGGGGTTACAACTCTTAATGGTCTCCACATTAATTGGAATTAATGTGGGGGTTTTACACCTCCTAGAGTGGCCGGCCACTTGATGGCTAAGGGGTTTTTTTTGATTTTCCTCTTATTGATTCATTCACACTTCTTCTCCCTTGGGTGCTCACTCTTCTCCTTCTCCCATTCCTTGGCCGAACACTCCATTGGTGCTAGCACACCTTGTGTTTTGGTCATCTCCTTCTACTTGTGTCCGTGTGGATACATATAGAGGTTGTCTACCTTGACAACTAGAGATCCGGCGACATCTTGGACAAGCGGGAACGCGAAGGGCTTCGCTACAAGGGTAATGATCTTAACTTTAGTGTAGATCTAAAGTTTTTACAAACTCGTAGAAGAAAAGGTTTTTCGAAAATTTTGTTTACGAATCTTTGCACGAGATCCATGGCTTTGGGTGACTCGGGATTTCGCGACGCGAAAAAGCGGTTTTCGCGGCCCGAAGAACCCAACAGTGAGCACTCATGTCTCAGTAAGTTCCTTTCCTACTCACAAAAACCGTAAAGCATATTAAAACCACAAGTCAAGAGGCATAAAGACAAATTTATCATATCAAGCAGCATATCATGGCATATCGTAACATAACATAAAGTAACATGGCATAATATAACATGATCATCAAATGTATCCTGACATAGCATAACATCATCATAAATAGCATGGCATAATCATAGAGTATAAGCAAGGTGAATTCCTAAACATACATCATGTAACATATGCAACATGTCTTTTGAAAACTTATAATATACATACTTAAACATAATCTCAACATGATTAGGGCCCCGACTTGTACCACATATATAAATGTGCGCGTCCTATGTAGGTCCAAGGTAGCAAGTCTTGAACCCTACAAGGCATACATACTAGGCCCGTTTCTTAGTCCATCGACCTAGGGGCACTTAGGAGCCCATCCCTAACGAGGCCCGTTTCTTAGTCCATCGACCCCGGGGCGCTTATGGAGCCCACCCTTGGTACAAGTCATACATAAAGTAAAATAGCATATCATACATATCATAGTTCTTATCCTTTCATGCATATCATGTTTCTTAACATATCATAAAACATGCATATTTGGGCACACAGCACATGCATGAATCATAGCGTACATCATGAACATATCACTTATCATATCATAAAGCATGCATATTTGGGCACACAGCACATGCATGGATCATAAGCTTGCATAATGAGCATGTCATTTTATCATATCATAAAGCATGCATAATTGGGCACATAGCACCTACATGGATCATAAGCATACATAAAAGAGCATATCACTTATCATAAGAAGACATAACCATTCATGAAATCATTAAATAACATTTCTTGATTCATTACATAGCATGTGAGGTACATCTAGGTCACTAAACCCATATGGCCGAAAGTCATGAGTAGGGCATGATCTCTAGACAACACATAAACATAAAAATCTCATGATATCTTCACATACTAACATAAGAAAGGTCATAAGCATGTTAACCTAAATTTTAAAACCCTCCTAGGTTTCTAATTCTTTCATGGCCGAAACCTTCATGAAGAGCAATCAAGTTCTAAGCAACATGTAAACCCTAAACACATATCATATCATGTTTCATAAGGAACAACTTAAGCATGTTTAGTTTGGGTTCTAAGTTCCTTAGGCTTCTAACCTTATCATGGCCGAACCCTAGCATGTCTCATTCTAGGTTACAAGTAGCATGAAAGTGTTGACCCTAAGCCAATATCTTATACATTTTCATGAGGGACATCATAAGTACATTTGTTTTAAATTCCAAACTTCCTAAACCCCTTAACTCAAGGTGGCCGAAACATATAAATCATGGAACTAGGTTTTTGGTGGCATAAGAGCATGGAAACCACAACTACATTTCATAGCATACATCACAAGAGACATCATGAACATATATAAGTTGGGTTCTAAATTTCTCTAGGCCTTTGAACTAGTAGTGGCCGAAACATATCAAGCATGGAACTAAGTTTCTAGTGACACAAGAGCATGGAAACCACAACTACATTTCATAGCAATTATCACAAGAGACATCATGAACATATATAAGTTGGGTTCTAAATTTCTCTAGGCCTTTAAACTAGTATTGGCCGAAACCTATCAAACATGGAACTAAGTTTCCAATGGCATAGGAGCATGGAAACCACAACTACATTTCATAGCATTTATCACAAGAACATCATAAGCATATACAAGTTGGGTTCTAAATTTCTCTAGGGCTTTAAACTCAAGGGTGGCCGAAACATGTGAGCTTGGTTTTGTTTTTTCATATGGCCTAAAGGCATGGAAACCCTACACAATTTTCATGGAAACATTATAAGGAATAACATGAGCAAACTTAGTTTAAAAATCTAAGCATCCTAGCTTTAAAACTTAGTGTGGCCGAAAGTTACATGTAACCAAATTTCTATGTAACAAGCTACATCAACTAGTTTCATATCATTTTATCAAGAAGGTCATGAGCCTCCTAGACTTGGTTTAAACTTTCCTATACTTCAAATCTCTTGATAACCGAATCTTCATAAGCATGAAATAGGATTCATAATCAACATACAATCACGGCATAACATTATAGCTTCATATCTTGTCTTAGGAAAAATCTTAGCATGCTTAGTTTTAGGTTTAAATCTCTCCTAGGCCTTTAGTTCTTCCATGGCCGAACATTCTTGAGCATGGAAATGGAGTTTCAAACAATATACAAGTAAGAGAAAAAGTTAACAACATCATTATCATAGGGTACATAACACAAGAATAAGGAAACATGCTTAGTTTGAGTCTTAAGCTTACGTAGTCCTCTTGTTCATGCTTGGGCGAGAATATAGGGTTCATGGATCTAAGTTTTCATTATTCATTCTAGCATGGAAACCTTAGATTAACCACTTATATAAGATACATGTCACAAAAATAAATAATAAGCATATCTAGTTACAATTTTTCTTAAACACTTCCTCTTGTCTTGGCCGAAATTCTCATGAAGCAAACCTTAGGTTTTTAAGCGATCTATCTTCATGTAAAACCATATAAACCATTGTACCACAGGTGAGGGGAAACTTACCTAGTGTTCACTTGTTAATCCTTAAAGAAATGGTACCCTTGGTGAAGAGGAAGGAGGCTAGCACTCCTTTTGATTTCTCTTGCTTGGAAGGGTGCACCTTGAAGGCTCCTTCTTGTAATTTAGTTTCCTCTTAGGGAGAAACCTAAACTTGGCTTGTGGAGATGAGGGAGGAGGGCTTCTAGTTTTGGCAATGGTCAGGGAGAAGGAAGAAAAATGAAACCCTTTTCTTTCTTTCCTTTTTATGCTAAGTGGGTGGAAGATACAAAGATGAACTTTGCTTCCCTTTTTCCTTAATTATGCATGTATTTTTTTATAATGAGAATATGTTCTCATTCCTTCCCCTTAATTCTTCTCTTCATTATCCTCTTAAACTCCACGAAAATAGAGAAGGAGAAGGAAGAAAGACAACTTGTCTTTTGCTTACTCCTTTCCTTAACCAAGAGGTAAACAAGAGGAAGAAAGCTACTTGATTTCCTCTTGTTCCCTCACTTAATTATATCCTCACTTTTAACTACCATTCTCATCATTTCCATTCACATGTTATTCATTATCCGAGTGGTTATCATACATAACTTTATTTCTATCCTTTGTGAGAGGTTCAAGGTTCAAACCTTCACCTCTTCTTTTTATTTCTCTTATTTCTTTTTCTTTTTGATTCTTCTTTTATGCTCTAAAGCAAATAACACCCATATACTTATCTTATAATTTTGTGGGTGTTACACGATCTAATCCTAATTCCTCCTCCTTGGGTTTACTGTCTGAAGAAGAACAACGGGCAGAGGCCGTCGCAGCCATAGAAGAGGAAGAAGAAGAACCTTTTGTTACCTTAGTTAAAAAGCCAAAGCGTACTAAGGATTCTCCCTTTAGTGATTTCTTTTGTACTTTTGTGCAAGCTCCTCTTGTTCCAGCGCCCATTTCTCTTTATAAAGGTAAGGCACCGATAACTCCTACCCATATTATCTCTAATCCTTCTCTTATGATGATGAGACCCGGTCTACTTATCCCCTCTTCTTCTATTATTTCAGCTCCTTCTGCTTCTGCTTCTGAGATGGCCGTTATCCCTTCTGTGTCTTCTGCACCTCTCGCATTGGCCTTGATTCCTTTGGCTTCTGGGCCTCGAGCAAAACTGACACCTTACCGGAGATCTTCTCCAAGTGCCATTCCCTTAGCTATTAGTGTTCCCATAACTGAATCAGCCTCTCCTACATTATCACCTTCTATTCCATCTAGTTCTTCCTCTACTTCTCTTGTTTCTACTATTTCTTTTCCTTCCATTGCATCTTCTTCTTCTCTACCTCCTTCTTCCTCCATTCCCCGACTTTTATTTAAACAAGCTGGTCTACCTTCTCAATTGGGACAATCCTCTGATCCACCTAGCTATGGTTCTTTGTAACTACAAGGTCTATTAGCCGAATCTTGGCTACAAGGTCAAGAACAACTACGAGGCCTTAGTCTTCCACATCGAGCCAACCGCCATAGTCGTCAGGCAATGGCTATAAGTATTTCTAGTTATATGTTGTCAACTTCATATCCTAATCTTTAACTACATTATCATTTTGCTTAGTTTCTTGCCTCAAGTCTATACATCGACCAGCTACTTATGGTTAAGGACCAAGAGAACAACAAATTAAAAGCTCAACTGGAGACATTGAAGGCTACTTTACCTTCTTCTAATAGCGACCTGACTCAATTGCAAGAGACAGTGGCCCTACAAAATCAATAATTGGGGATCTTGAAACAGGAATTGGAGGAGTCCCCGCAATTATTGAAAGATAAAGAACTTGCAAGAAGAACTTTGGAATTACAAGTGGATCGACTACATTCTGGTCTTCGACTGGAGATTGCTTTAAAGGAGAAAGCTCTATTAGATGCTTCTCAAAAAAGTCTTATTTTAGAGAAAGTAGAGAAGCTTCATAATGCCTGTCTTTCTGACCAAGCTCAAGACCTAGCCTCTCATGATTTCACTATCCTACAGGAACAAGAGTAATGGAAAGCTCAAGATGTTGAATTGTCACTGCTCCAGAAGGAATTGGACCAGCTTAAATCAGAAAAGGATGCTTTAAAAGATCAAAACACAAAACTGCAGGCTGACTTTCAAAGCTATAAGGAACAAGAGAAGAGTCGATGGGAAGAGTGGCGTCTGGCTTATTTAAAGTTTTCAGCATTTGCCCAAGAATTTGTCCGTAGGATAGTGGGTGCTTTAAATCATTCCGTATCGGGAGTTCTTCGACTATTAAGAGAGGGTGGCTATCTACCCAAGGAACCTCCCCCTTCTTTCATAAGTCGTCGCAGGCTTAACGAAGAACTACCCGTAGACTTAAAAGGTCCTTTTCTAGATGTCTAAAAAGATTGTTCATAAAAGACTTGTAATGGAAAAAACTGGTAATGAAAAGAAGTGTAATCAAAGTTTGGTAATTAAGTGCTTGCGATGTATAGAAATTTTTTGATACTTACTTGTTTCTCTATTGTGTTGATTTGAGAATGCCCCTTTTGAAATGCTTCCGAGCATTAAGTATAAACTTTATTCGAGAATTCCTTATTCATTTTTTGAAGTTAAGCCTTGTCTTGATGAATCCTTCTACAAATAACATCTGGTGTGCTTCATATTTCAAAAGAATGAATAATCCCGAGTGATTTTAGATAAGGAACTGTAAAAAACTCCTGAGTTCCGAGCTGAGTATAATACTCCGGGCAATTTTTAGATAAAGATTTCCATATGAATGATCTTCCAGATGGGAAATATGCCATGTGCATAGAATCCCCCTTGAACCCTGGCTTCTAATCCAGTATAAAATGTCAATCGATTTTGTGAATAAATCCATATATCTTTGTATTTACCATGCCAATATACTCCCAGATGATTATGCTTTGAAGTCTCTGGTTCCTCCTATGAAGACCCGTCCGAGTTACTTCATGAGATTTCCCGATCAACTATGCTCTGTGATAGTTTAAAGTCTCCAGTTCCTCCCATGAAGACCCGTCCGAGTTACTTCATGAGATTTCCCGGTAGACTAGGTTTTGTGATGCTTAAAGTTTCCGGTTCCTCCCATGAAGACCCGTCCGAGTTACTTCATGAGATTTCCTGATCGACTATGTTTTGTGATAGTTTAAAGTCTCTGGTTCCTCCCATGAAAACCCGTCCGAGTTACTTCATGAGTTTTCCCGATCGACTATGTTCTGTGATGGTTTAAAGTCTCCGGTTCCTCCCATGAAGACCCGTTCGAGTTATTTCATGAGATTTCTTGATCGACTATGTTCTGTGATGGTTTAAAGTCTTCGGTTCCTCCCATGAAGACCCGTTCAAGTTATTTCATGAGATTTCTCGATCGACTATGTTCTGTGATGGTTTAAAGTCTCCGGTTCCTCCCATGAAGACCCGTCCGAGTTACTTCATGAGATTTTCCGATCGACTATGTTCTGTGATGGTTTAAAGTCTCCGGTTCCTCCCATGAAGACCCGTCCGAGTTACTTCATGAGATTTCCCGATTGACTATGTTCTGTGATGGTTTAAAGTCTCCCGTTCCTCCCATGAAGTCCCGTCCGAGTTACTTCATGAGATTTCCCGATCAACTATGCTCTGTGATAGTTTAAAGTCTCCAGTTCCTCCCATGAAGACCCGTCCGAGTTACTTCATGAGATTTCCCGGTAGACTAGGTTTTGTGATGCTTAAAGTTTCCGGTTCCCCCCATGAAGACCCGTCCGAGTTACTTCATGAGATTTCCTGATCGACTATGTTTTGTGATAGTTTAAAGTCTCTGGTTCCTCCCATGAAAACCCGTCCGAGTTACTTCATGAGTTTTCCCGATCGACTATGTTCTGTGATGGTTTAAAGTCTCCGGTTCCTCCCATGAAGACCCGTTCGAGTTATTTCATGAGATTTCTTGATCGACTATGTTCTGTGATGGTTTAAAGTCTTCGGTTCCTCCCATGAAGACCCGTTCAAGTTATTTCATGAGATTTCTCGATCGACTATGTTCTGTGATGGTTTAAAGTCTCCGGTTCCTCCCATGAAGACCCGTCCGAGTTACTTCATGAGATTTTCCGATCGACTATGTTCTGTGATGGTTTAAAGTCTCCGGTTCCTCCCATGAAGACCCGTCCGAGTTACTTCATGAGATTTCCCGATTGACTATGTTCTGTGATGGTTTAAAGTCTCCCGTTCCTCCCATGAAGTCCCGTCCGAGTTACTTCATGAGATTTCCCGATCGACTATGTTCTGTGATGGTTTAAAGTCCCCGGTTCCTTCCATGAAGACCCGTCCGAGTTACTTTATTAGATTTCCCGATTGACTATGTTCTGTGATGGTTTAAAGTCTCCGGTTCCTCCCATGAAGACCCGTCCGAGTTACTTCATGAGATTTCCCGATCGACTATGTTGTGTGATGGTTTAAAGTCTCCGGTTCCTCCCATGAAGACTCGTCCGAGTTACTTCATGAGATTTCCCGATCGACTATGTTCTGTGATTGTTTAAAGTCTCCGGTTCCTCCCATGAAGTCCGTCCGAGTTACTTCATGAGATTTCCCGATCGACTATGTTCTGACATATTTTTAAGTAGGATGATCTTTGTTAAATCCGGTAAGGTTGTAAATGATTTGCACTCCAGCGACGTTCCAGAATTCTTCCTTCTGCATCTTGGAGATAATATGAGCCTGATGCTAGCTTTTCCACCACTTTGTAGGGTCCACCCCATTGTGGTGCCAACTTACTAACATCCCCGACAGGTTTAATACGTTTCCATACTAAATCTCCTACGTGGAAAAATCTGGGGATGACCCTTTTGTTGTAATTTTGTCTCATTCTTTGTCGGTATGATACGAGACGAGCAGCAGCTTTATCTCTGATTTCCTCTATCAAGTCCAGCTCCATGAATCATCGACCCTCATTATCTGCATCATATAATTGCCTTCTATCAAATTCTATTCCCACCTCAATGGGAATTATTGCTTCTCCCCCATAAACTAATTGAAAAGGAGAGATTCCTGTAGCTTCTCGAGGTGTAGTACGATATGCCCAAAGAACGCTGAGTAATTCATCTACCCAGCTACCTCCGACATGATCCAGTTTGGTTTTTAAACCTCTTATAATTTCTCTATTGGTTACTTCCGCTTGACCATTACTTTGAGGATAAGCCACAGAGGTAAAGGCTTGAGTAATACCACAACTTTTACACCAAGCTAGAATTCTATCCCCTTAAAATTGCCTTCCATTATCAGAGACTAATTTATGAGGAATGCCAAATTTGCATATGATATTTTTCCACAGAAATTTAATAACTGCATCTTCAGTAATCCGGACAAGTGGTTCTGCTTCTACCCATTTGGAAAAATAATCTACTACTACCAATAAAAACTTTCTTTGTGCAGTCGCCATAGGAAATGGGCCTACTATGTCCATGCCCCATTGATCGAAGGGGCATGAGACTATAGAGGTTTTCAACAACTGTGTGGGATGATGCGAAATATTTTGATGTTTCTAGCAAGACACACAAGTTCTTACCAACTTCTTGGCATCCTCGTGTAGAGTAGGCCAAAAATATCCTGCTAATAAGATTTTACGGGCTAAAGATCTCCCTCCTATATGACTACCACATGAGCCTTGATGAACTTACTGTAAGATAAATTGTATATCTTCTGTACCAATACACTTGAGCAAAGGTCTAGAAAAAGCTCTTTTATATAACTGCTCTCCTACCATAGTGTACTGAGCAGCTCTCTTCTTAAATACCCTTGTCTGTTCTGTATTACTGGGAAGAATACCTTGCTGTAAATAATATACGATTTGAGCCCTTCAGTCACCTTGAATTTCTTTTCAGCCTGTCTTTCAATACAGGATATTAACACAGTTTGTTCTACGGGCCGATCTAGACTCCATGATACTATAGCAGAGGCAAGCTTATCCAACTCATCTGCTACCTGATTCTCAGATCGAGGAACCTTTTGTATATTTACTTCTTGAAACTGAGATTTCAACTTATCAAACGCCTCATCATATTACCGGAGTCTTTCATTATTAATTTCATAATTACCTGATAGTTGTTGGGCTGCCAGTTGAGAATCAGAATAGATGAGGACTCGAGCTGCCCCTATATGCTGAGCGGCCTGCAATCCTGCTATCAAGGCTTCATATTCTGCTTCATTGTTAGTAGTTCTATAATTCAATCTGATACAGAGTTGAAGTCTGTCTTCCCTTGGAGATATAAGAAGAACACCAATTCCGCTACCTTGTCTAGTTGAGGGGCCATCTACATAAACTTTCCAAATGTTTTCCTCCTCAGGGCCTTGAACTTCTATAATTAAGTCTGCTAGAGCTTGTGCTTTGATGGCCGAGCGAGGTTGATATTGAATGTCATATTCTCCAAGTTCAGTTGTCCATTTGATCAGCCGACCTGATGCCTATGGGTTGAGTAACACCCGTCCAAGAGTATTGTTGGTTAATACAATAATTTCATGTGCTAAGAAATATGGGCATAACCTCCGAGCGGTCAAGACTAGTGCATAAGCCAATTTCTCTAGTGTAGTATATCTACACTCAGCTCCTTTTAATAAATGGCTAGAAAAATATACAGGTTGTTGCTCTTTTCCTTCTTGTCTGACTAATACAGAGCCTACAACATTTTCATTAGCCAACAAATATACTCAAAGAGTCTCTCCTACTATAGGCTTAGCTAATACAGGGAGAGTAGACAAATAATCTTTCAACTCTTGGAAAGCCTTATTGTTGGTGCGGGTAGCACTAACGGTCTAACCCAGGTTTTGATGAATGACAAATAGGTTAAGTTAGTTGTGTTGTTGTCTGACACTTTGATCGAGTGTGCAGGAGAAGTCCAGACAGGTCGACGGGCTGACCAGATGTCTGGCACGAAGTCCAGCTAGGTCGACGGGCTGACCGGATAGCTGGCGAGAAGTCCAAGCGGGTCGACGGGCTGACCGGACGCTTGGCGAGAAGTCCAGCTAGGTCGACGGGCTGACCGGATAGTTGGTGAGAAGTCCAAGCGGGTCGACGGGCTGACCGGACGCTTGGCAAGAAGTCCAGACGGGTCGACGGGCTGACCGGACGTTTGGCAGGTAAGTGAGGTAAGTCACTGGAGGGGAGTGACTGCGAGGACGCGTTCCCGGGAAGGGAACATTAGGCGTCGATCCGGCTTAGATCCATTTCGGATATCTAAGTCTAGATCGTGACTAGATTCCGGTCTCGGAAAGAAGGAATCTAAGTCATACTTTGCTTATCTATAAAACTGTGCTAACAATCTTTGCTGCAGGGTACATTTGCCTCGGACTAACCTTTTCTTGCAGGAGAAGGACTTTCTGGAGAAGAGGGGTCCGGGCGCCCGGAGGCATGTTTTATCCCCAGGACGACGTTGACACTTGGAGCATGCTGGTTGGGAGTGTTACGTCACATTCCAGGCGCCCGGAAGGGATCCAGGCGCCCGGAGCAGCATATAAAAGAAGCCCCAGGCAGGAGCTTCAACATATCAGTCTACTGAGAACTCTGAGTCCAATCACTCTGCTGCTCTGCGCTCCAACAACGTTCACAAAGCTCCGACGACTCACTCCGGCTCTCTTTTTAATTAATTGTTTGTCGTTTAGCTTTGTTTTCTTTCTTTTTCATTAGCAATATTTGTACGTAAATTGTAATTATCCGAATTGCTAGTGAATTGCCCAACGAAAGTACTCAAGGAGTACGGGCCTTCGAGTAGGAGTCGTCACAGGCTCCGAACGAAGTAAAAATCAACAGTGTTCATCTCTTTACTTCTTTACTTTTCCGCTGCGTTTTAACTCGAGATTTTCGAATCGATATTCACCCCCCCCTCTATCGAATTCAACGGTCTTACAAGTGGTATCAGAGCGGGTACCGCTCTGATTTGGTGCAACCACCAATCAGACAGGGGGCGAAATCATTTTTTTAACAATTCCAAACTGATATTATTATCTTTTTGGAAGATTTTTTTTCTCGTTGCATTTAAAATCTAAATTGGTACAACACCAACTTAGAGTTTCTATTTCTCCCGCACTGCTAATCCAAGACGAAGTCTTGGAATTTTTTTCCAGTTAATTTAGTGTGTGCAGGATAAGATGTCTCAACAAGAAGGCTTCAGCACCCCTATTCAACGGGGATGACTTTTCGTACTGGAAGAGGAGAATGGAGGTCTACATGAAGACAGACTACGACCAATGGATGAGCGTCACAAGGGCTTACAAAATTCCAGTAGACAACTCCGGGAACATAGTAGATCCTGAAGACTGGACAAATGATATAAAGAAAAAGGCATCAATTGAAAACAAAGCCATCAATACTCTACACTGCGGACTAACACGAGAAGAACTGAACCGGGTCGGACCGCATCAAAACGCTAAGGAGCTTTGGGATAAACTGATCGAGCTGCACGAAGGAACAAGCGACGCGAAGGTAACAAAAAGAGATTTGCTGTTAAATAAAATTTTTAATATAAAAATACAGGAAGGAGAAACGACAAGTCAGCTCCACGCGAGGGTCAAAGATATCCTCAACGGTCTCCACGCGATAGGCCACCAAATGGAGAACCGAGACTTAATCAGGTACGCGTTAAATGCTTTTCCGCGAAACAATTTGTGGGCATCAATCGTAGATGCCTACAAAATTTCAAA
Source organism: Zingiber officinale (assembly GCF_018446385.1). NCBI lineage: Eukaryota > Viridiplantae > Streptophyta > Magnoliopsida > Zingiberales > Zingiberaceae > Zingiber > Zingiber officinale. The sequence goes on along the minus strand of NC_055994.1, from coordinate 48,264,100 downwards.
AAATTTATCTAAATTAAAATTGGATGAACTCTTTTGTGAATTAGAACTTCATGAGCAAACTAACGCCGGGGTCGAGAAAGGTGTAGCTCTATTTGCAGGTTCCTCTAAAGAAAAGAAGAACAAGCCCGAATCCGAAGAAGATTCCGATCAAGACTCGGAAGACGAAGAACACCTGGTGAACCTGGTAAGGAAAATGTTCACCAGGAAAAAGAGAAGCTTCAGCAAACAGGATCTTCAGAAGATCAGTTCGCCAGCCGACTCAAGAAATGTCACATGTTTCGGATGTAACAAAAAGGGGCACTACAAGAACGAATGCCCAAGATTGAAACTTGACAAACCAAAGTCAACAAAGAAGAAAGCCCTCAAAGCAACATGGGACGATTCCTCCTCAGACGAATCGGAGGGAGAAAGGCAAAAGCACCAAAGTCACCTCGCGCTGATGGCTCGCGAAGCTGAAACGGAAGACGAATCAGAGGAATCGGAAGACGGGTCCGAACCCGAATCGAGCCACGAGTCCGCACTCGTTTCCAAAGGTTCCGAAGAGGTATACCTAAACTTAAATCGTAAATTCTTTAGAATTATCTCGTGTTTAAATAAAAAATTAGTTAAATTGGAAAATAAAAATAAATCGCTTCTTGAGGAAAATCAAAACCTCAAGGAACAATTAAAAAATTTGAATCCAACTCAAGATCGAACACTTGAGGAGGAGAATTTATCATTAAAAAATGAAATTAATAAGTTAAAAGAATTGTTGGAAAAATTCACAACAAGATCTAAAAATTTAGATTTAATTCTAAATAACCAAAAGGCATGCTATAATAAAACCGGACTTGGATATAAGTCAAACTCAAACAAAACCTTTAAATCATTATTAACCCAACACAAAGCAACTAAACAAGCTTGGGTCCCGAAAGCATGCTTAACCACGCAAGTAGGACTTAGTCAATTCTATATACCTAAAGATAAAATACATTATATAAACTTGAATAAATCAGATCAAAAACTAAAATATAAATCTAAATTAAAATCAAAATTTAAAACTCAACAAAATTTAGATTATCACCAAGTTGATTATAACTATAAAAAGAATCGACACAAACCCAAAATCTAAATTAATGGCCAATAATTCAGGGGAGGCTCCAGAATAGCTGGCACCTCCAAAACTAACCTACCCGACAGGGTAACCCAAAACAAACTAACCCGGCAGGGTAATTAGGATTAGTTAAAGAGAGACCAAGTTTAACTTGACTCATGGTACTGGTGAAGTTTTTGGATGATAGTACGTTAGGGAAGCTTGGGCATCGCATGTCTAGAAAGATATGGCTTCGATCTGGTGCATTTGGCCAAGTGGAACTGACCGAAGCTACCCTTAAACGAATCCTAACCAGTTAGACTAAGATTTAGTACTAAGTTCCGTGGATAGGACTATTCGGAAAACTTCGAAAGGTTGGTTACTTCTAATGATGTCCATGTGACTCACCAAGCTTAGAAATTTATCCGAAAAATGCCTATTTGTGGAAACCAAAACTAAGTCTGAATCTAACACACGTTAAACCAAAACTCCATAATTAAAAATCTAATTTCATCTCACAAAATCATAGGACTCCCTGATTGATAATATAGATCGGGTGAGATGAATAAGGATTAAAAATTATTTTCAAAATTATAAACTTAAAAATTATTTTCAAAATTTAAACTTAAAAATTATTTTCAAAATTTCAAACTTAAAAATTAATTTCAAAATCTTAAACTTAAAAATTTTAATTTTTATCTTAAAAATTATTTTCAAAATTTTTAAACTTAAAAATTATTTTCAAAATCTTAAACTTAAAAATTATTTTCAAAATTTTAACTTAAAAATTATTTTCAAAATTTTAAAATTATTTTCAAAATTTTAAAATTATTTTCAAAATTTTAAACTTAAAAATCATTTTCAAAATTTTAAACTTAAAAATTATTTTCAAAATTTTAAACTTAAAAATTATTTTCCAAATTTTAACTTAAAAAAAAATTATTTTCAACTTTAAAATTATTTTGAAAATTTTAAACTTAAAAATTATTTTCAAAATTTTAAACTTAAAAATTATTTTCAAAATTTTAAACTTAAAAATTATTTTCAAAATCTTAAACTTAAAAATCATTTTCAAAATTTTAAACTTAAAAATTATTTTCAAAATTTTAACTAAAAAATTATTTTCAAAATTTTAAAATTATTTTCAAAATTTTAAACTTAAAAATTATTTTCAAAATTTTAACTTAAAAAAAATTATTTTCAAAATTTTAATTTTTAACTTAAAAATTATTTTCAAAATTTTTAAACTTAAAAATTTTTTTCAAAATTTTAAACTTAAAAATTATTTTTTAAACTTAAAAATTATTTTCAAAATTTTAACTTAAAAATTATTTTCAAAATTTTAAACTTAAAAATTATTTTCAAAATTTTAAACTTTTAAAATTATTTTCAAAATTTTAACTTAAAAATTATTTTCAAAATTTTCAACTTAAAAATTAATTTCAAAATTTTAATTTTAACTTAAAAATTAATTTCAAAATTTTAATTGTAACTTAAAAATTAATTTCAAAATTTTAATGTTAACTTAAAAATTAACTTCAAACTTAAATTAATTTCAAAATTAAAATTTTTTTAAAAATAATGATTGATTAAAAATTGATAAACTGAGACTAACATAAAAATCCTACTTGTTGTAGGAAACCAAGTGGATTTTGGACAGTGGTTGCTCCAAACATATGACTGGAGATCACACCAAGTTCACTCAATCTGACTCATATTATGCCGGATGCAGACTAGACCGAAAAAGCACAAGTGGTGGATGCCAACTACTTGGTCCATCCCTTGTCAGCTGGTTTAGTAGAAAGCAACACTGTGTTGCACTATCAATAACTGAGTCAGAATACATAGCTATAGGCGAATGTGTTGCACAGTTATTATGGATGATGCATACTCTAAAAGATTTCAACTTAAATATCACAAATGTAAAAGTATTAATTGACAATATAAGTTCAATTAACTTAACCAAGAATCCTGTGCATCATTCAAGAACCAAACATATTGAAATTAGGCACCACTTCATCAGGGATCATGTTATATTGAACTCAAGTACATTGAGTCTAAATTAAATTTAGCTGACATTTTTACAAAACCACTCCCTGAAAGTGAATTTAGCAACTTACGACGACAATTAGGGATGTGCTCAATAGACTAGGAAATTTCAAAAATACTTTCAAAATTGATTTCACCAACTTATAGGCTAAACTTATTTGTTTTCAAACTTTCCATTTTTTAGACTTTCGAAAACAGTTTTGGCCTGAGACTAGTTTTGAATCCTTAGAAAGCATGTACCCATAGGTTTAGTTCTTGAGCATTTCACCAACATCTTAGGTTTACCTTGCTTGTGTTTGATAAACATAGAAAGGGGTTAGATGCATAGGCCAACTGTCTGGACTTAAGATGCTTATTTCAGTGCATCAAGATAAGCCTGGACATTAAATACAATTCAGATATTAATCAGATTAAAGTTCATCAGTCAAGTCAAACACTGACTGATCATAATTAACTTAATCTGACTAACCAAGTGAAAGCTACTATCTTCTGATAGTTAGTTAGTACCTAATTGGTTAGACAGCTGGTAAGCGTTAAGTATCAAATTCAGGGGGAGAAATAAAACTACTTTAGTTTTTCAAATTAAATTTTAAACTTAATTTTGAAAATCAAAATTTAAAAACAACTTGTTTAAAATTGTGAAATTTTTGTTAATTCACAAACTTTTTATCCTTTTTACCTAGTCTTTGAAAACTGAACTTTTCAAGTATTTTAAACAATGGTTTTGAATCTAGTACGTTTAAACTTTAAAAAAAAAATTTCGGAAAACAAATTTTATCAAAACATTCTAAAAAGTAAAGATTTAAATTTAATTTAACCTTACTTTGAAATGTTCCTGAATCTAGTTCTTAACATTTGATTTTACTTAGTTTTGACAATTTGATTTGAAAGTTAAATTTTACAAACTAAGCTTCTCAAAAACATTAGTTTTTCAAACTTGATTTTTGAAATTTGAATCTTTTACAAACTTAGTGTTGAAAAATAAATTTCAATTTGTTTGGAAAAATAGATTTTTCAAACTTAGTTTTGAAATTTTGGTTTTGAAAACTTATGTTTGAAAAGCGTTTCAAAGTTGAAACTTGTTTTGAAAATTTAATCTTGAAATTTAGACCTTATACACTTATGTTTGAAAATTAAACTTAAAAGTTTTAAAATCTTTATACTCCCCCCAGTCAACTTGATTTTTTCTTGGATTTAAAAATTGTACTTTTGTCCTTGAATCCTGAACCAAACTCAGTTATTTTTTAAGATTAAGTGTTATTGTTTTAAGTAACTCTACACTATGATTGTTTACCCTTGTTTTTTTGATGAATGCCAAAGGGGGAGAAGGGTTAGGTGGTTAAGTTAGCTAAACCAATCTGAAAAACACAAACTAACTTTAAAACCACACAAATGCATGGTGTTTCGTACATATGCTTTCACTAACTTAATCAGGTTGTCATTCCATCAAAAAGGGGGAGATTGTTGGTGCGGGTAGCACTAACGGTCTAACCCAGGTTTTGATGAATGACAAATAGGTTTAGTTGTGTTGTTGTCTGACACTTTGATCGAGTGTGCAGGAGAAGTCCAGACAGGTCGACGGGCTGACCAGATGTCTGGCACGATGTCCAGCTAGGTCGACGGGCTGACCGGATAGCTGGCGAGAAGTCCAAGCGGGTCGACGGGCTGACCGGACGCTTGGCGAGAAGTCCAGCTAGGTCGACGGGCTGACCGGATAGCTGGCGAGAAGTCCAAGCGGGTCGACGGGCTGACCGGACGCTTGGCAAGAAGTCCAGACGGGTCGACGGGCTGACCGGACGTCTGGCAGGTAAGTGAGGTAAGTCACTGGAGGGGAGTGACTGCGAGGACGCGTTCCCGGGAAGGGAACATTAGGCGTCGATCCGGCTTAGATCCATTTCGGATATCTATGTCGAGATCGTGACTAGATTCCGGTCTCGGAAAGAAGGAATCTAAGTCATACTTTGATTATCTATAAAACTGTGCTAACAATCTTTGCTGCAGGGTACATTTGCCTCGGACTAACCTTTTCTTGCAGGAGAAGGACTTTCTGGAGAAGAGGGGTCCGGGCGCCCGGAGGCAAGTTTTATCCCCAGGACGACGTTGACACTTGGAGCATGCTGGTTGGGAGTGTTACGTCACATTCCAGGAGCCCGGAAAGGATCCAGGCGCCCGGAGCAGCATATAAAAGAAGCCCCAGGCAGGAGCTTCAACATATCAGTATTCTGAGAACTCTGAGTCCAATCACTTTGCTGCTCTGTGCTCCAACAACGTTCACAAAGCTCCGACGACTCACTCCGGCTCTCTTTTTAATTCATTGTTTGTCGGTTAGCTTTGTTTTCTTTCTTTTTCATTAGCAATATTTGTACGTAAATTGTAATTATCCGAATTGCTAGTGAATTGCCCAATGAAAGTACTCAAGGAGTACGAGCCTTCGAGTAGGAGTCGTCACAGGCTCCGAACGAAGTAAAAATCAACAGTGTTCATCTCTTTACTTCTTTACTTTTCCGCTGCGTTTTAACTCGAGATTTTCGAATCGATATTCACCCCCCCCCCCTCTATCGAATTCAACGGTCTTACACTTATCACATTCCTCATTCCACTGAAATTTATTGTCTTTTTTGAGTATTTTAATGAAATGAAAACTACGATCGGCCGACCTGGAAATAAACCTAGACAAGACTGTAATCCGGCTGGTCAATCTTTGAGCTTCTCTCATGTTACGCGGTGGCTCCATGTTCTGAAGTGCCTTGACTTTGCTCGGGTTGGCTTCTATTCCCCGTTCGGACACCATATATCCCAGGAATTTTCCTCCTTTCATGCCGAATAAATATTTGATCGGATTTAACTTGAGCCCATATTGTCTCAATGTCTTGCAGGTCTCCTCTACATCCCTGCACAGATCAGCAGTTTGAAGAGACTTAATTAAGATATCATCAACATATACTTCCATATTTCTACCAATCTGCTTCTGGAAGACCTTATTTATAAGCCTTTGATAAGTTGCTCCTGCATTTTTTAGTCCGAAGGGCATAACATTATAACAATAAGTACCTTCAGATGTTATAAAACTAACATTTTCCTGATCTTCTTTAGCTAAGGGAATCTGATGATAGCCTTGATAAGCGTCTAGCATAGAGATGTACTCGCATCCAGCAGTGGAGTCTACCAATTGATCGATCCTGGGTAATGGATAATAATCTTTTGGGCAAGCCTTGTTGAGATCCCGGAAATCAATGCACACTCGTCATTTGTTTCCTGGCTTAGAGACTAACACCACATTAGCTAACCAGCTAGGGAATTGTACCTCCCTGATATAACCAGCCTCCATAAGTTTAGTTATTTCTTCTTTGATGATTTGGTTCTGTTTCACACTAAAATTCCTCTTTCTTTGCATGACCGGGCGGGCATCTAGGAAGACATGTAAGGCATGCTCCATAATTGCTGGAGAAATGCCTGAGACTTCTTTGGGCGTCCAGGCAAACACATCATTATTCTTCCTTAAGCACTGTACCAGTTTGACTTTCAAAGTGGGATCAAGATCAGCCACAATATATGTAGTAGTTTCAGGTTGACCTGTCTAGATCTGAACTTCTTCCTTTTCTTCATAAACCAGAATAGGCTGCTTCTCCTGAATATCATTGACTTCCATTCTTTGAATTCTCTGGGCAGTGTTAGCTTCAGCCCGAACTATTTCTACATAACATTTTTGGGCTGTCTTCTGATCACCTCGCACCTCCCCAACTTGGTCATCAACAGGGAATTTAATTTTCTGACAGAAAGTAGAAATAACCGCCCTGAACTCGTTCAAGGCAGTTCGACCCAATATCACGTTATAAGAAGATGGGGCGTCTACCACCATGAAATAAGATCTCCTTGTTCTCATCAGAGGCTCCTCTCCTAGAGATATGGCCAACTTTATTTGACCCAGCGGTTGTACTTTATTGCCTGTGAATCCATATAGAGGAGTGACCATCTGTTGAAGTTCACTCGGGTCAATCTGTAGTTGATCGAAAGCCTTTTTAAATATAATATTGATAGAACTACCCGTGTCTATGAAGGTACGAGAAATAACATAGTTGGCTATCACGGCTTTAATGATTAGGGCATCATCATGGGGTATCTCTACCCCGTCGAGATCTCTAGGCCCAAAACTTATCTCAGGATCGGCCGCTCGCTCCATGCTACATCCCACAGCATGAATTTCCAGTCTTCGAGCATGTGCTTTCCCGGCCCTATTAGAATCCCCATCAGTGGGCCCGCCTGCAATAATGTTGATATTACCCCGAGCAGCATTACTCCTGTTTTCTTCCTGTCGAGTCGTCATAGCTTCAGGCGGAGCTTTTTCCGACACTTGGCTTTTACCGGCCGGGGTTGGTAATGCGTCCTGCCGAGGCTCGACCGGGCTATATTCCAGTTTGAGCGGGCTTTGCTGCCTGGGGTACTGTTGTAACGACCACCCTTCTTACTACTACTCTCTAAGGGCGACCGTTACCTAACTACTACTCTACTTACTAGTGTCACTGACACTATTATTAACATCAGTTAGATTTATTACGGTCCAAAGGAATTCCTACCGAAAAATTTCGACAGAATCTCCCCTATACCGGTGACCAAATCCATAATACAAAAGATATATACGCAGCCACAGGCGGCTGGAACACATTTTTCACAACCACGCAGTTATAAAACAACAGTAAAAAGAAAGAACTACTCTAGCAAAAACAACCAACTACATCACTCCACAAATAATGAAAGTGACTAATTACATATGCGGAAATAAACTCAACTACAATCCCAAATTTAATATAACATTAGAAGAAAACTAAAAGTAGAGTCTTGACAATTTTGCCAGCTAATTCTGGATCTCTCCACAGTCCAGACATCACACACCTTCATCATCACCACCATCCTGTCACCTCCCCTTCATATCTGAGCTTTTCCTTTATCTGCAGTAGGAGGGAAAAATAAAACTATAAGCGAAAACGCTTAGTAAGTACTAATCTATCTCACAAAACTCGAAGTGCATAAAAGTAATGCGATAATACTGAAACTGAAATGCTAAAGCAAGGCTGCATGTACTCATGGTATACAGAAATAAAACTGAATACTAAACATACTCACTAACTTACAGGAAAATAAGGAAACTACTACTGTAGGCTTAGAATTAAAGAACTAAACTTTTATTAACTCTAAGCATAAAACTTGTTTCCTTTTCTTATATCCTTATACTAGAAATTAATCTTTTAATTTCTCTTTCACTTTCTTATTCTTCTTTTTCTTTTCTTTCTTCTTTTTCTTTGGGCCCAGGCTAGTACCATCTTTGTTTTGTGCGCTCTCTAATAGTGACTGAGGTAGCGTGTAACACCCATGGAATCCTTAGCAGGATTTTAGATATATTTTTATCATAATAAAAATAAATAGGCCTTATGTGTAAATTTGCAAAAATAATAAAATAAAATAGAACCAAAAAGAGATGACCAAGGCTTGAACCTTGGATCTCTTATTAGATATATGTATATGTAAACCAATAGACCAAGAGAAGTTATTATTATAGAGAGAAGTAACAATATAGTTAAGAGTAAGAGAAGAGTTGTGTTTTTTCATTGAGAAGGAGAAGTTAGAGTTGCCTTCTCCCTCTCAAAAGAAAAGAGGATTCTTGCTTCCTCTTTTCATTAAGGAGAAATAAAAGAAAGGAGAAGGAAAAGTACATTTTCCCTTCCTTCTCTCATGAGGAATAAAAAGGAAATTAAAGAGGAAAACTCATTTTCTCCTCTTCCTTCTCCCTCCTCCTCCTCACCTTGACCAAGACTTCCCCCACCTCTCCTTGCCGAAATCCAAAGCAAAGGAGGACCCCTCTCTAGGAAGGCTCCACAAGCAGGATCCCTTTTCCTTAAGCAAATAAGGATGTAAGTATTCCCTCACCTATGGTACAAGTTGCTTACGGTGTTTTCGAAAGATTAGAACTCTTGGAAATAAAAATAAAAAGAAGAGAAGAAACCATGCTCATGAGTCTTAGTAGGAATTTAGTTAGGAAAGAAATTATGTGTGTGATATTAAGCTTGATCTTCTTATTAAGATGTTTATTGACCTTCTTTTCCTTTTATAAGTTTCGGCCATGATGAGGATTTAGAGTTCATGAGGCTTAAAACTTAATCTAACATGCTCATGGATTTATTTATGATGTGTTATGAAATTGGCTAGAGATTCATGTTCATATGTTGTTTAGAAGTTATGTTCTTACCTTGAGAAAGTTTCGGCTATGATGAAGATTTAGAGTTCATGAGGCTTAAAACTTAATCTAACATGCTCATGGATTTATTTATGATGTGTTATGAAATTGGCTAGAGATTCATGTTCATATGTTGTTTAGAAGTTATGTTCTTGCTTGAGAAAGTTTCGGCCATGATGGAAATATTAGGGTTCATGAAACTCAAAACCTAAATTAGTATGCTCATAGACCTCCATATGATATGTTATGAAATTAGCTAGAGATTTATGTTGACATGTTGCTTATATGTTTACTTTTAAGCTTATAAAGTTTCGGCCATGATAGAGTTTTAGGGTTTCATCAAGCTCTAAACCTAATTTAGCATGTTCGTAGGCTTCCTCATGATATGTTATCAAATTGGCTAGGTACTCATGTTCAAAGGTTGCTTATAAGTCTATTTCTTGTTGTATGATGTTTCGGCCATGATAACTTTTTAGGGTTCATGAAGCTCAAAACCTAAGTTAGTATGCTCATAGACTTTCTTATGATATGCTATAAAATGTGCTAGAAATTCATGCTTATCTGTTGCTTAGAAGTCCATTTTCCTACTTGATGAGGTTGCGGCCATGATGAATTTTTAGGGTTTCATTAAGCTCCAAACCTAATCTAGCAAGCTCATAGATTTCTTTATGATATGTTATCAAAATGGGCTAGGTATTTATGTTCATATGTTGCTTAGAAGTTCACTTCTTGTTGTATGATGTTTCGGCTATGATGAGGTTTTAGGGTTCATGGAACTCAAAACCTAATTTAGTATGTTCATAAACTTCTTATGATATGTTATGAAATTTTGCTAAGTATTCATGTGTATGTTGCTAATTAGAAGTTATCTTTTGTTATGAACTCTATAACCTAGGATTCAAGGAAGTTTAAACTTAAACTTAGCAAGCCATGAATTTTCCTCATGATATGACATGAAAGTAGTTGTTGTTTTATGCTTATAAAGAACTTAGTTTCATGCTCTTAAATGTTCGACCACAACCAAGTTAAAAGGCCTAGGAAGCTTAGAACCTACTACCTATGCTCATGATATTCTTTATAGTTTATGATATGAAATTAATTTAAGGTTCACATGCTTATATGTTGTTGTAACCTAAAACTTAGCATGGTGACTCTCGGCCACCATATATAGCTAGGGTTAGAGACCCAATCATGACCTTACTAGGTGTCTCACATACTAGAATATGGACTAAGAGATGCTAGTATATGTTTTCCATATCAGATTATGGTTGCCTACGATAATTCATGTACTTAATTAAGGATACTCATGGATTATGCATGATGATGACCCTTATGATATGTTTTATGTTTAAGTATGCATGTTTTATGATAAGATCAGTAACATGTTGATTATGTATGTTATGAATTATCCATGATATGATTCTTATGATGAATATGTACTCAAGCATGTATGATTTCAAAGATGTTGTATGCTCATTTATGTAAGATTATGAACCAAGCATGATAATGGTTTTATATGATGTTTATGTGCCAAGAATGTATGCCTTATGATATGATAAGAAAATGGCAAAGAGTTGCTTCCCTTAAGTTAGGATTAAGAGCACTCTTCATGTTAAGACAAGAGCATGGCATCTATGATGATATGATATGACAGTTATGATGATATGATATGCATGACATGTACTTTACTTTGTATGGCTTGTACCAAGGGTGGGCTCCATAAGCGCCCCTAGACCGATGGACTATGAACGGGTCTAGTAAAAAGGGATGGGCTCCTTAGTACGCCCCTAGGCCGATGGACTATGAACGGATGTAGATCCCTAGTAGGTTCGGGGCTAGCTACCCTGTTCTAGGGATTGCGCGCATTTATGTATGTATGTGGTACAAGACGGGCCCTTATGATGATGATACTATGTTCAAGTATTAAAAAGATATGTTTAAAGACATCTTGCACTCAACATGGCATATGTTTTAAAAGGACATTTTGCATAATGCACCCATGCATATATGATATGTTTCCTTATGTTTCATGTAATCTGATGATATGTTATGTTTCTCATGACTCTTTTTATATGCTTCCTTTATTTATGATATGTTAGAAACATGGTTCATAAGGATATGTTATGATAAAAAATTATGCTCACATTTCATATCTATAGATAATTATGTTTTCAATGATGATATACTTATATGATTATGCTTGAGATACGATTTTTGTGAGTAGGAAAGAATCTTACTGAGCTCGTGTGCTCATAGCTTACTTCCTTGTACCACAGATAAAGGCAAGGGATGGATGACCTAAGGGAGCTGCAGGAGAGGCAAGGAGGTGTGTGTGGCAGTGGCTCGGCTGAGACAAATAAGACCTGCTATAATATTTTGTTATGTTTGACATGAACCATTTGTATTTATATTACATTCCAGTATAACTTTATGATATTTCCGCTGCCTTATGTTATAAGAAAGAAATTTTAAATATGCATGTATCATGGAATAGTTAAGTAAGTAAGTAGCCCCGTCCCTTTTGAGTAGCAGGGAGAGCGCGCGTTACATAGCGAGCCTCTAGTCCTATGAGGATAAAGACCTCGGTCTTACCAGGGCCAAAACCTCGGAATTGGTCACCTGGATTTGTTTAACGACAACCTCGGAAGTCGGGTACTAGCCTCTTACTTTAGTTTACTTGTTATCTCTTTTTAACTAGACCTTGGTCTTTTTCTTTACTCACACTTCTCATAATCCTTTATTAGAGTTTATTAGAATCTTGTAGATATATCTAACAAGTGTAGGATTTCAACTAACCAAGCATGCTATATGAAAATACACAAGGGAAGCAGATATGAACTCTCTAAGCATGTTATTAAACAAAGCAAAGGAAAGCGACTTTGAACTTACTAATCATGCTATAAAATAGAGCAAAAGAGAGCTAATTCAAACTTGCTAATAATGATATAAAATAGAGCAAAAGAGAGCTAATTTGGACTTTCTAAACATGCTGTAAAATAGAGTAAAAGAAAGCTAACTTGGACTTTCTAAACATGCTATAAAATAGAGCAAAAGAAAGCTAACTACCAGCCCCACTAATCTGAGATAATGCAAGCCACATAAGCTAAACCAAATCTGCAATACTTCTTCTACTTATATATGCTACTCCTGCCTCTATTCAGCACCCTAGTAACAAGCAAAAGAGACCAAAAATGCTACCCATGACTATCCATTCCAGTCGCCACAACCTATCCCTTCTTCTCCTTCCTTCAAAGCCCATGGCAGCAAGCACAGAAGCACAAAACATCAATGTTTCAAGCTTTAAACACTAATGGTCATGGCTAAATAATGGAGGAGGCATAACTCACAGCTATCTAAAAAAACAAACAACCGAATTTTGAAACTGCACTTCCAAATCACCAACTGTACAGGCTTGTTAAACTACAAGGGAACCAACCAATAAGGTTAAATCTGGTACAACAGGTTTAAAAGCAAGGAAAGAGCAACTAATTCCCAAACCACATGATCGGTTACAACAGGAAATAACAGAAGAAATTTCCATCTAAGACCTTGTAAGGATTTCTGCAAATGAACCTAAACTATCACAAAACAGCAAACCTTAAGGCCGTTCTTATTTGGTTCAGCAAGGAAGAATTGAAGAATCTAAACTACATAGCACTACACGGCAACATAACTAAGCAGCAATTGAAGGAAAGAATGAAACTAATCCCTAGCATCATCTATCCGGTACTACAAATCCCCTGAGCAAGGAAATAAAATTGGGGACTCGGAGCTACTCCTACCACAGGTGAGTAGTACTTACATTGCTGTACTTGGACTTACAACCGAAGGGAAGAAGATCTAGGGTTCGGAGGAGATGAAAATCTCGGTTTCTCCTTCGTGCTCACGGCACTCTTTGCTGTTTTCGGCCTTCCTTCGTCGAGGTAACCACGCACGGGTGAAGATTGGCTGGGAAAAGGGCTTCGTCGGCGCCAGAGAACAAAGCCCTAACTTTGCTGCGTTTCCTCCCGAGTCCAGAAGCGCCGACGCACGCGTGAGGAGAAGAGAAGGGAATTAGGGTTCGGGAAAGAAATTAACGCTTTATAACCTAGGTTTTATTTCTGCCCTTTACTATAACTTAAATACATCTCGCTACATACTTTGTTAACAAATCACGCGCAGCCCAGTTGTTTGGCTATGTTTGGTTAGGTCGGGTTCGACCGGAGGTCTTGGGTTCGAGTCTCACCTTCAACGATTTTTGGTCAAAACTTCTTTATTTTTGTAAACCTACTAAACGACCTCCAAAAATTACGTAAAAAACTCTAAAAATTCCTAAAAATCCCTAAAAATCTTTAGAATATTTTAAAAGTATTTCAAATATTTTATGTACTTTTAGAACTTGAAATAGGGAAAATTGGGTCGTTACAATCCCCCATACCTTATAAAAAGTTCGTCCTCGAACTTAGAATAGTTCTGGATACTTCTGTCTCATACTGTCCTCCCGCTCCCAAGTGACTTCCTCGTGCTTCTGGTTCTGCCAGACGACCTTCACTAGTGGTATTTCTTTATTTCTTAATCTCTTAACTGCTTTGTCCACTATCTATGTAGGTCTGCTCTCATAACTAAGATCCTCTTGGATCTGCACTGACTGAGGCTGAATCACTTGGCTCGGGTCGTGGAGACACTTCTTTAGCATGGAGACATGAAATACATTGTGTATTGCTGACATGTCTTGTGGTAAGTCCAACTTGTAAGCTACTTTCCCAATCCTCTCTTTGATCAGATAAGGTCCTACATAGCGAGGACTTAATTTTCCCTTCTTGCCAAATCTCATCACTCCCTTCATAGGAGCTCGCGACCTTGAGGAAAACTGAATCTCCTACTTGGAATTCCAATGGCCTAAGGCGTGTGTCAGCATAACTCTTCTGTTTGCTCTGGGCAGTCTCAATTCTCTATCTGATCTTCTGAATAGCCTGAGTTGTCGCATCTATCAGCTTTGTCTGAATGCCCAGCTCTACTTCAATTTCTTTTCTCTCACTTGCTTCTTGCCAGCAAAGGGGTGATCTGCACTTCCTGCCATACAGCGCCTCATAAGGTGCCATCTTGATGGTGGCCTGATAGCTATTGTTGTAGGCAAACTCAGCTAAACATAGATACTTGCACCAACTTCCCTTAAAATCTAGTGCCCAAGCTCTGAGCATATCTTCTAAAATTTGATTTACTCGCTCTGTCTGTCCATCAGTCTGAGGATGGGGGCTGCGCTAAACTTGAGTTTGGTGCCTAGTACATTCTGAACACACTCCCAAAAATGTGAGGTGATGCGTCCATCTCTATCAGAAACAATAGATTTAGGAACCCCGTGAAGTCTGATCACCTCCTTAACATATAACTATGTCAACTGCTCTATAGAATGAGACACCTTGATGGCTAGAAAATGAGCATACTTGGTCAATCTGTCCACTATCACCCATATCGCATCATATCCATTTGTGGTTCTTGGGTGACCTGTTATGAAGTCCATGGATATGTCTTCCCACTTCCACTCAGGGATGGGGAGAGGTTGTAGAACTTCTCCTGGTCTCTGGTGTTCTGCTTTGACCCTCTGACATGTCAGGCAGGTACTGACATATTTAGCAACATGTCTTTTGAGTCCAGACCACCAAAACCTTCGTTTCACATCTTGATACATCTTGGTAGAACCAGGATGCATGGAGTATGGTGTACTATGAGCCTCTTCTAGAATCTTCTTTCTCAGTTCTTCATCATTGGGGACACAAAGGCGACTCCCCTGATAAAGAATTCCACTATCTGATACTCGAAACTCCGAATTATCTTCTTCTTGTATCCCCTGCTTGATCTTCTGGATGTCTGGATCTTCACTTTGCTTTCTCTGTATATCCTCAAGCAGGGTAGACTCCATGGTCAATGCAGAGAGTTGCGCATAAATAACTTCAAGTTCGAAATCTGACAACTCCTTCTGCAGTGGTAGGGCTAATGATGACAAAGACATCAGGGATGCATTGGACTTTCTGCTTAGTGCATCTGCCACTTTGTTAGCTTTGCTTGGGTGGTAGAGGATTTCACAGTCGTAATCTTTGACCAACTCCAACCACCTGCGATATCTCATGTTTAAGTCCTTTTGAGTGAAGAAGTACTTAAGACTCTGATGATCTGTGAAGATTCTGCACTGGACGCCATACAAGTAATGTCGCCAGAGTTTTAGTGCAAAGACCACAACTGCCAGCTCAAGATCATGAGTGGGGTAGTTCTTTTCATAATCTTTGAGTTGTCTGGAAGCATAAGCTATCACTTTTCCTTCCTACATGAGTACAGCTCCTAAGCCCATCTTGGAAGCATCACGATAGATGTCAAAACTCCTGTCACTTTCTGGAACTGTCAGGATAGGAGCACTAGTCAGTCTCTTCTTGAGCTCTTGGAAACTCTGCTCACCTTTATCTGACCATTCAACTTCTTGTTCTTCCTGGTGAGGGCTATTAGTGGAGAGACTATCCTGGAAAAGTCCTCCACGAATTTCCTATAGTACCCAGCTAAACCAAGGAAGCTTCTGATCTCCCTGGCATTTTTGGGTCTACTCCAGTTGTTGATCGCTTCTATTTTGGCTGGATCCACTTGGATACCTCCTTTAGAAATTATGTGACCTAGAAACGCCACCTGCTCTAACCAGAACTCGGACATCGAGAATTTAACATACAGCTGCATTTGTTGAAGGTCTGCAGTACTATTCTCAAGTGCGTGTCATGCTCCTCTGGGGTTCTTGAATTGACTAGAATGTCATCGATGAATACGATGACAAATTTGTCAAGGTATTCTCTGAACACTCTGTTCATTAAGTCCATGAAGACCTCTGGTGCATTAGTCACACCAAAAGGCATGACTACAAACTCGTAGTGTCCATATCTGGTTCTGGGTATGTCTCTTTCTTTCACTTTCAGCTGATGGTACCCAGAGCGCAGGTCTATCTTCGAGAATACTGTTTCCCCTCTCAGCTGATCAAATAAGTTGTCGATCTTGGGAAGGGGGTACTTGTTCTTAATCGTCACTTGATTCAGAGCTCTGTAATCTATGCACATCCGCATAGATCCATCTTTCTTCTTGACAAACAACACAGGAGCTCCCCAAGGTGAGTGACTAGGGCGGATGAAGTCTTTGTCAAACAGCTCCGGAAGTTGCACTTGTAACTCTTTCAGCTTTGTTGGAGACATGCGATACGGAGTTTTTGAAATTGGACCGGTACCAGGAACCAATTCAATCTCAAACTCTACTTCTCTGTTGGGAGGTAGTCCAGGTAGCTCTTCTAGAAATACCTCTGGATACTCACAGACTACCCGAACATCTTCCTTCTTGGGTCTTTCTTGTTATCATTGTCCTTCCAGTTCTGATTACTTGACTGGGGTCTCTGTTTCCCCACTGTCTTGTCTTCTATCTTGACTGGCTTATGTTGCGTTTATTGTGCCTTGTTGCTGTTCAGATAGTGCTCACTAATGCCCTGCTGACCAGCTCTTCACCAATCTATGGTCGGTGAGTTTCACTACTCACATTAGGTGCTATTTCTGGTCTCAGCATTCGGAGCGTCAGTCTGACTCATTCTTTCACTGTACTTACTAACTATAGGCAAAGGTGAGCTAGCCTGTTAAATCTTTTAACCGCTTCTTCTACTGGTAGATCACCTTGTCTGAATTTTATAAACTCCTCATAATGTTTATTGGTGACCCGTTGGCGGAAGAACTCTTCATAAAACTCTGTCTCAAAGTCAGCCGGGCTTATCTGGTTGACTACTCTCCTACACTTAACTCGCTCCCACCACATACGAGCATCTCCAGATAGGCAGAAAGAGGCACACTTAACCTTCTCGACTTCTGGCTAGTCAAGAAGCTCCATTGTGCTCTCCAGTGTCTTGAACCAATCCTGGGCATCCCAGGGCTCAGTCGTGCTTGAGAAGCTTTCTGATTTCAGCTTCTGGCACTCGATGAGGTATGCTTCTTGCCTTCTAGGTATTGTGGTGACTTCCAGGGCAACTGATGGGACTTCAGTCACCACATTAATGGTTGGGGGAGTGGGAGGAGCTGGCTTCTGATTGGCCATTAGATTGGCAATCACTTGCTGTTGCTCGCTACTTGTCTCTGAAGTTGAGCAACAACTTCAGAGAGAATAGGCCCAGGGGTTCTGGGCTCTTCGTTCTCCTAAACTCGGTCCTCAGTATGAATGGTACGGGACATCCTCTTCTTGACATCTAATTACGCAGAGGAAAAGGCTTGATAGCTTCTCTAACCCTTCTAATCATACTAATATATGAATATAGAAAAGGGAAACAAAATCTTCTATCTTACTTAAGCATTCAAAAACAAATACTCTATACTGCAGTTAATAATAAGGAAAGTAGAATAAAGAAAGAATTTAAATACTTTCTTACTTGGAGACGGCAAGGATGATACTGATGGGTGTGTGATGCTCGAGAATGGAAGCTGCTCTGATACCAACTGTAACGGCCACCCTTCTTATTACTACTCTCTAAGGGCGACCGTTACCTAACTACTACTCTACTTACTAGTGTCACTGACACTATTATTAGCATCAGTTAGATTTATCACGGTCCAGAGGAATTCCTATCGAAAAATTTCGGCAGAGTCTCCCCTGTACCAGTGACCAAATCCATAATACAAAAGATATATACGCAGCCACAGGCGGCTGGAACACATTTTTCACAACCACGCAGTTATAAACAACAGTAAAAAGAAAGAACTACTCTAGCAAAAACAACCAACTACATCACTCCACAAATAATGAAAGTGACTAATTACATATGCGGAAATAAACTCAACTACAATCCCAAATTTAATATAACATTAGAAGAAAAATAAAAGCAAAGTCTTGACAATTTTGCCAGCTAATTCTGGATCTCTCCACAGTCCAGACATCACACACCTTCATCATCACCACCATCCTGTCGCCTCCCCTTCATATCTTAGCTTTTCCTTTATCTGTAGTAGGAGGGAAAAATAAAACTATAAGCGAAAACGCTTAGTAAGTACTAATCTATCTCACAAAACTCGAAGTGCATAAAAGTAATGCGATAATACTGAAACTGAAATGCTAAAGCAAGGCTGCATGTACTCATGGTATACAGAAATAAAACTGAATAGTAAACATACTCACTAACTGACAGGAAAATAAGGAAACTACTACTTTAGGCTTAGAATTAAAGAACTAAACTTTTATTGACTCTAAGAATAAAACTTGTTTCCTTTTCTTATATCCTTATACTAGAAATTAATCTTTTAATTTCTCTTTCACTTTCTTATTCTTCTTTTTCTTTTCTTTCTTCTTTTTCTTTGGGCCCAGGCTAGTACCATCTTTGTTTTGCGCGCTCTCTAATAGTGACTGAGGTAGCGAGCCTATAGTTATATGAGGATAAAGACCTCGGTCTTACCAGGGCCAAAACCTCGGAATTGGTCACCTGGATTTGTTTAACGACAACCTCGGAAGTCGGGTACTAGCCTCTTACTTTAGTTTACTTGTTATCTCTTTTTAACTAGACCTTGGTCTTTTTCTTTACTCACACTTCTCATAATCCTTTATTAGAGTTTATTAGAATCTTGTAGATATATCTAACAAGTGTAGGATTACAACTAACCAAGCATGCTATATGAAAATACACAAGGGAAGCAGATCTGAAATCTCTAACCATGTTATTAAACAAAGAAAAGGAAAACGACTTTGAACTTACTAATCATGCTATAAAATAGAGCAAAAGAGAGCTAATTCAAACTTGCTAATCATGCTATAAAATAGAGCAAAAGAGAGCTAATTTGGACTTTCTAAACATGCTGTAAAATAGAGCAAAAGAAAGCTAACTTGGACTTTCTAAACATGCTGTAAAATAGAGCAAAAGAAAGCTAACTTGGACTTTCTAAACATGATGTAAAATAGAGCAAAAGAAAGGTAACTACCAGCCCCATTAATCCGAGATAATGCAAGCCACATAAGCTAAACCAAATCTGCAATACTTCTTCTACTAATAAAGGCTACTCCTGCCACTATTCTGCACCCTAGTAACAAGCAAAAGAGACCAAAAATGCTACCCATGACTATCCATTCCAGTGACCACAACCTGTCCCTTCTTCTCCTTCCTTCAAGCCCATGGCAGCAAGCACAGAAGCACAAAACATCAATGTTTCAAGCTTTAAACACTAATGGTCATGGCTAAATAATGGAGGAGGCATAACTCACAGCTATCTAAAAAAAACAAACAACCGAATTTTGAAACTGCACTTCCAAATCACCAACTGTACAGGCTTGTTAAAGTACAAGGGAACCAACCAATAAGGCTAAATCTGGTACAGCAGGTTTAAAAGCAAGGAAAGAGCAACTAATTCCCTAACCACATGATCGGTTACAACAGGAAATAAAAGAAGAAATTTCCATCTATGACCTTGTATGGATTTCTGCAAATGAACCTAAACTATCACAAAACAGCAAACCTTAAGGCCATTCTTATTCGGTTAAGCAAGGAAGAATTGAAGAATCCAAACTACATAGCACTACACGACAACATAACTAAGCAACAATTGAAGGAAAGAATGAAACTAATCCCTAGCATCATCTATCCGACACTGCAAATCCCGTGAGCAAGGAAACAAAATCGGGGACTCGGAGCTACTCCTACCACAGGTGAGTAGTACTTACATTGCTGTTCTTGGACTTACAACCAAAGGGAAGAAGATCTAGGGTTCGGAGGAGATGAAAATCTCGGTTTCTCCTTCGTGCTTACGGCACTCTTTGCTGTTTTCGGCCTTCCTTCGTCGAGGTAACCACGCACGGGTGAAGATTAGCTGGGAAAAGGGCTTCGTCGGCGCTGGAGAACAAAGCCCTAGCTTTGCTACATTTCCGCCCGAGTCCAAAAGCACCGACGCACGCGTGAGGAGAAGAGAAGGGAATTAGGGTTCGGGAAAGAAATTAACCTTTTATAACCTAGGTTTTATTTCTACCCTTTACTATAACTTAAATACATCTCGTTACATACTTGGTTAACAAATCACGCGCAGCCCAGTTGGTTGGCTGTGTTTGGTTAGGTCAGGTTCGGCCGGAGGTCTTGGGTTCGAGTCCCACCTTCAATGATTTTTGGTCAAAACTTCTTTCTTTTTGTAAACCTACTAAACAACCTCCAAAAATTACGTAAAAATACTCTAAAAATTCCTAAAAATCTCTAGAATATTTTAAAAGTATTTCCAAATATTTTTATGGACTTTTAGAACTTGAAATAGGGAAAATTGGGTCGTTACAACTGTTGTCGATAATAATTTTGCCTCTGATAACGCTCCCTATTAGCTCGTTTATTTCTTAAAACAAAACAGTCTTCAGTATGATGACTGCTAGTTTTATGGTAAGTGCACCATTTCCTTGGTGCCTCGGGCTATATCTCCACGTTTTGTACGGCTTGTGGACAATATTCTGGTTGACGGTGAGGTGGATGAGTTGCTCTAGGCCCTCTTGGTGGAGGAACAGGGGTCAGAGCTTTCTCCTTAACCTGGCTGGGAGGAGAGGTAACACTCTCCTTCCTACGAGCGGCTTGAGCTTCTTCCACATTAATGAATTCAGTAGCACGCCCAATCAAGGAATCAAAATTAACAGGAGGATTTCTCACTAAATGTTTAAAGAAATCATTATCATTTAAACCTTGATAAAAAGCACTCACTAAGATTTCTGTGGTAGCATTAGGTACATCGATGGCAACCTGATTGAACCTTTTGATGTAGGCTCGGATGGATTCTTTGGATGCTTGCTTAATTGAAAATAGACTCCAAGGAGTCTTATGATACCTCTTGTTGCTGAAGAAATGGTGTAGAAAAACTTTCTTGAAGTCTTTGAATTTTCGAATAGACTTCTCTGGCAATCTTTTGAACCAGCGTTGTGCAGCTCCTCCGAGGGTAGTAAGGAACATCCGACATTTCACCCCATCTGAGAATTGTTGTAATAATGCTACATTCTTGAATTTCAACAGATGATCTTCTGGATCTGTTGTTCCAGTGTACTCATCGATCTGAAGATTTTGATACCACTTAGGAAGCGGATCATCCAGTACACTCTGAGAGAATGGGTAGATGACCTTCTCTGGTGAGCTGTCACTAGTTATCATTTTGATCTTACGCTTCTCTCTGTCTGGTGCTTCACCAGAGGATTCCTGCAACGCAGGCCTCCTACCCCCCTGCTCCATGGGAGTACGAAGAAAGGCTCATGGACGTCTTGTTGGGGAAACAGTAGCTAGGGGAAAATACGCATGTTCCTCCTCTTCCGGTTCCTTTCCTTTTCGATGCTCAGTAGTTGAAATTGTCGGATTATGAGCCATTGGTAGAGTAGCTCCATTTTGAGCTTGAAGTTGTTGTTGTTGTTGTTGTAAGGCTTTTTGTACGTGAGAATTGATGAGGAAATCCAGATCCTCTCGGCTAATGGTGAGTAGGTTTGATTTTCCGGCTTCTTCCATCTTGTAGTCTCAGATTCAGGTGAAGTTTCCCACAGACAGCGCCAAATTTGATCATGTCTGAGAAGCTGGACAAGACGGAGATCCGGAAGAAGAAACCCACTGCTGATGGAGAAGAATGCCTAGAGAACGCCGATCCGAGAAACCCAAAGCGGATTGGGAAGAATAGGATCACCAAATGCCCTCCTAGCACGAAGACCTGATGACGAGAAAGAAATCCAATCGAAGGGACACCCGAATTTGAAGCTTCCGAGACCTCCTGCACACAGGAGACCAGCCAACACTATCATCAGTGACCTAAGACTGGGGTGGGAATACCTGGCTAGGCCCTCCGACGCTCAAGTTAGTGATCTCCCTTGGTGTGGACGAAGAAGATGAACAGTAGTTGAAACTTAGGGTTACGAATGTGCATAATGATGTGAACTTATCTAGCCAACGGAGAGAATTCCCCTTTTTATACCACTTCATATAACCTCCGTAGTCATGAAGTGGACCTCGGTTTGTTAGAGTTTGTTATGAGATGACATAAGCTGCGTACTTGTGGTGAATGACTTTTTAAAAAATCTTTCTTGTACCCTAGATGTACCTTTTTTTTATCGTTTATCACCTGCAAAACAATCTAAAAACACATTTCCCGCCAAAATATATAATACTTGTCATATAGTCACATATTGTAGATATCTTCATTAATTATGTTATTTGAAATATTTACCTATCTTATGAGTCCCTTTAAAGTGTTTCTATCATTTCTTCCCGCCCCTCCTGCTTCTATTATATCATGGATAGCTCAATGTTCCTTGTATCGGTCGAAGTTAAATCATGACTGGGTTTAGTTAATGATTATTATTCCTCATGAGGCTTCTATCCGCGCCCTTCTATGTTAATTTTCCTTAGTAACATTAGGCTATATTTTATCAAGTATCTTTCCAAGGTATTGGTCGACCGGCCAGTATTGGCTTTTCTTCTCACAGGCATGTATATATCGACATTAGCCTACCTCCTCTGAGGCATATCCCGGTCGATATTAGCCGACCTCCTTTGAGGTGTATGCTAATCGATGTGGGTCTACCTCCTTGGAGGCATATCCCGACCGATATTGGTCTTCTTTCCTAAAAGTATGTCTCAATCGATATTGGCCTATCTCCTTTTAGGCATATCCCGGCCGATATTAGCCTACCTCCTTTGGGGTATATGCTGATTGATGTGGGTCTACCTCCTTGGAGGCATATCCCGACCGATATTGGTCTTCTTTCCTACAAGTATGTCTCGATCGATATTGGCCTACCTCCTTTGAGGAATATCCCGGCCGACATTAGCCTACCTCCTTTGGGGTATATGCTGATCGATGTGGGTCTACCTCCTTGGAGGCATATCCCGACCGATATTAGCCTACCTCCTTTGGGGTATATGCTGATCGATGTGGGTCTACCTCCTTGGAGGCATATCCCGACCGATATTGGTCTTCTTTCCTAAAAGTATGTCTTGATCGATATTGGCCTACCTCCTTTGAGGCATATCCCGGCTGATATTAGCCTACCTCCTTTGAGGTGTATGCTAATCGATGTGGGTCTACCCCCTTGGAGGCATATCCCGAATGATATTGGCCTTCTTTCCTAAAAGTATGTCTCGATCGATATTGACCTACCTCCTTTGAGGCATATCCCGGCCGACATTAGCCTACCTCCTTTGAGGTATATGCTGATCGATGTGGGTCTACCTCCTTGGAGGCATATCCCGGCCGATATTGACCTATCTTCTCCGTTTGATTATCTCCTTTCCCTTCTTTATCGGGGACTCATGAAACCTAACCCATATCAGTAACCATCCTCATGGTTTTAAAAGAGAGTTTTAAAATTTAAATCTTTCCTTTTATAGCTTTCTACAAAAGATTAAGAGAAAGGTTTGATATCTTTCCTTATTTGTAGTTAAATGGAAGATTTTAATTTTTGATAAAACTTTTCTTTTTTGTAACCATCCTCATAATTTTAAAAGAGAGTTTTAAAATTTAAATATTTCCTTTTATAGCTCCCTACTAAAAATTAAGAGAAAGATTTGATATCTTTTCTTATTTGTAGTTAAAAGGAAGATTTTAATTTTGGAGAAAACTTTCCTTTTTGTAATCATCCACATGTTTTAATAGAGAGATTTTAATTTATAAAAGTTTTCTTTTATAACCAACCATGAAGGGAATTTTTAAAAGAGAAATTTTTATTTTAAAAATTTTCGGAAACAAATTAGGAAGTTTTAATTTTATGTTTAAAACTTTTCTTGTTTGGAGGAGTTGTAGGGGTTGTCCACATCAATAAGAGAAAAGGAATTTTTTTTTATTAATTATATTTTCCTTTCAATGGCAAGGAAAATAAGAAAGTTTTTATTAAAACTTTCCTTATTTGCCAACCCTCATAATAACATATCATCTAGTATTCCTCTCTTCTCTTCCTTGTGGTGGCCGACCCTCTCTTCCTCATCCTCTCCTATTATTCTTCCTTGTGTAGCCGACAACATCTTCATCTCAATGAGCTTGGTGGTGGCCGGATCATGTTAGAGGAAGAAGGAGAGATAGGAGGCTTTGTTTCTTAGCATCCCTTGGAGCTTGGTTGGTGGCCGAAAGTTCTTCATCTCTTGAAGATTGGTGGTGACTAAAACTTGCTTGGAGAAGAAGGAAGTTTGGGTGGATTCTCATCTCAGTAGATCGTCGCCCACACGACGTCCGAGAAAAGAAGAGGAATACGATAGAAAATCGTGAGGTCTATAAGCTACAAAAGGTATAACTAGTTATTATTTTCCGCATCATAACTAGTTCATCTTTTTGTTTAGATCTTGAAATACCAAACACAAGAGGCTAACATTTCTAGGTTTCAGATTTATGATTCAAATTTGTGTTTCTTTTATTTTTCAATCTTGTGATTCGATTATTCTTATTGGTTAAACCTAGGGTTACTATAAGGAGATTAAATATTGAATTTCGTAGAAAGGCTTTGTCTAGAAGTGGTGGATACTCCCATAACCAAGAAGGCCTAGTGCCTCGCCATGTTTAACTTGGAAGCTGATCTCTAAAATAAATATTTAATCAAATTTGTAACATAGGTGGATTTGGATTAATAATGTTAAGCATCGTTTGCGATCCAAGTTTAAACTTCTAAGAACAGATAAATTGAATTTGGAATCAATAATATTAAGTTCTATTTACGATTCCAAATTTATTTTCTAAAGAACACAATAGGTTGTTAGGAAAGGTTCAGGAATTGTACAAAATTTTTGTATAGGGGAACCGATACGATATTCCGAGTAGCAACCAACAGTAGAGTAATTTGGTATTAGTTTATCTTAACTATAAAATTATACTAGTACACTATGAGTGTATCGAGTAGGACCATTTAAGGTAGTTTCTTTTTATACTGACTACATAAAAGAAGAAAACCTCTGTTATTATGGAACTGCGTACTCTTAATCATGATATAATAACAAACACGTATACTTAATATTTATTTCTTTAATTTATCAGAGGGTGCGATTTAGTTCGTTAAATCAATAGGCCCAATAAGTTGGGAAATGATATTATTTATATGGTGTGTTGTTGATTATAGAATGAAACTGTGTCATAGTAATCTAGGTTGATGATGTCCCCTTGAGGAGCTCATAAGGATTGTCATGGAAACCCTGCAGGTGGACTTAGTCTGACATGACAATAAGGTTGAGTGGTACTACTCTTGAAGCTAGATATTAATTAAGTGAGTTGTCAGTAACTCATTTAATTAGTGGGCATTCAATATCTTAAACACAGGGAGACTAACGCACTCATGATAAGAAGGAGCCCATATTGTAATATGGGATTGGTGTGGTAGTGCAATAATAACTCTTTAGTGGTATGAGTTATTATTGATGAACTTGAGTTGGGTGTTCGGGGCGAACACGGGAAGCTCAAGCTCATTGGGAGATCAAAATCAATTCCTCCTCTCGGTCACTATTGTAGCCTCTTATTTATAAAGCCTTATATCCACTTAGAGGGGGTGCCTCACCCATAACACATCTTTTATTCCTCTCTTCCAATCCTTGGTGGTCGGCGCTTGTCCTTCTCTCTTCTCCTTTTGTTTTCTCTCTTGGTGGCCGGCAGCATCTTGTGTGGAGATCTCTTGGTGGCCGGTTGCTTGAAGGAGAAGAAGAAGAGAAGAAGGTCTCTTGTCTAGCATCCCTTGGAGGATAGTTGGTGGCCGGATCTTGGAAGCCTTGGGAAGAAGCTTGAGTGGATTTCATCTTGGAAGATCATCGCCCACACGACGTCCAAGAGAAGGAGGGGAATACGACAGAAGATCAAGAGGTCTATAAGATACAAGAGGTATAACTAGTTATTAGTTTCCGCATCGTAACTAGTTCATCTTTTGTATAGATCTTGAAAAACCAAACACAAGAGGTTATCGGTTTTAAGTTATCATTTTTGTTGTCGATTTTATTTTTCAATTTCATGTTTCGATAATGTGTTTTTATTGAGGTCTCTATAGTTAAACCTAGTTTACTGCAAGAAGTTAAATATTCGATTTCTTTGTGAGGCTTTATCTAGGAAGTGGTGGATGATCCCACACCCAAGAAGGCCTAGTGACTCGCCATGTTTAACCTGGAAGTCGACCTTTGAAATAGATATTTGATAACTTCTATAATATGGTTTAACTTATGAAGATCACATCGGTTAAACTTGGAGTAAAAATATTAAGTATCGTTTCCTATCCAAGTTTAACTTCTGAAGGATAATTTGAATTAATAATGTTAAGCATCGTTTGTAATCCAAATTTAACTTTAGTAGAGCACATGAGTTGCTAGGATAGTTCTATGCTTGTACAAAATTTTTGTACAGGGGAACTAGAACGGTATCCCAAGTAGAAACCAAAATGGAGAAGAAGAAAGATCACCCGGAAGAAAGGCCGCTGGATGTAGCTCCGAGTCTAGCTTGTCAAAAATCAAAGCCCAAAGAGAAGAAGGATAGATATTGTTGGGATGTATACTATAAGCCTATCTTTTGTATGAACATTTATTTTGAAATATTTTGAAATGAGAATCACTTTGGTCAAATGTTTGTATTTTATATTTATATATATGTCAATACAGTTGTCCATTTAATTTATATTGTAGATAATATCGTATGTGGTGTCACACAGAAGATCATGTTATCGGTTCCTTATAAATTATAAATAGTAGCTCACAACCAAGATTGATAGGGACAAACCATTGGAATGGTTGTAGTGTTATTTGGTATTGATTTGTCTTGACTATAAAATTACACTAGTACACTATGTGTGTATTGAGCAGAACCATTTGAGGTTGTTCGATTTATACTGACTACATAAAAGAACAGAACCTCTATTATTATGGATGTGCGTCCTCTTAATCCCTATATAATAATAAGCATGTATACTTAGTATTTATTTCTTTAATTTATCAATGGGTGAGATTTATTTGTTAAATAAATAGGCCTAATGAGTTGGGAGATAGTATTATTTATATCGTGTGTTTTTTATTAAAGAAGGAATCTGTGTCCTAATTATTTAGGCAGATGATGTCCCCTTAAGGAGCTCATAAGGATTATCATGTAAACCCTATAGGTGGACTTAGTCTGGCATGATAATATAGTTTAGTTGTACTACTCTTTGAATCATATGTTAATTAATTGGGTTGTCAGTAACTCAATAAATTAACGGACATACGATATCTTAAACACAGGGAGACTAACGCACTCATGATAAGAAGGAGCCCATATTGTAATATGGGATTGGTGCGGTAGTTTAATAATAACCCTTTAGTGGTATGAGTTATTATTATTGGACTTGGGTTGGGTGTTCGGGCCGAACACAGGAAGTCCAAGCCCATCATGAGGCCTAAACCAATTCCTCCTCTAGGTCCCTATTGTAGCCTCTATATAAAGCCTCGCATCCACCTATCTATAACTTGGTTTGGTTTAACTTTGTTTGGCTTAACTTGGTTTGGTTTAACTTGGTTTGGTTTAACTTGGTTTGACTTAACTTGGTTTGGTTTAATTTGGTTATAGAACGGGAGATTTTTTCTATATAGAATTATGTTATTTTTCTTTCTTTGTAACTGACGGCAAAGGTTATAAAAGGAGTTGGTGGTGCCCCCCTAAAACCTAATTTCCACAATTCTCTTCTCTCCCTTGTCTAGGGCCGGCACCCCTCCTTGGTGGTCGATGCCCCACATCTCCACCTAGGACCGACCACATCTCTTCCTTGTGGCCGGCACCCCTCCTCCTCCACAACAAGGGCCGGCACCCCTTATCATGCATAACTATCATATCATGTCCTTAACAATCTTTCATGCATTTCTTTTCATTATGTATAGCATTTCCTATGCTATCACATATCATGGCATATTACATAAGATAATTTCATTTCTTCATTTTGTATAGCATTTCCTTATGCTATCACATATCATGGCATATTACATAACATTATGTATAGCATTTCCTATGCTATCACATATCATGGCATATAACATAATTTCATTTTCTCCTCATTATGTTTAGCATTGCCTATGCTATCACATATCATGGCATATTACATAACATTATGTATAGCATTTCCGCCCAAGAAGAGGAGAGGAATATGGCAGAAGATCAAGAGGTCTTTAGCTACGAAGAAAGGTACAACTTGTTCTTTAATTCCGTTGTGTAATTTGTTAGTTTTCTTTGTATCGATTTTGAATACCAACACAAGAGGCCAGCGATCTTATACTTCGATCAAGGTGTGCTTTGATCCGTCAAGAACTTGCTTGATTGATCAAACACATGTCTGATCGAACATGCGGGTTACTAGGAATAGTTCTGTACTTGTACAATTTTTGTACAGGGAAATTTAAATAGAACGAAATTCCAGCGCCTTCAAGTGGTATCAGAGAGAGTTTTCTGCCTTTGTGTGATTGGTTTTCGGTTAAATTATAAACTGCTCATACATAAGTTTAGTCCAGATAATAGTAGGATATGCAAGAAAGATTAACTCTGTGGTTGCAGGCGTCCTAAGTCCAACTATTATGGCTTTGTGTGTTTTTCTGTGATTTGAACCCTCGTGCATGTCAAGGTTGTTGTGTGTGCATCATTGTAATAATTAAATACGACCATTTTTTGGATTATTATTATTATTATTATTTACATTCTATTCAATCTAGATTACATGTAAATTCCTTTGTGGAATATAGGATCGATAAATGTAAATTTTATTTCTTTTTGCTGTGGCTTGTATCCTTGCTATGCGTGGTGCTATTTTGAGGACCGGAGGCATGACGGAGAAGGAAGCGAGATAGACGCGATAGCTTTTTCCATTGGTGGCATATTAGAGGACATCGATCCATTGGCGGCATATTGGAGGACAACGTTGGATGAGGGCATAATAGTTGGAAATTTTATTTTCATATTTATTGCCTTTATATGTTATTTTATGTGCTATGATGTGTGATGTGATGTGTGTGCATGTTAAAATTCCTCAATTTAAATAACAATGTAGGAGAGGGATTATTTAAATAAATTCCACGATCTCCATTACTGGTTTGTAAGTGATGCATTAAAACTTGCGCGTTGGCTTTAAGTGCCTTCCTCCATATCAGATGAGTTTGTTTGTGGATCACTAGATCAAACTTCCTCTATGGATGATTATAGGAAATTATTTAGGTATGTGTGATCTTCTCCATCTGAAAGGGTATAATCCTAATATGGACTAAGTATCAAGTAATGGTATATACTTACACGTATTTAATACTATCCTCGCCATTGGAGTCACTGCTATTATTTGTGTGATCGAAGATGAATCAACTATTAATTTTATTTGTCATAAAGTTAGGTTGACAAGATAATAAAATTAATGGGTAAAACCTCCTCTTACAAATGTTTGAATTAGTATAC
Source organism: Zingiber officinale (assembly GCF_018446385.1). NCBI lineage: Eukaryota > Viridiplantae > Streptophyta > Magnoliopsida > Zingiberales > Zingiberaceae > Zingiber > Zingiber officinale. The sequence goes on along the minus strand of NC_055994.1, from coordinate 48,234,378 downwards.
GACCACACTATCGTGGCATATGAAATTCACGGTATTTTGAGGTGTTGGTGAATTTAAATTATATTGTTTGAGAAATCAATATTATTTTAAATCTAAAGTTTGACCAAATATTTGATTTTGTGATTCTCAGGATTTCAAAATGGCTTTCAATTCTCTTGTTGTTATTTTAAAAGAAAATAAACTTATTGGTCCAAATTATATTGATTGGAAATGGAACTTGGTCATTGTCTTAACTGCTGAAGAATACAAGTTCGTACTTCTTGAGGTCTGTCCTAGCATGCCAGATAAGGATTCTAGCGAAGAGGAGATAGAGACAGATAGGAAATGGGTCAAGGCAGATGAGATGGCGCGGTGTTACATTTTGGCTTCTATGTCAAATGTGCTGCAACATTAGCATCATGCCCTATCCACTGCCTATGACATGATGCTTAATCTCAAGGGACTCTTCGGAGACCAGAATCGGGCTGCCAGGAAGGAGGCCATGAGAAACTTAATGACGACCACCATAACTAAGGGGACACCCGTGAGGGATCATGTCCTCAAGATGACGGCTCATTTAAATGAGATGGAAGTCCTTGGAGCTGAAATCGATGGGGAAACCTAGGTCGATATCATTCTCCAAACACTGCCCAAGAGTTTTGAGTAGTTCCGCCTGAACTACAACATGAACAAAGGGGTTTATTCGTTGGCGGAACTTCTGACAGAACTCCAAGTGACGGAAGGGCTATTTCGTCAAAGTTCTCAAGTTCACATTGTTGAAAACATTTCTGCCTCTAAGCCAAAAGGCGGAAAGAAGATGAAGAAACAAGTTAGTTCGACAAAGAAAGTGATTCGACCTTAAGGGACTGGGTCGTAGGCAGGTGTGACGAAGCCGAAGGGAAAGTACTTCACATGCAAGCAGTCTGGACATTAGAAGGTGGGTTGTCCTCGTAGAAAGGAGAACAATAAAGGTATATCTTATTCATTAGTTGTTGAAAAATATTTAGCGGTGTTATCTATCGGTACCTTGTGTGTAGATACTGGAGCCACTGATCAAGTCAGCAATTCATTACAGGGGTTCCAGGAAACCCGACGACTACATGAAGGGGAGATCACCATCTACATGGGAAATGCTACGAGAGTGGCGGCTGTTGCAGTAGGAGATGTTTATTTATCTTTTGATAGAAATAAAACTTTGATTTTGAAAAATTGTCTTTATGTACCATGTTTTAGAAAGAACTTGATTTCAGTTTCTAAATTATTTATGGATGGATATTCTATTTCTTTTGATGACAAAGTGGTTGTCAAGAAAAATAGGGTGGTTATCTGTTCTATTGCGTTGGTTGCCAATTTGTATACTCTTATGCCAATAACTCCCACAATGCAACAAATGAAAATTAATAGCACATCTTCTAATTCTAATAAGAGAAAGCAACCTTCAAAAATGAACCAAACATATCTTTGGCATCTAAGGTTAGATCATATTAACTTAAGTAGGATTCAAAGGTTAATTGCCAATGGACCTTTGGGTTAATTGGTAGTGAAAAACTTTCCGACCTGCGAGTCTTGCTTGGAAGGAAAAATGACCAAAAGGCCTTTTAAGGAAAAGGGGTATAGACCCAAAGAAGTGCTGGAATTGGTTCATTCTGATTTGTGTGGGCCTATGACTATCCAGGCAAGAGGTGGTTTCGAATATTTTGTCTCTTTTATAGATGACTATTCGAGATATTGGTACATTTACTTGTTGCACTGCAAGTCTAAGTGCTTTGATAAGTTCAAAGAGTAAAAGGCTGATGTGGAGAAGCATCATGATAAAAGTATTAAGACACTACGGTCTGATCGTGGTGGAGAGTACCTCTTAGGAGAGTTTAGGAGTTATTTATCAGAGGTCGGGATTTAATCCTAATTATCTGCACCTGGTACACCCCAACAAAATGGTGTGGCAGAACGAAGGAATAAGATTCTTATGGAAATGGTTAGATCAATGATGAGTTTTTCAGAATTACCAAATTCATTTTGGGGATATGCTCTGGAAACGGCGATGTACATTCTGAACTTGGTACCTTCTAAGTCAGTACCCTCTATTCCCACAGAATTATGGAATGGGCGTAAGCCTTGTTTGAAACACATTCGGATTTGGGGTAGTCCAGCACATGTTCTGAAGGGAGACGCTGATAAGTTGGAATCACGTACAGAAGTTCGCTTGTTCATGGGATATCCTAGAGAAACGAAAGGTGGTTTGTTTTATAGTCCTAAAGATCAGTAGGTCATTGTTAGTACCAATGCTTGATTTTTAGAAGAGGACTATGTAATGAACCACAAACCCATGAGCAAAATTGTTCTTGAGGAAATAAGAGAGGACATTTCGAAGTTAGTGCCAACGGTACAAGATAAGATACCACAAGTAACTGCAACATGTGTCACAAATGATTCACAATTACAGGTAGTGCCTCGTCGTAGTGGGTGGGTTATTAGACCACCTGATAGATTCATGTTTTTGGGAGAGTCTTCGGACTTGATCCCTGGTGAACATGAAGCTGATCCCTGGGCATATGATGAAGCACTCCAAGATAAAGATGCAGCATCTTGGTAAAGTGCAATGAACTCTGAAATAGAATTTATGCTTTCTAATCAGGTCTGAGAGCTTGTAGAACTACCAAATGATGTAAAAACCATTGTATGTAAATGGGTCTACAAAAGGAAAAGAGGAACAGATGGGAAGGTGGAAATGTTTAAATAGAGGCATGTTGTGAAGGTGTATACTCAGAAAGAGGGAATCGATTATGAGGAAACTTTTTCGCCGGTAGCCTTGCTTAAGTCTATCCGAATTCTTTTATCTATTGCTGCTCATATGGATTATGAGGTTTGACAAATAGAAGTCACGACAACTTTCCTTAATGGAAGTTTTGAAGAAAACAACTATATGAAGCAACCATAGGGATTCATTGCGAATGGCAAAGAGCATCTTTTGTGTAAGCTTAATCGATCCATTTATGGACTGAATCAAGCTTCAAGATCTTGGAACATCTGGTTTGATGAAGTGATCCAGTCTTATGGATTCATTCAGTGTCCGGATAAGTCTTGTGTATATAAGAAAAGTGACGAAAATGTGGTGGTATTTCTTGTACTATACGTAGATGACATTTTGCTCATTGGCAACAATGTCAAAGTGTTGTCAGATGTAAGGGTATAGTTGTCCAAGAAGTTTGATATGAAGGATTTGGGAGAATGTGGACATATTCTTGGGATCAAAGTAATTAGGGATCACAAGAAAAGGATGTTGTGCTTATTGCAAGCTTCATACATCGATACTATCCTAGCTCATTTTAGCATACAAAACTCCAATAAAGATTTTCTACCTTTTCGGCATGGAGTACCTTTAATTAAAGATATGTGTCCTAAGGCATCAAAGGAGATAGAGGAGATGAAGGCAATTCCTTATGCTTCAGCTGTAGGAAGCCTAATGTATGCGATGCTATGTACGAGATCGAATATCTGTTTTGCTATGGGCATGGTTAGTAGATATCAAAGTAACCCAGGACCGGGACATTGGACTATCATAAAACATATATTAAAGTACTTGAAAAGGACTAGAGATTATATGCAGGTTTACCAGGCAGATGATTTGCTCCCTATGGGTTACACGGATTCGAACTTCCAATTAGATAGGGACAATAGTAAGTCTACCTCAAGTTATGTGTTTACTTTAGGAGGTGGAGCCATAGCATGGAGGAGTGTTAAGCAGAAATGCGTTTCAGACTCAACCATGGAAGCTGAGTATGTGGCAGCCTCTGAGGCAGCCATAGAAGCTATATGTCTCAGAAACTTCATGATGGACTTAGACATGATTCCTAGTTTGCCCAAAATTATTGCAGTGCATTGTGTTAATAAGTGGTGTAGTAGCAAACTCGAAGTAACCACGAGCCCATAATGCAAGTAAACACATTAAGCGCAAGTACCACCTGATACGAGACATCGTAAAATGAGGAGAGGTTGTTGTCGCCAAGATTACATCAGTAGATAACTTGGCAGATCCTTTCACTAAGGCCCTTATGGAGAGAGCTTTTGATAGACATGTTGAGGGGATGGGAATCAGATGAATGGCAGCATTTATGGAAGCATAGTCTTTTAGTATAAATGGGAGATTGTTGGGATGTATACTATAAGCCTAGCTTTTGTATGAACATCTGTTTTGATATATTTTGAAATGAGAATCACTTTGGTCAAATGTTTACATTTAATATTTATATATATGTTAATGCAGTTGTCCATTTAATTTATATTATAGATAAAATGGTGTATGGTGCCACACAGAAGATCATGTTATCGGTTCCTTATAAATTATAAATAGTAGCTCACAACCAAAATGGATAGGGACAAACCATTGGAACAGTTGTAGTGTAATTTGGTATTAATTTGTCTTGACTATAAAATTACACTAGTACACTCTGTGTGTATTGAGCAAGATCGTTTGAGGTTGTTCGATTTATACTGACTACATAAAAGAACAGAACCTCTTTTATTATAGATGTGCATCCTCTTAATCCCTATATAATAACAAGCACGTATACTTAGCATTTATTTCTTTAACTTATCAATGGGTGAGATTTATTCATTAAATCAATAGGCTTGATGAGTTGGGAGATAATATTATTTATATGGTGTTGTTGATTATAGAAGGAATCTGTGTCCTAATTATTAAGGTTGATGATATTCCCTTGAGGAGCTCATAAGGATTATCATGTAAACCCTGCAGGTGGACTTAGTCTGACATGATAATAAAGTTGAGTGGTACTACTCTTGGAATCAGATGTTAATTAATTAAGTTGTCAGTAACTCAATTAATTAATAGACATACAATATCTTAAACACAGGGAGATTAACGCACTCATGATAAGGAGCCCATATTGTAATATGGGATTGGTGCGGTAGTTCAATAATAACCCTTTAATGGTATGAGTTATCATTGATGGATTTGGGTTGGGTGTTCGGGCCGAACACAGGAATCCCAAGCCCATCAGGAGGCCTAAACCAATTCCTCCTCTAGGTCCCTGTTATAGCCTCTATATAAAGCCTCGCATCCATCCATTCATAACTTGGTTTAGTTTAACTTGGTTTGGTTTAACTTGGTTTGACTTAACTTGGTTTGGTTTAACTTGTTTTGGTTTAACTTGGTTTGGTTTAACTTGGTTTGATTTAACTTGGTTATAGAAAGGGAGATTTTTTCTAAACAGAATTCTGTTATTTTTCTTTCTTTGTAACCGACGACAAATGTTATAAAAAGAGTAGGTGGTTTCCCCTAAAACCTAATTTCCACAATTCTCTTCTCTCCCTTGTCTAGGGTCGGTGCCCCTCCTTGGTGGCCGACACCCCACATCTCCACCTAGGGTCGACCACATCTCTTCCTTGTGGCTGGCGCCCCTTCTCCTCCACAACAAGGGTCGGCGCCTCCTCCTCTACAACTAGGGTTGGCGCCCCCCTCCTATTCCTTGGTGGGCGGCGGCTTGAAGAAGAGGAAGAAGAGGAAGAAGTGGAGAAGAGGAAGAAGAGGACAAGGAAGAAGAGAAGAAGGTACCCCATCCTAGAGCCTCCTTTTGTAGCCGGCAGTTTAGAAATTGAGAAGAGAAGGACGGTGGTTTTGTCTTGGTAGATCGTCATGGACACGACGTCCAAGAAGAGAAGAGAAATACGGTAGAAGATCAAGAGGTCTTTAGCTACGAAGAAAGGTACAACTAGTTTTTTAATTCCGCTGTGTAATTAGTTAGTTTTCTTTGTATCGATTTTGAATACCAACACAAGAGGCCAGCGATCTTGTACTTCAATCAAGGTGTGCTTTGATCCATCAAGAACTTGCTTGATTGATCAAACACATGTCTGATCGAACATGCGGGTTGCTAGGAATAGTTCTGTACTTGTACAATTTTTGTATATGGAAATTTAAACAGAATGACTTTCCAGCGCCTTCAGATATATCATCCAGGAAAGAGCCTAGATTAAGGATGGGCAAGGTATTTTATCTTTCCATGTTGGACGACCACATAACCCCTTAACTTCAAAGGCTCAAAGTTGAGCTAGGGGTCAAGATCATGACCTAAAATGAGCTCTACTTAGGAGGCAACCCAAGGATTCATTATTTCATTTCAATTTTTATTTTCAATCTCTTATTTTGTTTCTTATTTGAGTTTTATTTTTATAGTTTCCAGGGCTTCCAACCTTCATAAGATGGTCATGGTGTCTATGACAAGCGTGGAGGGATTTCGAAGAAAGAATGAAGGTAGGATGTGCCCAAGAGACACCACCATGACTCATTGGAAGCAAGGCAAGAAATGTTCATGACATGGTCATGCCTCACAGGGACGACCATTTTAGTCTTGCATAATTTGAGCTACACCAATAATAATTTCATTCATGCAATGGCCATGTTTGTCCCATAGAAGGTTTCATGTAGAGGTCATGCTCCCAACCATGATCGTGTTATTCTAAAGTAGCTCCAGAAGAGTTCCATGGAAAGGTTAAATAAAAAGACATGGTCATATCCTGTGCTCAGTACGTGTCATGCAAAGGGCGTGCCCCCAAGCTCAGCCATGCCACTTTTGGATGTAATACACAGTAAGTTTTATGTAAAATATCGAACCGGATAATAATTAAATAATAAGATTTAATAGGCTAATAGCCTTAATGAAATTTTTAAAAAATTTTAGAAATTTTCTGGAAATTTTTTGGAGCTCATATGACATAGGTTAAGGGGATAAGTATTGGGCCAAGGGAAAGCCTATTTAAGGAATTCAATTTAAGTAGGAATTGATTAAGGAAATAACTTAGCATTAATTAAACCAACCCCTAAGTTATAAAAGGAAACCTAAGTTTCCTAAATTGAGTTATAGATTTCGGTTATTAATCCTTACCCGTGCCCTATTCCCTATTCACCCGCCGATCTCTCTCCTCCTCCTCCTCCTCTCCGCAACCATTGTGTAGACGTCGCATGTCGCGCCACTGCTGCCTCCACGCGACTGCCGCCTCAGCGCGACCCGCCGCCTCCGCACGACCCGCTGCCTCCGCGCGATCGCTGTCTCCGCGTGGCCTCTTCCGCGCGACCGCGGAGCCCGGGCGACTGCCGCGTCTGCTCGTGACGCCGCGCGCCGACCGCTAGGAGCCTCATCCGATAGCCATTGCCTCAAACCTCCTCCCTCGCTTCTCTTCATCGTCGATGACCACCCCTGGCCCCGATGACGGCTGCCGCGAGCCCCACCACCGAGAGTCATCCTTATCCCTCCTCATCATTGTTGTGCCCTAGCGACACCGTCGCTCTTCTTGGCTCTGGATTGACATCACAGTAGTCGGAACCCGACCTCCCTTCTTGTGTCATTGCCCTAGATCGTCGCCCAGCGTTTGAGGTATATCTCGTGCCCTAGCTTTGATTTGTCGATGCCCTCCCCCTCACGAATTTCCATCTTCCCTCCTCCGACGCCACACCATTTCCAGCCACTTGTTGACTGTGCCGGGGTTGTCAAGGCGTGGAGGATTGCTGCTCGGGTTCACAGCGAGATAGACCCACCAAATTTGATAGAGGTCAACAATTACTATCCCTCACAGTAGCATTGGGATTTCTTCATAGAGGAAGCTACCGCAGTCTGGATTGGGGAGACAACGATTTCATCTTTTCCAACGGTTAGTTATTCCAGCTATCAATACTTGGTTAAGCTATCAACTACGGTGAGTGGTTAGTATTAAATCTATGTTTAGTTTAAACTAATGGATTGGGGAATGGTCAGTGATACGAGTTTGATCAAGTATTAAATTGACTATGGAAGAAATTAGGATAAATTAAGGAAGATTATTAATTAAGGTTAATTAATAATTGTTTCGATTAGGGTATTTCCTAATTAGTTGGGATGTAGTTTAGCTAGTTGTGACATATGAAATTAGCAAAATTTATACATCACGTGATTTACACGGCGTTATTTCTAGACGAGCACTCCGACGCGGGGATTGTTTAGCTCGAGTTACATATTAAAGGCGGGTACTTCTTGCTTTGTTTCTTTTAGTACTTCGACCTTGGTGCATGAACTAATTTGGATAGGAAATTATTTTTACCTTGACTTCACTCTTATTTTTCCTGCGCTTGATACTTCCACGTGATCCTTGAGATATTCATTTCCATATCTATACAGTCTCTTGTTGTTGTCCATAATCAGTAGCAGATACTAGATACCATTTTTGCATATTTTGATTGTTGTTTAGTTATGTTTTGTATTGAGCATGCTGGCTTCCTGTAGCATACTTGATTCTTGTTTATATAGATATATATGATTACTGTTGCATTTGGTGCGTCGTATAATGGCAGACATGTCAACGATCAATTCTCCCTTGCGGTCGAGAGAGTCGTTGACCAGGGCTGCATCCTCGGCCACTCGACAGAGTTGTAGCTGGAGTTGATGCCGCTTGTCCTGTCATGCCGCACTCGGCCACTTGCAGTTGGTGGTAGCTGGAGTTGCGAGCAGCAGTGACCCCCCTTGCTGTGTAGCTAGTTAGCTACTCAGCACCTGTCCATCCGGTCACTCGAGAGAGTGGCGACCTTTGGGTGGTATAGTTGTCATCAATCCGGCCTCTCGACCATACAAGGGTCATGGTGCAGAGAGGTGGGCGGGGTGACCATCCGTGCATACACTGTTATTATACTTGCTTTGGCTGCTGCTGTTTGCATATGCTGTTGTTGCTTACTCATGCTGTTGTTGCTAGCTTATGCTACTGTTGCTGACTTATGCAGGTATGCTCATATATGTTGAGATATATATATATATATATATATATATCTATTGTGGGTGTTTAGACTGAATTACCTATTGGAAGTTTGTATAAACCTTACATATTTCCTTTGTAGTTATGAGCAGTACTGTAGCAGATTAGCACTACTTCTGAACTTCTATATCTAGCCTAGGATATGGTTTCAGGTATGAGCATTTATTATGGTTCTATTTTAGTATCTGCTATTTTCTTTATGAGACTGTATACTCTTGGCTCATTCTCTATTTGTTTATTATGTTCATGCACTATCTTTTCTTACCTGGTGAGCTCCAATACTCACCACCTCGCAAATTAGTTTTTCTTTCGCCAGGTAGCAGTAGATGATTCATGGATACTTGGAGAGATGCCGGCTGCCAGTCCTGGGTCCTGCTTTTTATCGATTTTATTTCCGCTTTACTTGTATTTTTAGCATACAACGATTTTTAGTATTGTATGAACTGGTCTGTGTTTGGAGTTGATTCGTGGTGTTTTGCTTTTCGTGATCTTGTAGTTGTATAAGCCTAAATGGCTAGTAACCCTTGGTTGTGGATTATGGGTTTTCTCTTCATTTTTTGCTGCGCTTATTTCTAACCATGTGGGCTGTGATTTAACTGCGTGGTTGTGTTTATTTAATTTTTGTCCAGCCGGGTAGGCTGAGTATATTAAATTACGTGGTTATGTTGTTTCTATTTTATGTATGTCCCAGCCGTGTGGGCTGATGGTTATATAGATGTTATATATGTATTTATTGCTTTAGATTGTCACCCATACAGGGGAGATGCTGTCAGATTTTTGTCTGGCAAGGACTCCTCTGGGACGTGACATTTTAAGCCCATGCCATGTCATTTGATACAACCATGTGTTCAAAAAAAGACCACAGAAAAAAATCATGTTGTGGCCGTATCAAAAGACATGGTCATGCCTAGCACACAACGTGTTTCACGCTCTAGCCATGCCAAAAGAAATGGTAGTGCTAGAACAATTGAGTGTTTCACACTATTGCTATGCTAAAAGGCATGACCATGTGGCACTTGATAATGGGATAAAACCCTAAGGCATAGTCGTTCTCACAAGATCGGTCGTGCCCTTTGTAGCCTTCCACCTTCTTCTTCAATTCCTCCCTTCTTCCAAGGCAAGTTCTTCTCTTCCTTTCTCAAATTTCTCCAAGATAGACTTCCTTTTCCAATTCTTTCGAAAACTTCTTGATCTTGATCTAATTGATCCAAAGATCTCAAACAACCTCAAGCCTTCAACAATCTTCCTTCTTCCTCAAAGATTTCAAGAAAGAAATCTCCTCCATCGCTCTCCCCTTCTCACACAAGACCTCTTCTTGATCTTTGATCTCACTTGGATTCATGATGCAAATCCCAAACAAGGAATCTCTTCCCTTGCTCTCCACAATCAACTACCCCTCTTTGACGTGTGAATCTATAATGTCCAATATCTTGAAGTGATTTCATCAGAGTGGCTGATCTAGTAGAGGAGATGATGCCGAAAAAAGAAAAGGCGAAGACATTGGCAGAGAAAAGGGAAAAACAACCAAAAACAAACACACCGGGCATACAAGGAAGGTAACGACAATTCATATGGCATTATAGTTCACAATGATGTACAAAAGTTACATTTTGATATTCTTGTTAATTGTAAAATCTTGTGTTCGCATTAGATGGATGATTACACTATACAAGCTTTTAGAATTAAGGATGTGTATTGGATGATTCATAACATAGGTTGGGAAAATTTAATGAGTATACAATATTAAACCTACTCTAGAATTATTTTAGAACTCCTAAGTTCATTAGAAGTCTATTTTATTTCTGATACTGATTATAATGGGAAAATTAGTTTTTGCTTGTTTAATCATGATTATGAGTGGGCTCTCTATGATTTTAATAATTGCTTTGGTTTTCCCATTGAGGAGTGATGTGCGTGGATTGTATACACTTGTTTAGCATGTTTTGACGCACATTCATGTACTTCGTGCATGCTTTATCTATGCATTTTGGTACTTCCAACTTTCCTTTCAGCATATTTACTCTTTTTGTTCGGAGATCTGCCTTTTGTGCATTTTCTATATGCAGGAGTCAATTTTGGAGAAGATTTGATGCTTGAACGAAGAAGGAAGGCACAAGCCCTGTGTGCCACACGAACATGACATGGGGGGTTGCCCAGGTCGTGTGGTGATCACCACCCGTGTCGCTGCAACAGAGAAGGAAGAAGCCATGGTCGTGTGAGCATCACACATCCATGCCAAGTTTGAAGCCAAGAGGGGTCATGGCCGTGTGCACCACACGACCTTGCAAGCCATCCAATACCGAAGTTGTACACAGTCGTGTAGATCTACACGGCCGTGTAGCATTTTCAGAGCCCAAGAATGCCTTGGCCGTGTGCTCCACACGACAGTGCAAGAGCTCCAAAGCTAGAGGCAGTGTTGGCCGTGTAGATCTACACGGCTGTGCAAGGAAAGCAGTGGAGGAGCAAGCCACGGCGGTGTCTCACACACGGCCATGTGAGACAGGCAGAGAGGGGAGTAGCACAGGCCGTGTGAGCTTCACACGGCCGTGCCTCGGGGCCGTGTGGCACCCAAACCCCCCTTCTATATAATGCCTTCTTCAAGATTTGAAAGGGGGATCTTCTCCCTTTTGGGGGGAATCAAGATTTGGGGCGATTCTTCTTCATATTGGAGGGATTTTGCAGCGATTCAACGGGAGATCTTCAACGTTTCGACTCCAAGATTGTGGATTGGATCCGGAGACGGTTCTTCCTTTTCTTGGATTTGGGATCAAGAATATTGCTTGTAATTCCCTTCTCTTCGGATTTCTTTCCTCATTTCATGGAGTAGATTTCTTTGTTCTATGATGGAGGGAGTAATTGTAAGGATGATTTGATGTAAAACTCTTGTGGAATTGCCAATTTCCAATTTCTATGATTTTACCCTGTTTGTATCAATTTGATCTTGTATGGATTGTTGTGATTGTGCCTAATTACCATGCTTGATTGAATGTTTGAATATCTTTTGGATCTTGTATGGATTGTTTCTCATTTGATTATCCGAGGGGCGTTCGTGACAGGAACATGCCCGTGTAAGAACGTTTGAGGGATGATCTTGAAGGTGAAATAGGGTCATTCAAGGGGGTAGGATGGATAATTTGCATTAATCTTTGAATCTCGATGTGGTTGATGAGTGATGAATTCCTATGTTGATTATCCAAGGGACACACGTGACAGGGAAGCCCGTGTAAGGACAACATAGATTCATTCCTATTTGATCACATTTAGGTATAGATTTTAGTCCTAGGCCCGGTTGTCTATTGCAAGAGAGAACCGACAACTTTCTACAAATGATAGACAATTGAGGAATAAGATTCGGTAGATCATTTACATTGAATAACCTTACAAAGAAACCAAAACTCCTAGAACATCCCTTATCATTGCCCTTATTCTTGTTTCATAGTCTTTTATTTCTATATTTACCTTTCATAGTTACACTTTGCTTTTGTGAATTAATTGATTAGTTTTTTAGCTAATTCGTGTTGAGAAATCTTTAGTGGTTATTTCAGTCCTTGTGGATATGATATCTTTTATTATTACTTATGACATTTTCGTACACTTGGGAACGTCAACAAGTTTTTGGCACCGTTGCCGGGGACTGCGCTATAACATTAGAGGTTATCAATTGAGTTAGACTAAACATAACTTTTCTTTTCTTTTCATTTGCATAATTGTAACTAATCTTTAGAATTCTGTTTTCATAATTTTTTCTTGTATATGTTTCTACTTCTTGTCAATTCTTTTTTGTTGCAAATCTAATTCTGTATTTTTAATTTCTAACATTCTAGTCTAATTTTTCTTTCTTTTGATTTAGTTTCTTTCTTCTTCTCTTTTGTAAACATATCTTACAATCTTGTTCTTGGCATATGAAGTATTCTAGAGCATTTTATTTCTTGTTTTTAATTCTGCATTTTTAGTTTTTCTTGTAATTTCATTTTTTAGATATCTTGAGCACTAACATGTCAAGCAGGGCTTGAAGAGAATTTTTCACACCCATGAGCGTAAGAGCAAGATCTCCCATCTATAAATATTATGACTCAGAAGATGATGAATTTGAGTTCCTTTGTGGAGTGTGTAGTAGCACATCTCATCCAGCTGCTATTTGTCACTTCTTCCAAAAATCTGCTAATACTCCAGGACTTCAGTATTTGGTTTTATTGGTTGCTATGTGGAATATCATACCGGTTCCCCTGTACAAAAATTTTATATAAGTCCTAAACCTTTACAAATAACCTATTGTGTTCTTTAGAAATTAAATTAGGAATCACAAACAGAACTCAACATTATTGATTCCAAATTTAACTTATCTGTTCTTAGTGGTTTAAACTTGGATCGCAAACGATGTTTAACATTATTGATCCAAATCCACCCATGTTACAAATTCAATTAAATATTAATTTCTAAAATTGGCTTCCAGGACTGCATGGCGAGGCACTAAGCCTTCTTGAGTATGGGATCATCCACCACCGCCTAGACAAAGCCTTTTAAAGAAATTTAATATTTAATTTCCTTATATAACCTTAGGTTTAACCAAAAGGAACAATCGAATCACAAATTTGAAAAATAAAAAAAACACAAACTCGAATCACAAATTCGAAACCTAGAATCATATGCCTCTTGTGTTTGATATTTCATATAAAGAAAACTAGTATGATACGGAAAACAATTACTAGTTATACCTTTCTTTATAAGCAACAACCTCTTGATCTTCTATAGTATTACTCATCTTATCTCGAACGTCGTGTGGACGACGATCTACCGAGACGAGAACCACCCAAGCTACCTTCTTCTCCAAGCAAGTTTCGGCCACCACAAGAACTCTAAGATAAGATGAGGTTCGGCCACCACCAAGCTCCAAGGGATGCTAAGAAACAATACCTCCTATCTCTCCTTCTTCCTTAAGTAAGATCCGGCTACCAACCGAGCTCCTTGAGATGAAGATGCTGCCAGACACGGAAGAAGAATATGAGAGGGAGAGGTTGTGAAGGGCCGACCACTAACCAAGGAAATAGAAGAGAAGAAAACTAGAACATAAGTTATGAGGTGAGGCACCTCTACCCTCTCTTTTATATTCCTTGGTCTTGGAAAATAAGGAAAACTTTTTAAAAAACTTCCTTATTCTCTTAGACAATGAAAGGAAAGTTTAATAAAAAATTTCCCTTTCAAACTCAATGTGGCCGACCACCTCTTAATCTTCCAAGCAAGGAAAGTTTTAAACACAAAATTAAAACTTCCTAATTTCTTTCTGGAAATTTTTAAAATAAAAAATTTCTCTATTAATTCTCCCTTCATAGTTGGTTATAAAAGGAAATTTTATAAATTAAAATCTCTCTATTAAAACATGTAGATGATTTCTAAAAAGGAAAGTTATCTTTAAAAATAAAATCTTCCTCTCAATCTACAAATAAGGAAATATATCAAATCTTTTCTTAATCTTATATAGAAACTATAAAAGGACAGATTTAATTTTAAAACTCTCTTTTAAATCATGAGGATGGTTAAAAAAGAAAAGTTTTATCAAAAATTAAAATCTTCCTTTCAACTACAAATAAGGAAAGATATCAAACATTTCACTTAATCTTTTGTAGAAAGTTGTAAAAGGAAAGATTTAAATTTTAAACTCTCTTTTAAAACCATGGAATCCACATAAGAAAAATTTTAAAAAATAAAATCCTTTTAATTTTATTGTGGCCGGCCACCTAAGCTTGGACTCAAGCTAGGGCCGACCACACTTCAACCCATCCAAGCCATGTCTTGGACGGCCCTTGCTTGGGCTCCAAGCTTGGGTTGGCCGACCACATAAGGGTGGGTAAGAAGGTGGGTATGGGTGGGTATAATACTTTATAAATAAGATGTTACGATATGGACCGAGAGGAGGAATTGGTTTTGGTCTCCCGATGAAATTAAGTTTCTCGTGTTCGCCCCGAACACCCAACTTAATTTCATCAATAATAATTCATACCACTAAAGAATTATTATTGAACTACCGTGTCAATCCCAAATTACATTTTAGGCTCCTTCTTATTATGAGTGTATTAGTCTCCCTGTGTTTAAGATATAAAATGTCCACTAATTAAATGCGTTACTGACAACTCACTTAATTAATATCTAGCTCCACGAGTAGTATCATGCAACTTTATTATCATGTCGGACTAAGTCCACCTATAGGGTTTACATGACAATCCTTATGAGCTCCTATTGGGGACATCACCAACCTAAATTACTAGGACACAGTTTGCTTCTATAATAAAAAACACACATTATAAATAATATCATTTCCCAACTTATTGGTTCTCTTGATTTATCGAACTAAATCTCACTCATTGATAAGTTAAATAAATAAATACTAGATATATGTGTTTGTTATTATACCAGGATTTAGAGCACACACTTCCATAATAACAAAGGTTTTGTTCTTTTATTCAGTCAGTATAAAAAGAACTTATCTTAAATGGTCTAGCTCAATACACTCAGAGTGTACTAGTGTAATTTTATAGTTAAGATAAACTAATATCAAATTATACTACGACTACTCCAATTGTTTGTTCCTTTCCATCTTAGTCGTGAGATACTGTTTATAATTTATAAGGAATTGATAACATGATCTTCTGTGTGTGACACCACACACCATGTTATCTACAATATAAACTAATTGAACAACTACACATAACATATAAATGTAGACATTTAACTAGTGTGATTCTTATGTCACGCCCCAGAGGAGTCCCGGTCCGAGAAAATTTCGACAACATCTCCCCTGTACGGTGGACAATCTGAAACTTTTCTACATCTCACAAATACCTCAGCCACAGGCGGCTGGAATAATAACAATAAAATAAAATATCACCACGCAGTTATATATAATCTATTCAGCCTCTGGCTGTCACAACCACGCAGTTAAGATAATTAAACAGTAAAATAATATTCTGACTCGAAATCCACCCTACTCCACTACACTCGTAAAGCATGTAGTAGAATAAACCAAATCCAAATCCATCGATATAATAAAATCTATATCATGTCCATAAGCAAATAAATCCAACATAACAAGTGCAAACAGAAGAAAAGGAAACCAAACGAAAACCAATCACATCCTCGAGTCGGACCAAATGGAACTCTCTCCCAGATCAACAACACTCAGCACGTACAGTTGATATGCAAAGTAAAGAAATAATACTTAGCACTAATCATGCGTACAGTCTCCTGACAATAATAAAGATAGATGCAAATCGAAGAGAACAGGAGAGAATCTGCACTAACCAGGACCCGGTAAAAGGACAAACAGTCCGAAAGGTATAGAAGACCTGTATGCATGTCAATCAAGGTATCCAAGCAATGTGCAGCATATAAGTGCAACAAACACAAACACAAATAATAAATGCATCATGCATATGATGCCAATGTCATGGTCACCCTGACGCCAGTCAGCCGACTCACAACAACAGTGGGACCGCGTGCGTCACACTACCCATAAGCGGACCAACGGAGCACCGGAAGAGCCAAACTGACGTGCTACCACGCTGTGTCCCGCTACCCATGAGCGTCACAACGGAGCACCGAACAGTGATGAAACTAGCAAAGTGCTCGACAATAAAGGAGCAATCAATCACTCAGCATGCAATCATGCGAATGGTGCATGTCACTAAACATGGTAATATACTAAACCAATCTCTGGACATATCATAATGTGCACCAAAGCGAATGAATCATATCAAGATATCTGATCATATAAGGTATCAAACCTAGGTCCTGACATGGTAAAATATGGTTATATCACTACCCATGAACATGTGGAATCAGGTACATATCCATACAAGATGTAAACAAACAATCAATCAACAGGTATTGGCTGATTCGAAACAAGTAAGAAACACAATTAATGCATCTTGTTAATTTAATTACTAAGCATATCAAAGACAATAAGTCAAAAGTACCCGCCTCCGATAAAATATAAAGGTCCAAGCTGACTCCGAGATACTCGTCTCGCGTCAAAGTCCTGAATCAATTCGCACAGTTTAGCTAATTTAATTTTTAAACAAATAGCTAAACTAATTTCTAATCCACTGATCATTTAGGGTTAGTTTCATTAATCCTGATTACACTATTATATAACTTATAAACTTAAGTTATTAATTATTGCTAACACAACTAGCAATAATCTACCATGAAAATCAAAACTCTAAACCTTACCTCAATTCACGGCCGTGATTAATCCATAATCAAGGAATGTGTTTGCTGCTGGAACAAGGTGAGTGGCTGGAAATCCACTTGCAAAACAATCAAGAAGGAAACTCACTAATCAACAAAATAACTCAATTCAAAACATAACCTACTGACCTTACCTCTTCCTTGATGCCCTCAACCAAAGCAAGATTGCCACGACAAGTTCCAACAGCCCCAAATCAAACCTACTGGCCAGACGTAACAACCTACTGCCCTGATCAAGTTATTGTCCACCAACCGGATCAAGAAGAAATGATCAAGAAATCACAAGACACTCTATTAACAATTAAAGTCCAGTAATAATTTGTTCCCATTACCTCTTCTTCGATGATGACAGCGAGAATCAGAAGTTGGTGAAGCCGCTGTCCACCAAACCCTATACACTAAATTAGCCATCCCACACCCAAGTGCTGCTCACGGCAGGATAAGAATCAAAGCACAGAATTGAAAACAAAAACAAACCCTAAGCCCTCACCTTCAGTCCCACTGGCCGGGTTACAACTACCCCCTGTCACCTTCTTAAGCTCTTGATTTCCGGCGACCTAGGCATAGTGTACAGAGGCGGCGTCGCATAGGGCAGAAACAAGGCCGCAATCACTCTAGATCAGAGACACAAGGAAGAAACTTCGCCGGGAAAAATAAAAAGGAATTAGGAATTTTTATAAAAGAACAATTCCTCGCTTAAATGGGTCGTCCAAACAGGCTTTTCCAGGCCCCATTTTTATCCCGTTAACTCGTCCGTACGAGCTCCGAAAAATTCTCGAAAAATGTCCAAAAATTTCAGAAAATTCATTTATTAATAATCATCATTTTTTTCCGGTATTTTACATCTTATATGTTTATACAAAAAGCTAGACTTTTAGTATATACTCTAACAATCTCCCACTTATATTAAAAGTCTATGCTGCCATATACCCTTCCATACATCTGATTCCCAACCCTTCAACATGTCCATCAAAAACTATTGCCTCAAGGGCCTTAGTGAAAGGATCTCTCAGGTTATCATCTGATGCAATCTAGGTGGTAACAACTTCTCCTCGTTATACTATGTCTCGTATTGGGTGGTACTTGTGCTCTATTGTGTTTGCTTGCCTTATAGACTTATGATTTCTTCGAGTTTGCTACTGCACCACTATTATTACAATAAATTATAATAATTTTTGGGCAACCCAGAAATCATGTCTAAGTCCATCATGATGTTTCTGAGCCATTCAGCTTCTATGGCTGCCTCAGAGGCTGCCATATTCTAAGCTTCCATACTAGAATCTGAAAAAGTACCAATGCTTAATATTCCTCCATAGTTATGACTTCTCTTCCTAAAGTAAACACAAAAACCCCGAGGTTGACTTACTATTGTCCCTATCTGATTGGAAGTTAAAAATCGATGTAACCTTCAGGGAGCAAATCGTCTGCTTGGTAAATCAGCATATAATCTCTAGTCCTTCTCAGGTACTTTAATATATGCTTTACAGCAGTCCAATGTCCCTATCTTGGGTTACTTTGATATCTACTAACTATGCCCACAGCAAAACAGATATCCGGTCTCGTACACAACATTGCATACATTAGGCTTCCGATAGCCGAAGAATAAGGAACTGCCTTCATGTCCTCTATCTCCTATTATGTCTTCGGAGACATAAAGCTACTCCATGCCAGAAAAGTAGAAAGCCTTTCTTGGAGTCTTGTATGCTAAAACGAGCTAGGATAGTATGAAGCACGGGATAAACATAACATTCTTTTCTTGTGATCCCTTTGATCTCGAGAATATGTGCGCATTCTCCCAAGTCCTTCATATCGAATTGCTTGGGAAACCATACCCTTACTTCCGACAATACTTTGATATTGTTTCCAACTACCAAAAATGTCATCTATATATAGTACAAGAAATACCACCACGTTTCCATCACACTTCTTGTATACGCAAGACTTATCCAGACACTGGATTACTTCATTAAACCGGATGTTCCAAGACCTTGAAGCTTTGCTTCAGTCCATAAATATACCGATTTAGCTTACATACTAGATGTTCTTTGCCTTTTGCAATGAACCCTTCTGGTTGCTTTATATGGATGCTTTCTTCAAGACTTCTATTAATGAAAGCTGTCTTGACATCCACTTGCCAAATCTCATAATCCATATGAGCAACAATAGATAAAAGAATCCGGATAGACTTGTAATGCCCGCCCTCCCTGCTAACCCTAAGGGACGGGGCTACGATACTCCGTGTACAGATTTTTCTTTTTAAAACAGAGGAAGACTTAAAATAATTTTCTTAGTTTAATAAAAACTTTTCTTTTGTTTTTCTTTTCATCAAATCCGAACTACACTGTAACGCCCGCCCTTCTTACCCAACCAAAGGCGGCGCTACGTTCTTTATATTACTTACGTACATGCTTTGGTTATACTATAGCAGCGGAAGAAAAAAAAAACTTTTAAACTATTCATTTTATTTAAATAAGCATGATATCACAGATAAAATATGCATATATTGATTCTATAACTAATCATATTAATCTGTCCGAATCGTTCTTTGCCGAGCCACCACCACACACATCCTTATCCGCTCCTCCTGTTGCTCCTCTAGTTCATCCAGTTCTTTTATCACTCATGGCTCAGTAAGTTCCTTTCCTACTCACTAAAACCGAAAATCATCGTATATTAATATCATGCGTAATATCATAAGCATATAACATACAAAGGTATCATATTCATATCATCATGGCATCATATCAAATCATTAGCTAATTCAAGCACATATGCAGGCAATGCATCATGAATTTGAAAACTTATACTTGTAAGTACTTGAAATTAATATCATCATCATTGGGGATCCCGGTTTGTACCACATACATCATACGTAGGTCCAAGGTAGCAAGTCTTGAACCCTACCATACATACATACTAGGCCCGAGTCTTACTCCATCGACCTAGGGCATCAGAAGCCCATTACTGACGAGGCCCGAGTCTTATTCCATCGACCCCGGGGCGTTTACGGAGCCCACCCTTGGTACAAACCATACAAAGTAATTTATCATGTATAACTATCATATCATATCCTTAACAATCTTTCATGCATTTCATTTTTCATTCTTCTCATTATGTATAGCATTTCATATGCTATTACATATCATGGCATTCACATAATTTCATTCTTCTCATTATGTATAGCATTTCATATGCTATCACATATCATGTCATTTACATATATTTCATTCTTCTCATTATGTATAGCATTTCATATGCTATCACATATCATGGCATTTACATAAATTTCATTCTTCTTATTATGTATAGCATTTCATATGCTATCACATATCATGGCATTTACATAAATTTCACTCTTCTCATTATGTATAGCCTTTCATATGCTATCACATATCATGGCATAACATAACCGAATTTTCTCATACTTGTTTCTAGGTTTTAAAATTCTCATAAAATCATAAAAACATATAAAAAGCCTTGTACCACAGGTGAGGGGAAGCTTACCTTCTTCGCTTAAGTTTCCTAGAATTGAGAACTTGCTTGGACCTTTCTTCTTGCTTGCTAGGTTCGGCACCAATGGAGGGAAAGGAGTGGTTAGGTCTTTTGGTGGAGAGGGGAGGAAGAAGAAGCTTCTCCCTCTTGTGTTGCTCGGCAACAACAAGGAAGAAAGAAGAGGGAGGGAGTGAGGAGGAAGAGGAGCTTCCTTCCTCTTGTGTTGCATGGCAACAAGAAGAAGAAGAGAGGGGGGTCTCGGCACAAGAGGGAGGAGGAGAGGGAGAGGAGTGGAGGATGAATTTGAAGTCACCCCTCCATGCCTATTTATACTAAAATGAGGGGAGGAAATTTGACTTGATTCATCCTCCCCATTTATTCCTCTTCTTTATGATAGGAATATTCTAGAGATATGCCTTGTGAGTTCTCTCTTAATCTCTCTCTTTTCTCTCCTTTAATAAAATTTTCTATCTCTCCTCTTACAATATCCTCTCTTATCCCAATTGGTTAACACATGCATGCATCCACAAGAGAACCAAGGTTCAAAACTTGGTTATGCATATTTTTACTTCTTTTTCTTTTTAAGTAGAAGAATCCTTTCTTATTCTTAACTACTTAATCCTTCCTCTCTTTACTAATAATTCTCCTATCCCCTTTGGTATCCTATACATGTTCCCTACAAGAGATCCAAGGTTCAATCTCTCTTCTAACATTTTATTTTCTTTTACACATAATAATTCATATATATTATGCATTATGCATAAATATTTCATACATGTACATATTATCTCTTATTTCTTTCTTTTGTCCACATTAATTCCATACATTTTAAATCATGTATAGATGATTATATTCTCAACTTTATTTTTCTTCCATAAAGTTTTAATCATCTAAATCCATCTTAATATAGAATATTTACATCTTCTTTTCATTCGTACTCTCATTACCCTTATTTTCTTATCTAGGCTTTCTAGGGGTGTTACATACACTATCACGGCATCAATAACATGATATCAAAATTAGTAGAAACATAACATCAAGTCACACATACGGTACTACAATTCATGATACCAAAGCATAGTTCTTTAAAAGTTTTTAAAGCAGGTTCTTATTTGGTTGCCTAGCCACTGCCACACACATCTCCTGGCCTCTCCTACTGCTCCTTTAGCTCATCCAGCTTTTTCCTTTATCTGTGGTACAAGGAAAGTAAGCTATGAGCACTCATGGCTCAGTAAGTTCCTTTCCTACTCACTAAAACCGAAAATCATCACATGATCAAAGAAAGTCTCAACATAACATGATCTCAACTAGTCATGGCATAACATATCATACTCTTTAAGCATATCATGCAACATAACAAAATCATAACTAGTCATGGCATATCATCTCTTAAAGCATAGCATGAAACATAACATAATCATATCTAATCATGACATATCATAGTATCATCATAAGGTGGCATGGCATATCAAGCTCTTAAAGCATAGCATGAAACATAACATAATCATATCTAATCATGGCATATCATAAATCATAGCATCATCACAACATGATCATAAGGTATATGCAATATGATTTTGAAAACATGTATCCGAAAAACATGTGTATGTCTCATGATCTTTAAAACCATTTCTTCTTACATATATATTTGAATATAATATCAACATAACCAGGGTCCCGGCTTGTACCACACATAGATAAATCACGTAGATATGCGCGCTTCCTAAGTATATCCAAGGTAGCAAGTCTTGAATCATACTAGGAACTAGGTCCGGATCACACAGTCATATACCTAGGGGCGTACTAAGGAGCCCATCCCTTTGTTTTTACTAGCCTGGATCACACAGCCAAAGGCCTAGGGGCTGATTAGGAGCCTACCCTTGGTACAAGCCTTACAAAGTAAAGTAGCATGTATAAAAATGCATCATTTAGTCACATAGCATATCATAGAAGTATGCATCACTTAGGCATACATTATGTCATAAAAGTATGCATCACTTAGGCATACATCATATCATAAATAGTATGCATCACTTAGGCATACATCATGTCATAAAAAGTATGCATCACTTAGGCATACATCATGTCATAAAAAGTATGCATCACTTAGGCATACATCAAGTCATAAAAGCATGCATATTTTCACCACATAGCATATCATGAGACAATGCATATTTTAGGCACATAGCATATCATCAAAGCATGCATATTTCTATCCACATATCATGAAAGCTTGCATATTTTAAGCACATAGCATATCATCAAAGCATGCATATTTCTATCCACATAGCATATCATGAAAGCATGCATATTTTAAGCACATAGCATATCATCAAAGCATGCATATTTCTATCTACATAACATATCATAAAAGCATGCATATTTTATGCACATAGCATATCATCAAAGTATGCATATTTCTATCCACATAGCATATCATGGAAAGTATAAATCACAAGCTTACATGTTTAAGCATAAGGGTGTATCATGTGATTATACTATCATAAAAAAAAAACATGGCAACATAGTTAGCTTGGGTTCTAAGCTTCCTAATCCCTTGGGTTCTTATCATGGCCGAACCCCCCTTAGATCTCAATTTAGGTAAAAACAACCTCCAAGCATGTGGAACCTAAATTATCATCACATCAATTTCGTAGGAAGCATTATAAGCATGATTAACATGGTTTCTAAGTTCTCCAAGTCCCTAAACTTCATGTGGCCGAACCCTATCAGGTGTGAAACAAGGTCCCAAATGTCATAAAAGCATGGAAACCTTAAACCATATTTATAGCATTTTTTTCCAAGTAACATAGTAAGCATATTTGAGCTAGTTCCTAAGTTCTTCAAGCCCTTAACATATGTCATGGCCGAAATTTAACAAGTATTCATTAGGGCTAAAAGCAAGCATACAAGCATGTGAACTTGAACTAACATCATGTATAAATTCATAATAAGGCATCATACAATGGATATGGCCGAAACTTACCCTAGCCTCATTTTAGGTCATTAAACAACATTTAGCATGAGAACTTTGGCTTTCTACTTATCATATTTCATGTAGAGTGACATGAGCATATTTAATTTTTGTTCTAGGGTTTCTAGGGCATCTATCCCTTCATGGCTGAAACATACAATGGTCCATTTAGGTCATGGAAAAATTATACAAGCATGTGACACAATCAACATATTATCATATTTCCATAAGAAGCATTTTTAACACAATTGGTTTCAATTCTAAGGCCTCTAGGTCATTTAAACCCTACTTGGCCGAGACTCATCAGTGTTTAAATTTGCTTCAAATAGCCTAAAAGCATAGGAAGTCATACAAGTTTCATAGCATGTATAAAGAC
Organism: Zingiber officinale; assembly: GCF_018446385.1. Lineage (NCBI taxonomy): Eukaryota > Viridiplantae > Streptophyta > Magnoliopsida > Zingiberales > Zingiberaceae > Zingiber > Zingiber officinale. The sequence goes on along the minus strand of NC_055994.1, from coordinate 48,210,514 downwards.
AAGCATAATAAACATACATGTGAATTGTGTCTTAGGCTTCCTAGGTTTCTTTCATTTTTCTTTTATTTTTCCTCATGGCCGAAACCTACCAATCTCTAAACTAGGTTTTAAGTGGCCTAAAGCATGGAAAACATAAGTAAGTTTCATGGAAAAAATTACTAAGAACATCATATACAAATTTGGTTCATAAACAAGATAGGACCCTCGTGATCTTACATGTCATATATCATGTAACTAAATTCTCTATACCCTAATTAAGCATGAGAGCATTAAACAACTTTCATATCTTAATATCACAGAGGTCTTGAGCATGTTAAAATTTTGTTTAAGCTTTTCTAAGCTATCCATCTTATCATGGCCGAAAATCTTAATGAAGAGTTCATAAATTTCTAGCAATATTCGACATGCAATTCTTTAAGAGAACTCTATATTCTATCATATAAACATGGTTACCTAAATTTAAAGGTCTTCCTAACCCTAAGCTCTTTTCTTGGCCGAAACATATGAGTGGGTTTCTTTTGGTTCCGAGTAACTTTCAAGTAAGAAAAACCAATAAAAGACCCTTAGTAATTCATGGAGGGAATCTTGTACTAGTTTGGTTAAACAATAATTTCCCTAACCTCTTTAAAATATTTTTGGCCAAAATTCTAGGGTTAGGTTCTCCTCTGACCAAGCATCATATAGGTATAAAAACATGAAGGAAAACCTTCCTACATAGCATAGAAAAATATCATGAAATGAGGACTTGTTTAAACCTTCCTAGATTTGAAAACTCTTCTTTGGCCGAATTTTTCTTAAATTCTATTCTACGTTTTCTACTCCTCATAAAATCCGAAAAGTACATAAAACGCCTTGTACCACAGGTGAGGGGAAAGCTTACATCCTTTTCGCTTGTGGATCTAAGGTGTGGTGATGGAAGAAGTTGCCTCTTCTTCTAGTTCCCTTCCCTTGATTCCCTTGCTAAGTCCTCCTTGTATCTTAGGCTTTCTTAGGAGAAAACCTTGGCTTGGGGCCAAAGATGGAGGAGAGGGGACTGAGGGTTCGGTGAGGGAGAGGGAGGATGAGGGAAAATGAGAGAAAAATAGAATTTCCCTTTACATCATTTTTTTTTTTTATATTAAGGGGGAAGAGGTAGCAAAATTGGTTTTTGCTTTCCTTCTCCTTTAACCCATTTTCTATTTTATTTTATTTATTTTATTTTCTAATTTATTATCATCATTTATGATGAGAACAAGGGGGAATGAATCCCCTTCATTCTCCATTTAATGTCACGGCAAGAGAGGGAAAAGAGAGAGAAAGGGAGGAAGGCAAGTTGCCTTTCTCTTGCTCTTTTCTTGCTTTCTCTTTTTAGATCTTTACTCCTATCTTTATCATGCATTCCCTTTCCTTGCTATCAATATCTTCTCTCTATCCCAATTGGTTTCTACTAATTAATTCTATAAATTATAATATAAGAGGTTCAAGGTTCAATCCTTGAGTACTCCCTATTTTTATTACTTTTTATTTCTTTTTGGTTCAACATTCTACTAATATTTTTCTAAGGAAAATTCATCATTCTCTTATTTATCTTAAAAGCTTAGTGGGTGTTACAGAACCCCGTACCTCATAAAAAGTTCGTGCTCGAACTTTAAAATAGTTACATCAGGTGGCACTGAACTTTCGGCTGAGTGCATCGGCCACTTTGTTCGCCTTTCCTGGGTGATAAAGAATCTCGCAGTCGTAATCTTTAACTAGCTCGAGCCATCGGCGTTGCCTCATATTCAGGTCTTTTTGCGTGAAGAAATATTTCAGACTCTGATGGTCGGTATAAATCTTACACTGAGCTCCATATAAATAATGTCTCCATATTTTGAGAGCGAAGACCACGGCTGCTAGTTCTATGTCGTGAATGGGATAATTCTTCTCATGCTCTTTAAGTTGTCTAGAAGCGTCGGCAATGATTTTGCCATCTTGCATGAGTACAGCTCCAAGTCCTGTGATGGAAGTATCGCTGTACATATCGAAGCCTCTGTTGGTTTCCGGGAGAGTAAGAATCGGAGCACTGGTCAGTCTCCTTTTTAATTCCGCGAAACTCTTCTCGCAAGCTTCTGTCCATTCATACTTTGTATTTTTTTCTTGGTGAGGGTTGTCATAGGGGCTGCGATTTTGGAGAAATTCTCTACGAATTTCCTATAATAACCTGCTAGCCCGAGAAAACTCCTGACTTCGCTGGCATTCCTTGGTCTGTTCCAGTTATTTACAGCTTCGATTTTGCTTGGATCCACCATAACTCCATCTTTGGAGATGACATGACCTAGGAATATTACCCGGTCAAGCCAAAACTCACATTTGGAGAATTTTGCATATAGTTGTTTCTCTTGAAGGATCTGTAGTATAGTATTCAGGTGTTCTGCATGTTCTTCTGGGGTTCTCGAGTAGATAAGTATATCATCAATGAAGACGATTACAAATTTATCAAGATATGCCGTAAATACTCGATTCATCAGGTCCATAAATACTGCAGGAGCATTGGTTACTCCGAAAGGCATAATTATGAACTCATAGTGTCCATATCGGGTTCGAAATGCTGTTTTTGGTATATCATCTGGTTTCACCTTCACTTGATGATAACAGGATCGTAGGTCTATCATTGAGAAAACGGTCGCACCCTTCAGTTGATCGAACAGGTCATCGATCCGTGGGAGTGGGTACCGGTTCTTGATCGTCACATTATTCAGCGCTCGGTAGTCTATACACATTCGCATAGACCCATCCTTCTTCTTTACGAACAGCACTGAAGCTCCCCATGGAGAGTGACTAGGATGAATAAGTCCCTTGTCGAGTAATTCGGATAATTGTTCCTGAAGCTCCTTTAATTCAGCCGGAGCTATACGATAAGGTGCCTTTGAGATCGACAGAGTACCAGGAATCAATTTGATCTCGAATTCTATCTCTCTGTCAGGGGCCAACCCTGGTAGTTCATCAGGAAATACTTTTGGATAGTTGCATACTACTCTGACATCCTCTAGCTTCGGGTCTTTGACTTGATTGGTATCAACCACGTGCGCTAGAAACCCCATACATGCTTTATCTAACATCCTTTGTGCTTTAATAGATGACAATAACTTCTCCGTTCCTTTCGGTTCCCCGTAAAACTCAAACTCTGGTTCATTTTCTGGTCGAAAAATCACTTTCCTTTTGCAGCACTCGATTGAAGCGCCGTATTTGCTAAGGAAATCCATGCCCAATATTATGTCATAATTCTGCATATCAAGTACTATCAGATTGCAGTAGAGTTCTCTGTTTGCGATCCGAATGAGTACTGCTTGCAGCATATGGTCCGATGGCATAATCTCCCCAGATGGTAAGGTTGTTAAGAATGTGTCCTCTAGAGTTCGGAGTGGTATATCTAGCTTCTTCATAAAAGGTGTTGAGACGAACGAGTGTGTTGCCCCGGTATCAAATAATACTACAGCATACTAATTGTAAATAAGTAGCTGACCTGTGACAACAGTAGAGGCATTCGCCACGTCTTCCTTGGTAAGAGAGTAGACTCTGGCGTTCGTCATAGTGGGAGGGGCCTCCAATCTTCCTTGGCTGATTGAAGTCCCTTCTATGGCAGTATGCATCTGGTGCAGCTGTGCGGGGGCACTCCTGTTCTGAAAGTTCTGCGGAGGTGGTGCCTGAGGCTGAGTTGGGCAATTTCTCGCTAGATGACCTTCCTTTCCACAGCTATAGCACTTCCTGGTGCTTAGGAGGCATACTCCGGAATGCATCTTTCCACATGTGGCACACTGAGGGTACTTGGTTTGCTTATTGGCCGGACCACCTTTTGTGTTGTTCCAGTGTTTCCTCTTTCCACCTGAGTTTCCTTTCCAGTCGGTTTTGGTATTGTGCGATTTTTGTCCTCCGGTCAGTGCTTGGTTCTCGCCCTTGTTCATTGCTTTCTGGTAGTGCTCGGTAATCAGGGCACTGATGACTAGATCCTCTGCAGTCTGCGGTCTATTAACTCCGTCGGCTACGTTCAGAGCGATCTCGGGTCGGAACATCTTTAACATTAACCGGACCCTTTCTTTTTCAGTACTGATCAGTTCTGGGCGCAGACGTGCTAGGCGGTTGAACTTCTTGACGGCTTCGTTAACTGACAGATCACCTTGCTGGAATTCAGTGAACTCGTCATAGTGCTTGTTGGTCACTTGCATATAGAAGAATTCTTCTAAGAACTCTGTCTCAAAATCTTTCCACTGCATCTGGTTTATTTGTCTTTTCACCTTTACTCGGTCCCACCACATCCGGGCATCTCCGGTAAGGCAGAACGACGCGCATTTGACCTTCTCGTGTTCAGGCCAGTCCAGTAGTTCCATTATGCTCTCCACGGTCTTGAGCCAGGCATGTGCATCCCATGGTTCGCAGTTTCCCGAGAATACTTCCGGCTTAAGCCTTTGCCACTGAATCAGATAGGCCTCTTGTCGGACCATCGGAATAGGGGCTGCCGGGGGTACTGGCACGGCTGTATGTATAACCGGTAGTGTATTCTGATTTGCCGGTGGGGTAACCGAGTTGCCTTGCTGACCCATTAAGGTAGTGATCAACTGCTGTTGTTTTGTGATCTGATGCTGGAGGTCTGCGACTACCTGTGTCAGGTCTGGTGGAGTCACTGTCCCCTCGGTTCGGGCATTGCGTGTCCTAACCATGTTGATCTAAATAATGACAAATAGACTAGTGTAAGTAGTTATCATTTTTAGCCAATCTAACGTACTGTTTTGTTTCTATCTATTTATTCTAGTATTATTCCTAACCTACTAATATGTAATCCTAATCTAAATTATAACTAAAAGCAAAGAATAAAGCATCAAACATGAGCAAGCAAAACATGAAACTAAAGCATAAGCAACATAAGGAAAAATAAAGAATATAGTGACAAGCAATATAACATAAAGAAATAAAACATGAGCAACATAAGGAAAAATAAAGAATAGAGTGACAAACAATATGACATAAGGAAATAAAGCATAAGCAATATAGCAAATAAAATAAAACATAGGCAATATAACAAGGAAGAAAAATAAAGCATAAGTCATATCACGTGAAATTAAGCATAAGCATATAACAAGAAAATTAAACATAAACATTCTTACTTGGAGCGGCAGGTCGGAGGCTTGATGTGTGTGTAGTGAGCTGGCAAAAACTTGGCTCTGATACCAACCTGTAACGCCCGCCCTCCCTGCTAACCCTAAGTGACGGGGCTACGATACTCCATGTACAGATTTTTCTTTTTAAAACAGCGGAAGACTTAAAATAATTTTCTTAGTTTAATAAAAACTTTTCTTTTGTTTTTCTTTTCATCAAATCCGAACTACACTATCACGGCATCAATAACATGATATCAAAATTAGTAGAAACATAACATCAAGTCACGCATACGGTACTACAATTCATGATACCAAAGCATAGTTCTTTAAAAGTTTTTAAAGCAGGTTCTTATTTGGTTGTCTAGCCACTGCCACACACATCTCCTGGCCTCTCCTGCTGCTCCTTTAGCTCATCCAGCTTTTTCCTTTATCTGTGGTACAAGGAAAGTAAGCTATGAGCACTCATGGCTCAGTAAGTTCCTTTCCTACTCACCAAAACCGAAAATCATCACATGAACAAAGAAAGTCAAAACATAACATGATCTCAACTAGTCATGGCATAACATATCATACTCTTTAAGCATATCATGCAACATAACAAAATCATAACTAGTCATCACATATCATCTCTTAAAGCATAGCATGAAACATAACATAATCATATCTAATCATGGCATATCATAGTATCATCATAAGGTGGCATGGCATATCAAGCTGTTAAAGCATAGCATGAAACATAACATAATCATATCTAATCATGGCATATCATAAATCATAGCATCATCACAACATGATCATAAGGTATATGCAATATGATTTTGAAAACATGTATCCGAAAAACATGTGTATGTCTCATGATCTTTAAAACCATTTCTTCTTACATATATATTTGAATATAATATCAACATAACCAGGGTCCCGGCTTGTACCACACATAGATAAATCAAGTAGATATGCGCGCTTCCTAAGTATATCCAAGGTAGGAAGTCTTGAATCATACTAGGAACTAGGTCCGGATCACACAGCCATAGACCTAGGGGCGTACTAAGGAGCCCATCCCTTTGTTTTTACTAGCCTGGATCACACAGCCAAAGGCCTAGGGGCTGATTAGGAGCCCACCCTTGGTACAAGCCTTACAAAGTAAAGTAGCATGTATAAAAATGCATCATTTAGTCACATAGCATATCATAGAAGTATGCATCACTTAGGCATACATTATGTCATAAAAGTATGCATTACTTAGGCATACATCATGTCATAAAAAGTATGCATCACTTAGGCATACATCATGTCATAAAAGCATGCATATTTTCACCACATAGCATATCATGAGAGCATGCATATTTTAGGCACATAGCATATCATCAAAGCATGCATATTTCTATCCACATAGCATATCATGAAAGCATGCATATTTTAAGCACATAGCATATCATCAAAGCATGCATATTTCTATCCACATAGCATATCATAAAAGTATGCATATTTTAAGCACATAGAATATCATCAAAGCATGCATATTTCTATCCACATAGCATATCATGGAAAGTATAAATCACAAGCTTACATGTTTAAGCATAAGGGTGTATCATGTGATTATACTATCATAAAAAAAAAACATGGCAACATAGTTAGCTTGGGTTCTAAGCTTCCTAATCCCTTGGGTTCTTATCATGGCCGAACCCCCCTTAGATCTCAATTTAGGTAAAAACAACCTCCAAGCATGTGGAACCTAAATTATCATCACATCAATTTCGTAGGAAGCATTATAAGCATGATTAACATGGTTTCTAAGTTCTCCAAGTCCCTAAACTTCATGTGGCCGAACCCTATCAGGTGTGAAACAAGGTCCCAAATGTCATAAAAGCATGGAAACCTTAAACCATATTTATAGCATTTTTTTCCAAGTAACATAGAAAGCATATTTGAGCTTGTTCCTAAGTTCTTCAAGCCCTTAACATATGTCATGGCCGAAATTTAACAAGTATTCATTAGGGCTAAAAGCAAGCATACAAGCATGTGAACTTGAACTAACATCATGTATAAATTCATAATAAGGCATCATACAATGGGTATGGCCGAAACTTACCCTAGCCTCATTTTAGGTCATTAAACAACATTTAGCATGAGAACTTTGGCTTTCTACTTATCATATTTCATGTAGAGTGACATGAGCATATTTAATTTTTGTTCTAGGGTTTCTAGGGCATATATCCCTTCATGGCCGAAACATACAATGGTCCATTTAGGTCATGGAAAAATTATACAAGCATGTGACACAATCAACATATTATCATATTTCCATAAGAAGCATTTTTAACACAATTGGTTTCAATTCTAAGGCCTCTAGGTCATTTAAACCCTACTTGGCCGAGACTCATCAGTGTTTAAATTTGCTTCAAATAGCCTAAAAGCATAGGAAGTCATACAAGTTTCATAGCATGTATAAAGACAAGCATAATAAACATACATGTGAATTGTGTCTTAGGCTTCCTAGGTTTCTTTCCTTTTTCTTTTATTTTTCCTCATGGCCGAAACCTACCAATCTCTAAACTAGGTTTTAAGTGGCCTAAAGCATGGAAAACCTAAGTAAGTTTCATGAAAAAAATTACTAAGAACATCATATACAAATTTGGTTCATAAACAAGCTAGGACCCTCATGATCTTACATGTCATATATCATGTAACTAAATTCTCTATACCCTAATTAAGCATGAGAGCATTAAACAACTTTCATATCATAATATCACAGAGGTCTTGAGCATTTTAAAATTTTGTTTAAGCTTTTCTAAGCTATCCATCTTATCATGGCCGAAAATCTTAATGAAGAGTTCATAAATTTCTAGCAATATTCGACATGCAATTCTTTAAGAGAACTCTATATTCTATCATATAAACATGGTTACCTAAATTTAAAGGTCTTCCTAACCCTAAGCTCTTTTCTTGGCCGAAACATATGAGTGGGTTTCTTTTGGTTCCGAGTAACTTTCAAGCAAGAAAAACCAATAAAAGACCCTTAGTAATTCATGGAGGGAATCTAGTACTAGTTTGGTTAAATAATAATTTCCCTAACCTCTTTAAAATATTTTTGGCCGAAATTCTAGGGTTAGGTACTCCTCTGACCAAGCATCATATAGGTATAAAAACATGAAGGAAAACCTTCCTACATAGCATAGAAAAATATCATGAAATGAGGACTTGTTTAAACCTTCCTAGATTTGAAAACTCTTCTTTGGCCGAATTTTTCTTAAATTCTATTCTACGTTTTCTACTCCTCATAAAATCCAAAAAGTACATAAAACGCCTTGTACCACAGGTGAGGGGAAAGCTTACATCCTTTTCGCTTGTGGATCTAAGGTGTGGTGATGGAAGAAGTTGCCTCTTCTTCTAGTTCCCTTCCCTTGATTCCCTTGCTATGTCCTCCTTGTATCTTAGGCTTTCTTAGGAGAAAACCTTGGCTTGGGGCCAAAGATGGAGGAGAGGGGACTGAGGGTTCGGTGAGGGAGAGGGAGGATGAGGGAAAATGAGAGAAAAATAGAATTTTCCCTTTACATCATCTTTTTTTTTTTATATATTAAGGGGGAAGAGGTAGCAAAATTGGTTTTTGCTTTCCTTCTCCTTTAACCCATTTTCTATTTTCTTTTATTTATTTTATTTTCTAATTTATTATCATCATTTATGATGAGAACAAGGGGGAATGAATCCCCTTCATTCTCCATTTAATGTCACGGCAAGAGAGGGAAAAGAGAGAGAAAGGGAGGAAGGCAAGTTGCCTTTCTCTTGCTTTCTCTTTTTAGATCTTTACTCCTATCTTTATCATGCATTCCCTTTCCTTGCTATCAATATCTTCTCTCTATCCCAATTGGTTTCTACTAATTAATTCTATAAATTATAATATAAGAGGTTCGAGGTTCAATCCTTGACTACTCCCTATTTTTATTTCTTTTTATTTCTTTTTGGTTCAACATTCTACTAATATTTTTCTAAGGCAAATTCATCATTCTCTTATTTATCTTAAAAGCTTAGTGGGTGTTACAAGACTTAAGCATGACTACCGGTAAAAGGTTTCCCTTTTTCAACAACCTTTGCTTTGAAAGTTTCCACCTTCCCGTCTGTCCCTCTTTTTCTATTGTAGACCTTTTTTCACCCAATGACTTTTACACCATTTGGTGGTTCTATAAGCTCTCAGAATTTATTAGAATACATAGATTCTATTTCTGTATTCATCACTCTTTGCCAAGATACTGCATCTTTATCTTGGAGTGCTTCGTCATATGTCCGAGGATCAGGTTTATGTTCACCAGGGATCAAGTCCAAAGACTCTCCCAAAATATGAATTTTCCAGGTTGCCTAACAACCCTCCCACTACGACGAGGCACTGTCTATAATTGTGTATCATTTGTGATATGTGTTGCAGTTTCTTGTGATATTTCATCTTGTACAATTGGTACTAGATTAGACGTGTCCTTTATTATTTCCTTAAGAACAAATTTACTTATGAGCTTGTGGTTTATTACATAGTCCTCTTCTAAGATCGGGCATTGGTGTTAACAATGACCTTTTGATTTTTAGGACTATAAACCTCCTTTCGTTTCTTTAGAATAACCCACAAACAAGTGAACTCCTGTTCTTAATTCCAATTTATCAGTGTCCTCCTTTAGCATATGTGTTATACTACCCCAAATCCGAATATGCTTTAGACTAGGCTTACGTCCATTCTACAATTCTATGGGAGTAGAGGGTTCTGACTTAGAAGGTACTATGTTCACTTCTATTTCCAGAGTTTATCCTAAAAATGAATTTGGTAATTCTGAATAACTCATCATTGATCTAACTATTTCCATAATAGTTCTATTCCTTCGATCTACTACACCATTCTGGTGGGGTGTACCAGGTGTAGTCAGTTGGGATTGAATCCTGACTTTTGATAAGTGAGTCCTAAAATCTCCTAAGAGGTACTTACCACTACGATCTTACCGTAGTGTATTGATACTTTTACCTTAACGTTTCTCCACATCAGCTTTGTACTCTTTGAACTTATCAAAGTACTTAGACTTGTGGCACATCAAGTAAATGTACCCGTATCTCGAATAGTCAAAATATTTGAAACCACCTCTTGCCTGGATAGTCAAAGGTCCACACAAATCAGAATGAACCAATTCCAACACATCTTTGCCTCTATACCCCTTAAACTTAAAAGGCCTCTTGGTCATTTTTCCTTCCAAGTAAGACTCGCAGGTTGGAAAGTTCTCCACCACCAATGAACCCAAAACTTCATCGGCTATTATCCTTTGAATCCTACTTAAGTTAATATGACCTAGCCTTAGATGCCAAAGATATGATCGGTTCATTTTCGAAGGTTGCTTTCTCTTATTAGAGTTAGAAGATGTGTTATTAATTACCGTTTGTTGCATCGTGGGAGTTATTGGATTATAAATTGTCAACCAATGTACCAGAATAGATAACTTCCCTATTTATCTTGATAACAACTTTGTTATAAAAAAATAGAATATCAAGTTGTTTGAATAGTTTAGAAACTGAAATCTAGATCTTTCTAAATTTGGTACATAAAGACAATTTCTCAAAATTCATGTTTTATTCCTATCAGAGGATAAACATCTCCCACTACAACAACTACTACTTTTGTAGTAGTACCCATGTAGACGGTGATTTTCCCTTAATATAGTTGTCAGGTTTCCTGGAACCTATGCAATGAATTACAGACATGATCAGTGGCTCTCCTATCTACACATCAGGTACCGGTAGATAACACCACTAAACATGTTTCGACAACTAATGAATAAAATACATTTTTATTATTCTTATTTATGAGAGGACAGACCACCTTAGAGTCCAAGTTTTGTTTCCTATCATAATTGAGACTACTAAGTCAATTCTATAGTAGTAACAGCTAGGGGATTGACTAACATTTGAAATCTAAGAATCACAAAAATATTTGTTCAAGACCAACACCTTAAAATCTCCGTGAATTTTGTATGCCATGTTAGTATGGGCGTATTCAATCTTTAAGAGGAGATTTTATCCATTTATTATCTTGTCAACCTAACTTTATGACAAATAAAATTAATAGTTGGTTTGTCTTTGATCAAATATTTGGTCAAAACTTTGAATTTAAAATAATATTAATTCCTCAAAACAATATCATTTAAATTCACCAACACCTCAAACACCATGAATTTTGTATGCCACGATAGTGTGGGCATATACAAATCCAAATATTTGTAAGAGGGGTTTTACCCATTAATTTTATTATCTTGTCAACTTAACAAATAAAATTACCTCAAACACCGTGAATTTTGTATGCCACGATAGTGTGGGCATATACAAAATCTCAACATTTGTAAGAGGGGGTTTTAATCTTGTCAACTTATCTTTATGACAAATTAATAGTTGGTTTTCCTTCGGTCACACAAATAATAGTAGTGACTCCGATGGGGAGGATACTATTAAATGTGCCTAAGTGTATACCATTACTTGATACTTAGTCCATTAAATAGGATTATGCCCCTTCAGTTGGAGAAGATCACTGTAACGCCCGCCCTCCCTGCTAACCCTAAGGGACGGGGCTACGATACTCTATGTACAAATTTTTCTTTTTAAAACAGCGGAAGACTTAAAATAATTCTCTTAGTTTAATAAAAACTTTTCTTTTGTTTTCCCTTTCATCAAATCCGAACTACACTATCATGGCCTCAATAACATGATATCACAATTAGTAGAAACATAACATCAAGTCACACATACGGTACTACAATTCATGATACCAAAGCATAGTTCTTTAAAAGTTTTTAAAGCAGGTTCTTATTTGGTTTCCTAGCCACTGCCACACACATCTCCTTGCCTCTCCTGCCGCTCCTCTAGCTCATCCAGCTTTTTCCTTTATCTGTGGTACAAGGACAGTAAGCACTCATGGCTCAGTAAGTTCCTTTCCTACTCACTAAAACCGAAAATCATAGTATAATCAAAGAATGTCTCAACATGGCATCATTTCAACTAGTCATGACATAATGTAACATACTCTTTTAAGCATATCATGCAACATGAAGAAATCATAACTAGTCATGGCATATCATAGCGTAAAGCATAGCATGAAGCATAACATAATCGTATCTAATCATGGCATATCGTCATAAGGAGTCATGGCATATCCTACACATGGACATATCATGGAACATAACATAATCATATCTAACCATGGCATATCACAAATCATCATAAGGTATATGCAATATGATTTTGATAAACATGTATCCGAAAAACATGTGTATGTCTCATGATCTTTAAAACCATTTCTTCTTACATATATAGTTGAACATAATCTCAACTTAAAGGGGATCCCGGCTATGTACCACTTATATATTGCGCGCAACCTATGTAGGTCCAAGGTAGCAAGTCTTGAACCCTACAAGGCAACATACTAGGCCCGAGTCTTACTCCATCGACCTAGGGGCACTTAGGAGCCCATCCCTAACGAGGCCCGAGTCTTATTCCATCGACCCCGGGGCGCTTATGGAGCCGACCCTTGGTATAAGCCATATAAAGTAAAGTACATGTCATACTTATACATATCATACATCATAAAAGCATGCATCACTTAGGCACACATCATATCATAAAAGTATGCATCACTTAGGCATACATCATGTCATGAAAGTATGCATCACTTAGGCATACATCATACCATAAAAGTATGCATCACTTAGGCATACATCATATCATAACAATATGCATCACTTAGGCATAGATCATAAAAACATGCATATCTTAAGCATAAAGCATATCATCAAGCATGCATAATTTAACCACATAGCATATCATGAAAGCATGCATATTTTAAGCACTAAACATAGCATCAAAGCATGCATAATTTAACCACATATCATAACATAAGCATGCATATTTTCAGTTCATATCATATCATCAAAGCATGTAAAATTTACCCACATATCATAACATAAAGCATGCATATTTTGAACTCATAACATATCGTAGAAATTCTCATCTTGTATAGCTCACAAGCATACATGTCTAAGCTTAAAAGTGTATCATGTGCTCATCCAATCATAAGGAACAATGTAACATGATTAATTTGGGTACTAAGCTTCCTAGTCCTTTGGGTTCTTATCTTGGCAGAAACCCTCTTAGGTGCCAATTTAGGTTTTAAACAACATCCAAGCTTGTAGAACCTAATTCATCCACATATCATTTTCATAGGAAGTATTATAAACAAGATTTACTTGGACTCTAAGATCTCCAAGTCCTTAAACCTCATTTGGCTTAACCTTAACAAGTGTGAAACAAGGTTCTAAATGACATAAAGCATGGAAACCTTAACCTTATTTATAGCATTTGTTTCAAGGAATATGGTAAGCACAATTGAGTTAGTTCCTAAATCCTTTAAGCCCTTAAAATTATGTCATGGCCGAAACTTACAAGTACTCATTTAGGTTTTCAAGCAAGCATACAAGCATGTGAACTTACTCTAACATCATGTATAAATTTATAAATGGCATCATACAAGTGGTCATGGCCGAAACATCCCTTAGCATCAATTTAGGTCACTAACAACATATAGCATGTGAATTTTTAGCTTTCTACATTTCATATTTCATGGAGAGTGACATGAGCATGTTCAATGTAAGTTCTAGGGTTTTTAAGGCATGTATCCCTTCATGGCCGAGACTTTAAGGTGTCCATTTGAATCATAGTTAAATGTATAAGCATGTGAACACAATCAACATGTTATCTCAATTTCATAAGAAGCATCTTTAACACATGAGGTCTAAATTTTAAGATTTCTAGGTCTTTAAACCCTACATGGCCGAACCTCATCAAGCATGGAATTTGTTCAAATGGCATAAAAGCATAGAAAGTCATAACACATTTCATAACATGTATAAAAGTCAAGCACTATAAGCATACATTTAAATTGTGTCTTAGGTTTCCTAGGTTTTTCCTTCCTTTATCTCATAGCATATATTTGGCCGAAACCTTCCAAGTCTTTAAACTAGGTTTTAGGTGGCCTAAAGTATGGAAAACCTAAACAAGTTTTATGGAAAAAATATCAAAGAAACTATACATATAAGTTTGGTTCACAAACAAGCTAGGACCCTTGTGGTCATAATTATCATATATCATGCAACCAATTTTTCTATACTCTAATTAAGCATGGGAGCATCAAACAACTTTCATATCTTATTGTCATGGAGGTTTTGAGCATGTTAAAAAAAAATCTGTTTAAGCTATTCTAAACCATCCACCTTACCATGGCCGAAACATTAAAAGTGATGTTCATGAGTTTCTATCAACATACAAGCATGCAACTCTTTAAGAAACTCTATATTCTATCATATAAACATGGTGAGTTTAAATTCAAAGTCTTCCTAACCCTAAACCCTTCCTTGGATCCTTGTGAGTGGGGTACTTTTGGTTCCAAGTAACCTTCAAGTATGAAAACAATAATGGATCCTTAACCATTTATTTAGAGGGTTTTGTGCAAGTTAGGTAAACAAATAAATTCCCTAGCCCTTATAAAACCTTTTTGGCCGAAACTCTAGGGTTAGGTACATCTCTAATCCAGCATCACATAAATATAAAAATATGAGAGAAAACCTTCTTAGAAAGCATAGAAAAATTATCATGAATCAAGGCTTATATTAAACATTCCTAGGATCAACAAGTCCTTTCTTTGGCCGAATTTTCACAACTTTGTTTCTAGGTTTTAAAATCCTCATAAAATCCAAAAACACATTAAAACAACTTGTACCACAGGTGAGGGGATACTTACTTCCTTTTCGCTTGTGGTTCTAAAGTGTGGTGATGGAAGAAAGGGTCGCTTCTTCTTGTTCTCCTCCTTTGATTTCCCTTGGTAGCCTTCCTTGTATCCTAGGAGGAACCTTGTTTTGGGGGTCAAAAATGGAGGAGAGGGGGCTGAGGCTCTCGGTGGTGGAGAGGAGAGAATGAGAGAAATGAGAGAGAAATAAAATCTTCTCTTTACATGCTCCCTTTTATGTTAAGGGGGAAGAGGTAGCAAAATTGGTTTTTGCTTTCCTTCTCCCTTAGCCCCTTTTTTTTTTTATTTATTTATTTGTTCTTATTATTCATGATGAAACAAGGGGGAATGAATCCCCTTAATTGTCCCCTTTAAGTCACGACAAAGGGAGAGGAAGAGGGAGAGAAAAGAAGGAAGGCAAGTTGCCTTTCTCTTGCTCTTTTCTTGCTTTCTTTTGGCTAGCTTTTACTCTCATCCTTATCATGAGTTTCCCTCCTTTTCTATCAATATATCATTCCTATCCCAACTGGTTATTACCCATTAATCCTATCATTTACATCATGAGAGGTTCAAGGTTCAATCCTTGACCACTCCCTATTTTTTTTCTTTTTATTTCTTTTTGGTTCAACATTCTACTAATATTTTTATAAGGCAAATTCATCATTCTCATATTTATCTTAAAATCTTAGTGGGAGTTACAGTACCCCATACCTCATAAAAAGTTCGTCCTCGAACTTTAAAATAGCTCCGGGTACTTTTGTTTCATATCGTCCTCGCGTTCCCAGGTGGCTTCTTCAAATCGTTGATTCCGCCATAGAACCTTTACTAAGGGTATTTCTTTGTTCCTTAACCTCTTGACTTCTCGGTCCAAGATCTGAATAGCTCTACTTTCGTAACTTAGGTCCTCTTGAACCTGTACCGACTGTGGCTCAATTACTTGATCTGTGCTGGGAGTGGGTACCGGTTCTTGATTGTCACATTATTCAGCGCTCGGTAGTCTATACACATTCACATAGACCCATCCTTCTTCTTTACGAACAGCACTGGAGCTCCCCATGGAGAGTGACTAGGACGAATAAGTCCCTTGTCGAGTAATTTGGATAACTGTTCCTGAAGCTCCTTTGATTCAGCCGGAGCCATACGATAAGGTGCTTTTGAGATCGGCTGAGTACCAGGAAACAATTCGATCTCGAATTCTATCTCTCTGTCAGGGGCCAACCCTGGTAGTTCATCAGGAAATACTTTTGGATAGTTGCATACTACCCTGACATCTTCAAGCTTCGGGTCTTTGACTTGATTGGTATCAACCACGTGCGCTAGAAACCCCATACATCCTTTATCTAACATCCTTTAAGCTTTAATAGATGACAATAACTTCTCTGTTCCTTTCGGTTCCCCGTAAAACTCAAACTCTGGTTCAGTTTCGAGTCGGAAAATCACTTTCCTTTTGCGGCACTCGAATGAAGCGCCGTACTTGCTCAGGAAATCCATACCCAGTATTATGTCGTAATCCTGCATATCAAGTACTATCAGATCGCAGTAGAGTTCTCTGTTTGCGATCCGAATGAGTACTGCTTGCAGTATATGGTCTGATGGCATAATCTCCCCGGATGGTAAGGTTGTTAAGAATGTGCCCTCTAGAGTTCGGGGTGGTATATCTAGCTTCTTCATAAAAGATATTGAGACGAACGAGTGTGTTTCCCCAGTATCAAATAATACTACAGCATACTGATTGTAAATAAGTAGCTGACCTGTGACAACAGTAGAGGCATTCGCCACGTCTTCCTTGGTAAGAGAGTAGACTCTGGCATTCGTCATAATGGGAGGGGCTTCCAATCTTCCTTGGCTGATCGAAGTCCCTTCTATGGCAGTTTGCATCTGATGAAGCTGTGCGGGGGTACTCCTATTCTGGTTATTCTGTGGAGGTACTCCCTGAGACTGAGTAGGGCAATTTCTTGCCAAATGTCCTTCCTTTCCGCAGTTGTAGCACTTTCTGGTGCTTAGGAGGCATACTCCAGAATGTATCTTTCCACATGTGGCACACTGAGGGTACTTGGTTTGCTTATTGGCCGGACCACCTTTTGTGTTGTTCCACTGTTTCCTCTTTCCACCTGAGTTTCCTTTCCAGCCAGTTCTGGTATTGTGCGATTTTTGTCCTCCGGTCAGTGCTTGGTTCTTGCCCTCGTTCATTGCTTTCTGGTAGTGCTCGGTAATCAGGGCACTACTGACTAGCTCCTCTGCAGTCTGCGGTCTATTAACTCCGCCAGCTACGTTCAGAGCTATCTCGGGTCGGAGCATCTTTAACATTAACCGGACCCTTTCTTTTTCAGTACTGATCAGTTCTGGGCACAGACGTGCTAGGCGGTTGAACTTCTTGATGGCTTCGTTAACTGACAGATCACCTTGCCGGAACTCAGTGAATTCGTCATAGTGCTTGTTAGTCACTTGCATATGGAAGAATTCTTCTAAGAACTCTGTTTCAAAATCCGTCCACTGCATCTGGTTTATTTGTCTTTTCACCTTTACTCGGTCCCACCACATCCGGGCATCTCCGGTAAGGCAGAACGACGCGCATTTGACCTTCTCGTGTTCAAACCAGTCCAGTAGTTCCATTATGCTCTCCACGGTCTTGAGCCAGGCTTGCGCATCCCATGGTTCGCAGTTTCCCGAGAAGGCTTCCGGCTTAAGCCTTTGCCACTGAATCAGATAGGCCTCTTGTCGGACCATCGGAGTAGGGGCTGCCGGGGGCACTGGCGCAGCTGTAGGTATAACCGGTAGTGTATTCTGATTTGCCGGTTGGGTAAATGGGTTGCCTTGTTGACCCATTAAGGTAGTGATCAGCTACTGTTGTTCTGTGATCTGACGCTGGAGGTCTGTGACTACCTGTGTCATGTCTGGTGGAGTCACTGTCCCCTCGGTTCGGCCATTGCGTGTCCTAACCATGTTTATCTAAATAATGACAAATAGACTAGTGTAAGTGGTTATCGTTTTTAGCCAATCTAACGTACTGTTTTGTTTCTATCTATTTGTTCTGGTATTATTCCTAACCTACTAATATGTAATCCTAATCTAAATTATAACTAAAAGCATAGAATAAAGCATCAAACAGAAGAAAGCAAAACATGAAACTAAAGCATAAGCAACATAAGGAAAAATAAAGAATAGAGTGACAAACAATATAACATAAGGAAATAAAGCATAAGCAATATAGCAAAGAAAATAAAGCATAGGCAATATAACAAGGAAGAAAAATAAAGCTAAGTCATATAACATGAAACTAAGAATAAGCATATAACAAGAAAATTAAGCATAAACATTCTTACTTGGAGTGGCAGGTCGGAGGCTTGATGTGTGTGTAGTGAGCTGGCAATAACTTGGCTCTGATACCAACCTATAACGCCCGCCCTCCCTGCTAACCCTAAGGGACGGGGCTACGATACTCTATGTACAAATTTTTCTTTTTAAAACAGCGGAAGACTTAAAATAATTCTCTTAGTTTAATAAAAACTTTTCTTTTGTTTTCCCTTTCATCAAATCCGAACTACACTATCATGGCCTCAATAACATGATATCAAAATTAGTAGAAACATAACATCAAGTCACACATACGGTACTACAATTCATGATATCAAAGCATAGTTCTTTAAAAGTTTTTAAAGCAGGTTCTTATTTGGTTTCCTAGCCACTGCCACACACATCTCCTTGCCTCTCCTGCTGCTCCTCTAGCTCATCCAGCTTTTTCCTTTATCTGTTGTACAAGGACAGTAAGCTGTGAGCACTCATGGCTCAGTAAGTTCCTTTCCTACTCACTAAAACCGAAAATCATAGTATAATCAAAGAATGTCTCAACATGGCATCATTTCAACTAGTCATGACATAATGTAACATACTCTTTTAAGCATATCATGCAACATGAAGAAATCATAACTAGTCATGGCATATCATAGCGTAAAGCATAGCATGAAGCATAACATAATCGTATCTAATCATGGCATATCGTCATAAGGAGTCATGGCATATCCTACACATGGACATATCATGGAACATAACATAATCATATCTAACCATGGCATATCATAAATCATCATAAGGTATATGCAATATGATATTGAAAAACATGTATCCGAAAAACATGTGTATGTCTCATGATCTTTAAAACCATTTATTCTTACATATATACTTGAACATAATCTCAACTTAAAGGAGATCCCGGCTATGTACCACTTACATATTGCGCGCAACCTATGTAGGTCCAAGGTAGCAAGTCTTGAACCCTACAAGGCAACATACTAGGCCCGAATCTTACTCCATCGACCTAGGGGCACTTAGGAGCCCATCCCTAACGAGGCCCGAGTCTTATTCCATCGACCTCGGGGCGCTTATAGAGCTCACCCTTGGTACAAGCCATATAAAGTAAAGTACATGTCATACTTATACATATCATACATCATAAAAGCATGCATCACTTAGGCACACATCATATCATAAAAGTATGCATCACTTAGGCATACATCATACCATAAAAGTATGCATCACTTAGGCATACATCATATCATAACAATATGCATCACTTAGGCATAGATCATAAAAACATGCATATCTTAAGCATAAAGCATATCATCAAGCATGCATAATTTAACCACATAGCATATCATGAAAGCATGCATATTTTAAGCACTAAGCATAGCATCAAAGCATGCATAATTTAACCACATATCAAAACATAAGCATGCATATTTTCAGTTCATATCATATCATCAAAGCATGTAAAATTTACCCACATATCATAACATAAAGCATGCATATTTTGAACTCATAACATATCGTAGAAATTCTCATCTTGTATAGCTCACTAGCATACATGTCTAAGCATAAAAGTGTATCATGTGTTCATCCAATCATAAGGAACAATGTAACATGATTAATTTGGGTACTAAGCTTCCTAGTCCGTTGGGTTCTTATCTTGGCCGAAACCGTCTTAGGTGCCAATTTAGGTTTTAAACAACATCCAAGCATGTAGAACCTAATTCATCCACATATCATTTTCATAGGAAGTATTATAAACAAGATTTACTTGGACTCTAAGTTCTCAAAGTCCTTAAACCTCATTTGGCCGAACCTTAACAAGTGTGAAACAAGGTTCTAAATGACATAAAGCATGGAAACCTTAACCATATTTATAGCATTTGTTTCAAGGAATATGGTAAGCACAATTGAGTTAGTTCCTAAATCCTTTAAGCCTTTAAAATTATGTCATGGCCGAAACTTACAAGTACTCATTTAGGTTTTCAAGCAAGCATACAAGCATGTGAACTTACTCTAACATCATGTATAAATTTATAAATGGCATCATACAAGTGGTCATGGCCGAAACTTCCCTTAGCATCAATTTAGGTCACTAACAACATATAGCATGTGAATTTTTAGCTTTCTATATTTCATATTTCATGGAGAGTGACATGAGCATGTTTAATGTAAGTTCTAGGGTTTCTAAGGCATGTATCCCTTCATGGCCGAGACTTTAAGGTGTCCATTTGAATCATAGTTAAATGTATAAGCATGTGAACACAATCAACATGTTATCTCAATTTCATAAGAAGCATCTTTAACACATGAGGTCTAAATTTTAAGGTTTCTAGGTCTTTAAACCCTACATGGCCGAACCTCATCAAGCATGGAATTTGTTCAAATGGCATAAAAGCATAGAAAGTCATAACACATTTCATAACATGTATAAAGTCAAGCACTATAAGCATACATTTAAATTGTGTCTTAGGTTTCCTAGGTTTTTCCTTCCTTTATCTCATAGCATATGTTTGGCCGAAACCTTCCAAGTCTTTAAACTAGGTTTTAGGTGGCCTAAAGTATGGAAAACCTAAACAAGTTTTATGGCAAAAATATCAAAGAAACTATACATATAAGTTTGGTTCACAAACAAGCTAGGACCCTTGTGGTCATAATTATCATATATCATGCAACCAATTTTCCTATACTCTAATTAAGCATGGGAGCATCAAACAACTTTCATATCTTATTGTCATGGAGGTTTTGAGCATGTTAAAAAAAAATCTGTTTAAGCTATTCTAAACCATCCACCTTACCATGGCCGAAACATTAAAAGTGATGTTCATGAGTTTCTATCAACATACAAGCATGTAACTCTTTAAGAAACTCTATATTCTATCATATAAACATGGTGAGTTTAAATTCAAAGTCTTCCTAACCCTAAACCCTTCCTTGGCAGAAACTTGTGAGTGGGGGGTACTTTTGGTTCCAAGTAACCTTCAAGTTTGAGAACAATAATGGATCCTTAACCATTTATCTAGAGGGTTTTGTGCAAGTTAGGTAAACAAATAAATTCCCTAGCCCTTATAAAACCTTTTTGGCCGAAACTCTAGGGTTAGGTACAACTCTAATCCAGCATCACATATATATAAAAATATGAGAGAAAACCTTCTTACAAAGTATAGAAAAATTATCATGAATCAAGGCTTATATTAAACATTCCTAGGATCAACAAGTCCTTTCTTTGGCCGAATTTTGACAACTTTGTTTCTAGGTTTTAAAATCCTCATAAAATCCAAAAACCCATTAAAATCGCTTGTACCACAGGTGAGGGGATACTTACTTCCTTTTCGCTTGTGGTTCTAAAGTGTGGTGATGGAAGAAAGGGTCTCTTCTTCTTGTTCTCCTCCTTTGATTTCCCTTGGTAGCCTTCCTTGTATCCTAGGAGGAACCTTGTTTTGGGGGGCAAAAATGGAGGAGAGGGGGCTGAAGCTCTCAGTGGTGGAGAGGAGAGAATGAGAGAAATGAGAGAGAAATAAAATCTTCTCTTTACATGCTCCCTTTTATGTTAAGGGGGAAGAGGTAGCAAAATTGGTTTTTGCTTTCCTTCTCCCTTAGCCCCTTTTTTTTATTTTATTTTATTTATTTATTTGTTCTCATTATTCATGATTAAACAAGGGGGAATGAATCCCCTTAATTGTCCTCTTTAAGTCACGGCAAAGGGAGAGGAAGAGGGAGAGAAAAGAAGGAAGGCAAGTTGCCTTTCTCTTGCTCTTTTCTTGCTTTCTTTTGGCTAGCTTTTACTCTCATCCTTATCAGGAGTTTCCCTCCTTTGCTATCAATATATCATTCCTATCCCAACTGGTTATTACCAATTAATCCTATCATTTACATCATGAGAGGTTCAAGGTTCAATCCTTGACCACTCCCTATTTTTATTTCTTTTTGGTTCAACATTCTACTAATATTTTTCTAAGGCAAATTCATCATTCTCATATTTATCTTAAAAGCTTAGTGGGTGTTACAATCACACGCTCCTAAATAATTTCTATAACCATCCAATAAGGAAGTTTGATCTAGTGATCCGTAAACAAACTCATCCGTTGTGGAGGAAGGCACTCAGAGCCATCACGCAAGTTTGAATGCATCACTTACAAACCAGTAATTGAGACCATGGAATTTATTTACTAATCCCTCTCCCATTTAGTTATTTAAGATGAGAAATTTTAACTATGCAAGCACACATCACAGTAAATAAAAGTAATAAATATGGAAATTAATTTTCCAACTATTATGACTTTTTCCATCACTGTCCTCCGTGTGCTGCCAACCCTAGCTGCTGCCATCTTTAGCCACCGCAATTGGGTTCAGTTGTCGCATCCATCTTACTTCCATTTCCGCTGCGTCTATGGTCCTCAAAAAGTACCACGCCTCGTAAGGATACGATCCGCGATAAAAATAGAATTTTACATTTATCGATCCTATATTCCATAATGGAATGTACATGTAATCTAGATCGAAACAAAAATGTAAAATCTTGAAACTAATACAGCTCCTGCTATATTTTATACATACAATCAAACACACACATAAAATGCCCTTGACATGTCCAAGGGTCCAATCACACACAATATCTATAAGACATAATGGTTGGAGCCTGTAACCATAGAGATAGCACATCCTACTATTATCCTGTTTAAATTATGTATGACATGTGCATAATTAAACTAAAAACCAAACACACAGAGGCAAACCCTAGCTCTGATACCAATTGTTGATTGCTATGCGGAATGTCATACCGGTTCCCCTGTACAAAAATTTTGTACAAGTCCCGAACCTTTACTAACAAACCTATTGTGTTCTTTGGAAATTAAATTAGAAATCACAAACGAAACTTAACATTATTGATTCAAAATTTAACTTATCTGTTCTTAGTGGTTTAAACTTGGATCGCAAATGATGCTTAACATTATCGATCCAAATCCACTCATGTTACAAATTCAATTAAATATTAATTTCCAAAATTGGCTTCCAGGACTGCATGGCGAGGCACTAGGCCTTCTTGAGTATGGGATAATCCACCACCGCCTAGACAAAGCCTTTTAAAGAAATTTAATATTTAATTTTCTTATATAATCCTAGGTTTAACCAAAAGGAACAATCGAATCACAAATTTGAAAAACAAAAAAAACACAAACTCGAATAACAAATTCGAAACCTAGAATCATATGCCTCTTGTGTTTGGTATTTCATATTAAGAAAACTAGTATGATGCGGAAATCAATTGCTAGTTATACTTTTCATTGTAAGCAACAACCTCTTGATCTTCTATCATATTCCTCTTCTTATCTCGGACGTCGTGTGGGCGACGATCTACCGAGATGAGAACCACCCAAGATACCTTCTTCTCCAAGCAAGTTTCGGCCACCACAAGAACTCCAAGAGATGATGAGGTTCGGCCACCACCAAGCTCCAAGGGATGCTAAGAAACAAGACCTCTTATCTCTCCTTCTTCCTTAAGCAAGATCCGACTACCAACCAAGCTCCTTCATATGAAGATGCTGGCAGCCAAGTAAGAAGAATAGGAGAGGGAGAGGCTGTGAAGGGTCGCCCACCAACCAAGGAAATAGAAGAGAAGAAAACTAGAACATAAGTTATGAGGTGAGGCACCTCTACCCTATCTTTTATATTCCTTGGTCTTGGAAAATAAGAAAATTTTAAAAAAAAACTTCCTTATTCTCTTAGCCAATGAAAGGAAAGTTTAATAAAAAATTTCCCTTTCAAACTCAATGTGGCCGACCACCTCTTAATCATCCAAGCAAGGAAAGTTTTAAACACAAAATTAAAACTTCCTAATTTGTTTTCGGAAATTTTTAAAATAAAAAATTTCTCTATTAATTCTCCCTTCATGGTTGGTTATAAAAGGAAATTTTATAAATTAAAATCTCTCTATTAAAACATGTGGATGATTTCCAAAAAGGAAAGTTATCTTTAAAATTAAAATCTTCCTCTCAATCAACAAATAAGGAAAGATATAAAATCTTTTCTTAATCTTTTATAGAAACTATAAAAAGAGAGATTAAATTTTAAAACTCTCTTTTAAATCATGAGGATGGTTGAAAAAGGAAAGTTTTATCAAAAATTAAAATCTTCCTTTCAACTACAAATAAGGAAAGATATCAAACCTTTCACTTAATCTTTTGTAGAAAGCTATAAAAGGAAATATTTAAATTTTAAACTCTCTTTTAAAACCATGGAATCCACATAAGAAAAATTTTTAAAAATAAAATCCTTTTAATTTTATTGTGGCCAGCCACCTAAGCTTGGACTCAAGCTAGGGCCAGCCACACTTCAACCCATTCAAGCCATGTCTTGGCCGACCCTTGTTTGGGCTCCAAGCTTGACTTGGCCGACCATATAAGGATGGGTAAAAGGTGGGTATGGGTGGATATAATACTTTATAAATAAGAGGCTACGATAGGGACCGAGTGGAGGAATTGGTTTTGGTCTCCCGATAAAATTAAGCTTCCCATGTTCACCCCGAACACCCTACTTAATTTCTTCAATAATAATTCACACCACTAAAAAATTATTATTGAACTACTGCACCAATCCCAAATTACATTTTGGGTTCCTTCTTATTATGAGTGTAATAGTCTCCCTGTGTTTAAGATATAAAATATCCACTAATTAAATGAGTTACTGACAACTCACTTATTTAATATCTAGCTCCAAGAGTAGTACCACTGAACTTCATTATCATGTCGGACTAAGTCCACCTGCAGGGTTTATATGACAATCCTTATGAGCTCCTCTTGGGGACATCATCAACCAAGATTACTAGGACACAGTTTCCTTCTATAACAACAACACACACCATAAATAATATCATTTCCCAACTTATCGGGCCTCTTGATTTATAGAACTAAATCTCACCCATTGATAAGTCAAAGAAATAAATACTAGATATATGTGTTTATTATTATATCAGGATTAAGAGCACACACTTCCATAATAACAAAGGTCTTGTTCTTTTATTCAGTCTGTATAAAAAGAACTTACCTTAAATGGTCCAGCTCAATACACTCAGAGTGTACTAGTGTAATTTTATAGTTAAGATAAACTAATATCAAATTATACTACGACTACTCCAATGGTTTGTTCCTTTCTATCTTAGTCGTGAGCTACTGTTAATAATTTATAAGGAATTGATAACATGATCTTCTGTGTGTGACACCACACACTATGTTATCTACAATATAAACTAATTGAACA
Organism: Zingiber officinale; assembly: GCF_018446385.1. Classification (NCBI taxonomy): domain Eukaryota; kingdom Viridiplantae; phylum Streptophyta; class Magnoliopsida; order Zingiberales; family Zingiberaceae; genus Zingiber; species Zingiber officinale. The sequence goes on along the minus strand of NC_055994.1, from coordinate 48,185,050 downwards.
ACTACACTTAATATATAAATGTAGACATTTGACTAGTGTGATTCTTATATGTTTATACAAAAAGCTAGACTTTTAGTATACACTCTAACAGGTTCAACCTCAACATCAAGATACATATGAGCAAGTTCCTGATACTTATCACTATGACTGGGAAGATCATGAAATTTAGAACCTTCAACCCCAGCTGATTTCTGAGAAAAGTGAGTAGTCATTATTCCAGCAGCAGATCTCTGGCCCGCCTCAACATTATAATCAATTTTGGATGGATCATCAAAATTTGGACTACAACTACATACAAAATGTTGAGCATACTTACCAAGTGAATCAAAGATCGTCAGAGTTTCAGGATGATTTTTCATTAGTTGGACCACATAATTTACAATTAGATGGGCCGATTGTCTGGGATGACTCCCATAACTGAAATACTCTTACTCCTAGTCAGATAGAGACCACAACACAAGATTCTTTAGAGCTAATGGTACAATGGGGGATCGTAGCTTTACAACTATTACTACAAATTGCTAATAGAGCTATTGATTCTTCTATTGATGATATTGATGTTAGTGGACTCTTCACTACTTATGATGATGATATGGTGGATAAAAGTGTAGGGACATGTCCCAAGGATCACCTCTTTTTGTCGCACAACCAATTGATACAATGGATTTAGTTGATGATAAATGTGTAGGGACTTATGCAATGAAAGCAAAGCCCCAAGAATCACCACTTTTAGAGGCACCACCACTCGAACTAGAGCTAGAACCACTACAAAGTTCTGAAGAGGTCACATCCATTTGTTTAGAACTTTCAGGTACTTCTCTGCACTATAAGGTTAGTATTCTTAGTGATCTTTTAGAAAATTTCATAGATGTACCTATAATTGATTTTATTGGATGTGATTCAATTTTTGATACATACTCAGTTCATACTAATACAATTCTATTTCCTTCTTATATTTCATGCTTGTGGGAGGTTTTCCTTTCTTTTGGGTGTGTAGGTTTTTAAGATGCCAATAATTGGAAGCTCACACTGAACCGTCTTCGACCACCTGAAAGAACTTTAAAGAAGACGAAGATGGAGAGAGTGATACTTCACTTTTTAACTCCAATATTGAAAGCTCCCTCCATAATAAGAACCCTTGGTAAAAAGGTTCTAAAATATCTTACCCCTCCAAGAGTGAGATTTAGATGAATCTAATGAGGTGGTCGAGCTAATGACCTTGAACAAGCGCTTCTTAGGAGGCAACCCAAGTTCAATCTTGTTTTCATTACAGTTTTAGTTTCTTTCAAGTTCCTTTCTAGTTTCATTTCATTCCTTATAAGAAGCTTGTATCCTCTACTTAATTTTTCTTGTCTATCTTATTTTTGTAGATTTCAAAGTTGTGGAGGAATGTGAGCATTGGATAGAGTAGTATCTTTAAAAACATGAATGCCAACCATTTGGAGCTCATCACTTGGTAACGTATCTAAACATCATAAATCTCCTCCATATATCATTTCTAGTTTTCATTAGGACAATGAAAAGTTTAAGTATGGGGGGATGCATTTGATTTGCTTTGTTTGTTTTTGTTTTTTTTTTTTTGCTTATGTCTTGCATTTTGTTTTGATTTTTCATGGCATACATCTTGAGAACATCAAAATTCACTTATATGCTTTCTTGTCTTTTAGTAAAAATATTAGCACGTTCATTATCTAGATTCATGATGTTTTAAGTGATGTTAGTAGTATGCTTAGTGTACCTCTTTTCTCTATCTTGGGTAGATATGGAGATAAGTTTGAGATTTGGCTTGACCTTAAGGATCTTACCTTCACTTCACTATACTTGAGCTTGGATAGTTGATATCAATGAAATAGTCATGATTCATCTTGTTTGTTTAGTACTTGGTTTCCATGGTGATTTCTCAAACTTCATTTTGGTTACTAGATGAGGCTCAAATCATGTAAGATCAATTGGAAAAATCAAAATATCCCAACAATTGTGCTAAGTGCAAAAAGTACATTTGTAGATAAGTTTTGCACAATGCAAATACTTATGAAAAAAAATGAATGAATAAGGGATATAAAAAATAGTTGTCGTGAGTGGAATCTAGCAAGTCACCCCTTTGAGACCGAGTTAGGTTACTAGGGAAATGACTGCTTAGCTTCTCTTGAGATTGAGCACGCCTTTGAGACCTTGGGTTGATTGAGAAATATGAACCAAGTGTGTGGCAAGTAAGTGCCTATCACTGGTTACTTGTTTATCACCGGAAATATTAGGAATTCAAATTTAATGATGACTTGACTAGGACATAGATTGAAACTTGAAGAGTTTTGAGTTACCTTGCACTGTGCACAAGAGACTTATGCTTGAGTCATACTTAACTTGTTTCCATGATCATGCTTGTTAATGAAACTTTTTGATAGAGTTAGGAGAATGCATTAGGGATATGAGAGCATTGTAAAACATACGAATTTAGATTGCGGCATTTTGCTTGAGGACAAGCAAAGGTTTAAGTCTGGGGATGTGATGTGCGTGGATTGTATACACTTGTTTAGCATGTTTTGACGCACATTCACGTACTTCGTGCATGCTTTAACTATGCATTTTCATACTTCCAACTTTCCTTTCAGCATGTTTACTCTTTTTGTTCGGAGATCTATTTATTGGGCATTTTCTATATGCAGGAGTCGATTTTGGAGAAGATTTGATGCTTGAATAAAGAAGGAAGGCACAAGTCCTGTGTGCCACACGGCCATGACATGGGGGGTTGCCCAAGCTGTGTGGTGATCACCACCCGTGTGGCTGTAGCAGAGAAGGAAGAAGCCATGGCCGTGTGAGCATCACACGACCGTGCTAGGTTTGAAGCCAAGAGGGTTCATGGTCGTGTGCACCACACGACCCTACAAGCCATCCAGTACCGATGCTATACACGGTCGTGTAGATTTACACGACCGTGTAGCATTTTCAGAGCCCAAGAATGCCTTTGCCTTGTGCTCCACACGGTCGTGCAAGAGCTCCACAACCGGAGGCAGTGCAAGCCGTGTAGATGTAGACGACCGTGCAAGGGAAGCAGTGGAGGAGCAAGCCACGACCGTGTCTCACACACGGCCGTGTGAGACAGGCAGAGAGGGGAGTAGCATAGGCCGTGTGAGCTTCACACGGCTGTACCTCGGGGTCGTGTGGCGCCCAAACCCCTCTTCTATATAAGGCCTTTTTCAAGATTTAAAAGGAGGATCTTCTCCCTTTCGGGGGGAATCAAGATTTGGGGCGATTCTTCTTCATCTTGGAGGGATTTTACAGTGATTCAAGAGGAGATCTTCAATGTTTCGACTCCAAGATTGTGGATTGGATCTGGAGACAGTTCTTCATCGTAGATAAGCTTTCTTTCTTCCTTTTCTTGGATTTGGGAACAAGAATGCTTGTAATTCCCTTCTCTTCGGATTTCTTTCCTCATTTCATGGAGTAGATTTCTTTGTTCTAGGATGGAGGGAGTAATTGTAAGGATGATTTGATGTAAAATTCTTTTGGATTTGCCAATTTCCTATATCTATGATTTTGCCCTGTTTGTATCAATTTGATCTTGTATGGATTGTTGTGATTGTGCCTAATTACCATGCTTGAATGAATGTTTGAATATCTTGTGGATCCTGTATGGATTGTTTCTCAATCGATTATCCGAGGGACGTTCGTGACAGGAACATGCCCGTGTAAGGGCGTTTGAGGGATGATCTTGAAGGTGAAATAGGGTCATTCAAGGGGGTAGGATAGATAATTTGTATTAATCTTTGTATCTCGATGTGGTTGATGAGTGATGAATTCCTATGTTGATTATCCGCGAGATGCACGTGACAGGCAAGGCCGTGTAAGAACAACATAGATTCATTCCTATTTGATCACATTTAGGTATTGATTTTAGTCCTAGGCCGGTTCTCTATTGCAAGAGAGAACCGGCAACTCTCTACAAATAATAGACAATTGAGGAATAAGATTCGGTAGATCATTTACATTGAACAACCTTATAAAGAAATCAAAACTCCTAGAACATCCCTTATCATTGCCCTTATTCTTGTTTCTTAGTCTTTTATTTCTATCTTTACCTTTTGTAGTTACACTTTGCTTTTGTTAATCAATTGATTAGTTATTTAGCTAATTCCTATTGAGAAATCTTTAGTGGTTATTCCAGTCCCTGCGGATACGATATCTTTTATTATTACTTACGACATTTCCGTACACTTGCGGAACGTCAACAAGGAGTCCCCTAAGTTGCATAATTCTTTTAATAGTTATACATTTTGGAATGAAATTATAGGTTTAGATGTACCCCATGATCCTTCTACGTTTAAGGCTTTAGCTCATCAAAACCAAGTTTTCCATTTCCTCTAGTAGGTTATGAGCAAGGCCATTTTTTCGTGGAGATAACGTTGGTGTAGTATGGAAACTAGAGCTTTACTATTTTTAAGCTATGTTTATAAGGTCTATTTTGATTTAAGGTTCCATTTTGTAAATAACCTAGCAAGATCTGGTAAGGCGACTTTGGGCACCATAGTATTTGGCGGGTAAATTGCCCATATTTCTATCAATTTGGGATGTGATTTATTTGGTCTGGATATTATACATGGAACTCTAAAATTGATCTTGATTCATGTTTGTCGATGAAAATGATTTGTCGGAAGAAGAGGGGTAATAGTTTTGTTAGGAAATATGGATTCCCCCTTCCGTCTCAATTAGAAATCATGCCAATTGGGTCATTAAGGACTTAACACCTAAACATTTCTCCACTTCCAAGGATCTATTGGAACCCTCTACCTTTAGACATGAGTTAGCTAGACACTCTTTTGCTTTTGGTGATATGGGTTATTCTAGTTTTGATTTTTTGATTTACGTGCTTCTTTCGACACTCTTCATGAGGACCATTCTAGCTGTTAATACCTGTTGAAGGGGCATGTTACTATGTCCCAATAATAGTTCTAAGAAGTGCGGGATCACTGAGGAGTTCTAGGGTTTTGTCTCTATTTGTGTCGATCATTACTACTAGGAATTGGTGAGAGAGAAGAAATTTAGATGTTCTTTTGAGGTGACAAAGTAGCAGGTTGCTAGTCTTTTCCAGTACCATGAGCATCTTGGGAACTTGCCTTATGTACCAAGATTTGCTCCTCAAGTTACAATAACCATCACATTATTATTGGTTTGTTTTCATGCAAAAATACAAGCATGCTTGTTCTAGATTTTCATGTTGATGTGATTTATAGTGCTAGTTGTAAATATGTACATGCGTTTGTTGCATTTTGCTTAGTTTATTATATTTTATTTTGAGTTATTTATTTTTTAACTATGACATGTAAGTTACATTAATCATCACATTATTATTGGCTTGTTTTCATGAAAAAAAATACAAGCATGCTTGTTCTAGATATTCATATTGATGTGATTTATAGTTGAAGGATCGAATAATGTGATAGAGGGGGGTGAATATCGCACTTTAAAAACTTTTCTTTTGCTTGTAAAAAAAATCAGAATAAGTAGCAGAAATCAAAATGAAAGCAATACAAATGAAACAAGTTGATTACTTGGTTTGGAGCCTAGGTCTACTCCTACTCCAAGACTTGAGATCCTTGATGGTATTGTTGGGCAATTCACTAAAACTCTTCTTTCCAAAACCTTCGAAAAGAAGCAATTCGTACAATGAAATGTGTACGATAGTAACAGCCTACAATCTTACTTGAAATAATGTATAAAGTAAGATAAATAAAAATATAACGACACTAGATGTAGGATGAAGCTCGGTTGATACTTCATGAATGGAGCAGCAACTTGCTTCGATATGAGTAGTAGACTTGTCGCACGAACAACAGTTTTGCATAGAGATGAACTCAGAACAGATATACAGCCTCGAACCTCGAGCACCACTTTTATAAGAATCGTCAACATTCGGTCGACCAATCCTTAGGTTCGGTCAATCGAACCTGCTCCCTTCTTTCTTCGTTAAGATCCAATCATCGAACAATGATGACATTGAATGGCTCGGTCAACTGATAACCTTGTTCGATTGATCGAATGATGCACTTTTTTCCATTCATCGAGATTCTTTATTAATGCACATTTAATGCGATGATTGTCCTTTGGTTCGGTCAATCGATCAGTCTGGCTTCCTTATTCGCCTCAGCTCGATCTAATCTGTAATGCCCCGCCTTCTACTGGCTAAGCTGTAAGGCCGGATCGTCACATTATACTGTTGCTAGCTATTCTTAATGTGCGGAAACCTGATCTGATTTAAAATTGTGCTAACTAATACAATTTCTTCTACTAATTACTATTAGATTTGAAATCCATGTTTAAACTACATCATGAATACTGTTCCTATGCTAAGGGAGGTAGTCTAGGCTTCCCATATGGTCAAGGGCTGAGATGAGGGGTTTCCAGCTGTTATCAGGCCTTCCAATCGATCGATGGATCGATTGGAGTCATTTGATCGATCCATTGATCGATTCAGTGCACTAATGTGCACGAGGTAATATTCTGGATCGATCGGCTGATCGATCCGGCCTGACTAATTGATCCAGGGGTCGATTCAGCGTGCTACTGTGCACGGAAGAATTTATGGATCGATCGGCTGATCGATCCAACTTAGTCGATCGATCCAGTGATCGATCCCAGAGCTCACTGTTCGCTACAGAACACTACCGGATCGATCAGCTGATCGATCGAGGGGTTTGCTGTTCGCAGAAAAAGTTGCCCAATCGATCCGCTGATCGATTGAGGAGCCTCCAATCGATCGGCTGATCGATTGGGGTTTCTGATTTCATATCAGGAGTCTGATTTCAGCACTATTTCATGCTCAAATCACATGTATCAGTCCTAAATGGCTGGGAAAATATCTTAATATCAAACAAGTAGTATTTCAAGCATAGCATCGAACATAATTCACTAGTTCATGGCATTTAACATACTAAGGTGCGGAATAATAACATGTTATAAAGTTCTAATGCTCAAAACAAACTTGCTGGATCCCTAAGATCTTTATTCCAAGTTCCTGCCCACATACATCTTCGTAGCATTGTCCTCCAGCCTCCGCTAGTCCATCTTCCCTTTACCTTTATCTGTAGTATAAGGAAAAGAAGTATCTTTAAGCTTACGCTTAGTAAGAAACTATCTACCTCACAAAACATGCATATGATGCAATTTATGCTTTTAAAACATGCTATTTGAAATATATGCTGAACATGCTGAAATATAGATGCTGAACATGGCATGATCACATACAACACATGGCAAACATAACTAAGGATAGTACTATCATATGACTCCATAAGGAACTAAATTGAAGTGAAAGCTGAGCTACATTACTACTAACTGGTGCTAAGCTACACTGTATTCACATAAACTATTTTGTGAAGTTTTAAAACTATTTATCATGATATAGATGAAAATACATAATCATGCTGCTGATAGGCCCGACAACTGTACTTGCTATGCGCGCATCCCTAACTAGATCCGGGGTTGCAAATCCCAAATTTAGTAGGGTTTACTAAGTTATCTAAACATAGGGACGACTGTGGGAGCCCAACCCAATGGACATCTAGTTCAGTACAGTGCCACTGATAAAGTAAAATACTGAACATAGCTAATAATTCTTGTCTTGCTTTTTACTAGGTTGTCTAAACCTAGAACTAGGTCATCTAAACCTAGAGGCGACTATGGGAGCCCACCCATTGGACCGTAGTCCCATATAAGCTTAAACAAGACTGAACATGCTGTAAAAATACTTCTATTGCATTTACTAAGTTATTAAAATGCCTATGGTGGCATTTAACTGAGCTACACATTTTATCAAACATATGGTGTGCACTAGTTCACACCCTATATCCTAAAATTCTGCATATGACCAAACTAATGCGTAAAACCTCAAAAAGAGCTACTTATATTGCAGGTGAGGGGTTTCTTACCTCCTGCGCTAGATTTCTTACGATTCTAGTCGCTAGTTTTCCGGTGGAGACGATTTCCTTGACGATCCTCTTGCGTCTACGTGCTCTTCTCGCGGAGAGGAACGCCCTCATGTTGGAGTCGTTGCCGGAAGGTGCCCTTACGTCTCTAGGAGTGAAACCCTAGGTCTCTCGGGACCTTGGTGTGCCGTGAGGTGAGGAAGAGGAGGGGGCGGCGTGAGGGTTGAGGAGGAGTTGCCGAAACATGAATAAAACCAATCCCCACTTAAGTTTCCTATTTATATTAAGTGGTTAATTCGGTCAACTTAAATATAAATATAATTGGTTTCCTCTTCTTTCAGCACGGCCCTGCTGGGTTCACTTGGCTACTAGAGTCCACCATAAAGCATACGGTCTAGTAGGTCTCGGGTTCAATACCCGCGTAGGCTATTTTACGTTTCTATTTGTTTTTGCTATTTCCGCTATTCTAAAAATTCCATAAAAATATCCTAAAATTCCAGAAAAATAGTAGGATATTTATAAAAGTCTTTTGAGAATTTTTGGCCATTACAATCCCCCATACCTTATAAAAAGTTCGTCCTCGAACTTATAATAACTCTGGGTACTTCTATCTCATACTGGCTTCTATCTCCAAAGTTGCCTCTTCTGCTGTGTGACTTTGCCAATTAACTTTTACTAATGGTACCTCCTTGTTCCGAAATTTCTTGACTGCTCAGTCTATTATCTGAATAGGCCGACTGTCATAGCTGAGGTCTTCGCAGACTTGTACCGACTGGGGCTCAATCACCTGGGTGGCATCTGGGATATGCTTCTTCAGCATAGAGACATGAAATACGTTATGGATAGCTGGCATCTCCTGAGGTAGCTCTAGCTCATATGCTACTTTACCAACTCTCCGAGTGATAAGGTATGGTCCCACATATCTGGGACTTAATTTTCCCTTCTTCCCAAAACACATTACTCCCTTCATGGGAGCCACTCTGAGGAATACTATATCCCCAACTGAAAACTCTAAAGGTCTGCGCCGTGTATCAGCATGGCTTTTCTGGCGGCTCTGAGTTGTCTCTATCCTTTAGCGGATCTACTGTATAGCTGCCGTGGTGTCTACTACTAGATCTGTCTGAAGTTCTAGTTCCTTCTGTTCACCATTCTCATACCAGCAGATTGGAGATCTACACCTCCGCCCATAGAGAGCCTCGTAGGGTGCCATACCGATAGTGGCCTGATAGCTGTTGTTGTATGCAAATTCTGCTAAACTCAGATATTTGCACCAACTTCCCTTGAAGTCTAGGGCACATGCTCGGAGCATATCTTTGAGTACCTGATTTACTCGCTCCGTCTGACCATCTATCTGAGGATGGAAAGCTGTGCTAAATTTTAACTTGGTGCCCAATGCTGACTGTACACACTCCCAAAAGTGTGATGTGAATCTACTGTCTCTGTCTGAAATAATGGTCAGTGGGACTCCATGCAGTCTAACGATTTCCTTGAGATACTGTTGGACCCCCAAGGTGTTTTGATATGATCAAACAAGCTAAGTTAGGTCCTGCGTTTGTTTAACCCTTGTGTCTAAGTGTGCAGGAGCTTAAGAACACAGGAAGTCGAGCGAAAGACGCGGCTAGCGAGAAGGACGACACGGGAGAGAGCCGACGGGCTCGGTGCGTCCGAGGGACGAGGTGACAGCGGAAGAGTACACCGGTGGACGAGAAGAACGTGCGCGGCGTTCGAGGGACGAGAAACTGGGAAGGAAGGCTGCTCGAGGAGAAGGCCGGAACATGGGTTCGGGTGAGCCCTATTCCAGATGGCCGAGATCACCCAAGTTAGTGGAGCCGGAACAGAAGACCCGGACCGAGACGAGCTGAACCGAAGCGGAGCGACCGGACGGAAAAAGTCAACCAAAGTTGACTTTTGGGTCCGGGGCGCCCGGAACCCTCCGGGGCGCCCGGAACCCTCCGGGGCGCCCGGACCAAAGTTTTTGACCAGATCGAGTCAAACTCGATCTGAATGTTGGGGGATAAAGTTTTATCCCCCCAGGGCGCCCCGACCAGTGCTATAAATATAGCACTAGTTTGCACAGATCATAAGAACTCACTTGTAATCAATTCCTTCTGTGCTTTCAATTATGTTCTTTTCATTTGTGCTGTCAACGTTGTAAAGAGGCTACTCCGCCCAAAGGAGAATCAGATAGTGCGCTTACATTCCTTGGATTAGCAATCCCCTGATTGCAAACCAAGTAAAACTCTGGTGTCTACTTTTCTTTACTTAGTCTATTTTATTTATTTATTACAAGTGTTGATTATATAGTTGAAATCCGAGAAAGGTTCGAGTTTTATTTTGTAGGGCAATGCACCCCTCCCCTCTTGCCGGCCTCCAAAGGGGCCAACAAGTGGTATCAGAGCCAAGGCGCTTTCAGGAGGACTAACCGCCGATCGAAGCAACAAAGATGGCCGGACCAAGCATTGTTCCACCAAAATTCGAGGGGAACTTCGCAGAATGGAAGCGTCGTATGGAGGTATTCCTAAAAACAGATTTTGAAATTCGGTTTATTATGAAATATGGTTTTGTAGCTCCAATTGATAAAGATGGAAAAGAAAAACAAGAGAGCGATTGGACAAAGAAGGAGTAGAATAAGTCGGTAGCAAACAGCCGTGCGGAACATCACCTGCTGAGCGTGTTACCGCCTCAAGAGGTCAACCGCATCGGAAACTATTTATCTGCTAAAGAACTTTAGGAGAAGTTCTTGGAACTCCACGAAGGCACGTCCGAAGCAAAGCTCGCTAGAAGGGACATCCTCCGCAACAAACTGATGAACATTCGTCTAGAGAAAGGTGAGAAAGTAGCCGGTCTACATGCAAAGGTAAAAGAACTAGTTACTGGTCTCGAAATCCTTGGTGAAACGATAACAAACCGGGACACTATACGCTACGCGCTCAACGCGTTTCCAAGAACTCCGGAGTCGACATCAATCGTCGATGCTTACTGCTACATCTCAAAAGACCTGGAGGTAAGTACTTTAGAAGAGTTGTTTTCTACCCTTGAATTACACGAAACTAGATATGCAGAGATATCAAAGGACACAACCTAGACTATGGCGTTGAACGCAACCAACAAGGATGAACTCGAGTCAGACTCCGAAGACGATCAAGAAGCGTACATGGTAAGAAACTTTTAAAAGTTTTTTAGATCTAATAAATTTAAAATGCAGAATAAAAAGAATCAAAAAGGTAGAAGAAAGGTACGGTGCTACCAGTGTCAGAAGGAGGGACACCTAAGGGAAGACTGCCCAGAACTCAAGAAGGTTAAAGTGAAGACACCCAAGAAACACAACCTAAAAGCAACTTGGGATGACACTTCTTCATCTGAATCAGAAGCTCAAGAATATGCGGGGATTGCACTGATGGCAAGCCATGAAGGACAAAGTACATCAGAACCCAGCATCGATGAAGGGGGAGCGACCTCAGATGGAAGTAGCAAAGCAGGGGGAGATCCAGGCTTCAAGTCTGATATGGTAAGTGAGGTATGCCTCTTACCCCCTGATGAACTTTACTTTGGTATCAAAGCTATGACTAAATCCAAGTATAAATTAGAAAATAAAAATGCCAAATTAGAAAATGAAATTTTAGAAACAAAGAGAATTTTGGCAAAATCATGTCTTATAGAGAATTTTGAAAAATTGAAAATTGAAAATGCAAAACTAAAAGAAGAAATAGAAAGATTAAAAAAATCTAATGGTTCAAATATTTCTACCTTTAGAAATTATAGAGGTTTAAATTGGTATTATAGATTTCATCAAAGTCAAATTAGAAATATATCAAAAATCTATATACCTAGGAAATACTTGGTTAATATTGTAGGTAGGAACCTCTACTGGGTTCCAAAAACCTGTTTAATTTAAAATTAAAGTCAGACTTAGCATTTTCAGCAAGGAAATTAAACAACTAATTTCTTTATGAGGGTTTGTCTAAGGAACTGGTTGTTGCTCCAATAACCAAGAAGGCCTAGTGCCTCGCCACAACTTGGAAGCCAAGTATCGAAATGAAAAGTTTAATTGACTAACTGAAAAAGCATTAATTTAAATTACTTAATGCTTTAGAAGAGTTATTCAATTTGTGTTAGAAAATAATTTTTTTAAAAAAAAAATTGGAAATTTTTTATCTTAGAAATTTTTATGAAAATTAACTTAGAAATCTTAGGATTTTTTTTATAATATTGCCTTATAATTTTTTCTTAAAATTGACTTAGAATTATTTCTTATGAATATTAACTTAGAATTTTTTTGTTAGAAAAGTTTTTTTTGGGAATGTTAATATAAGTTTCAAACTTAAAATTTTATTAACAATTGTGACTATTTTTTTCTGAAAAATGTTTTACTTAAATTTTTCTCGAAAGAAAAATTCTGAAGAGTGTCTTTAAACTGACTTAGACATTTTTTACACTCAAAGTTTTTTTGAATTTACCTTAGACTTGTTTATAACCCCAATTTTTATGTGATCAAAGGGGGAGAAGTATGTTAAGTCTAGGGGGAGGTAATATAATGTTTCATTTGAAAAATACTTGGACTTATTTGAATATAAATTGTTTTTATTGCATATGGTTACCATAACTTAACTTGGGTTGCTCACATCAAAAAGGGGGAGATTGTTGGAACCCCAAGGTGTTTTGATGTGATCAAACAAGCTAAGTTAGGTCCTGCGTTTGTTTAACCCTTGTGTCTAAGTGTGTAGGAGCTTAGGAACACAGGAAGTCGAGCGGAAGACGCGGCTAGCGAGAAGGACGGCACGGGAGAGAGCCGACGGGCTCGGTGCGTCCGAGGGACGAGGTGACCGCGGAAGAGTACACCGGTGGATGAGAAGAACGTGCGCGGCGTTCGAGGGACGAGAAACCGGGAAGGAAGGCTGCTCGAGGAGAAGGCCGGAACATGGGTTTGGGTGAGCCCTATTCCGGATGGCCGAGATCACCCAAGCTAGTGGAGCCAGAACAGAAGACCCGGACTGAGACGAGCTGAACTGAAGTGGAGCGACCGGACGGAAAAAGTCAACCAGAGTTGACTTTTGGGTCCGGGGCGCCCGGAACCATCCGGGGCGCCCGGACCCCTCAGGGGCGCCCGGACCGATGTTTTTGACCAGATCGAGTCAAACTCGATCTGAACGTTGGGGGATAAAGTTTTATCCCCCCAGGGCGCCCCGACCAGTGCTATAAATATAGCACTGGTTTGCACAGATCATAAGAACTCACTTGTAATCAATTCCTTCTGTGCTTTCAATTCTGTTCTTTTCATTTGTGCTGTCAACGTTGTAAAGAGGCTATTCCGCCCAAAGGAGAATCAGATAGTGCGCTTACATTCCTTGGATTAGCAATCCCCTGATTGCAAACCAAGTAAAACTCTGGTGTCTGCTTTTCTTTACTTAGTCTCTTTTATTAATTTATTACAAGTGTTGATTATATAGTTGAAATCCGAGAAAGGTTCGAGTTTTATTTTGTAGGGCAATTCACCCCTCCCCTCTTGCCGGCCTCCAAAGGGACCAACAGATACAACTGAGCTAGCTGTTCCATGGAGTAGGATATCCTGATAGCTAAGAAGTGGGCTGATTTAGTTAACCTGTCAACTATTACCCAGATGGTATCAAAACCATTCGTGGTTCTGGGTAATCCCACTATGAAATCCATAGAAATGTCTTCCCACTTCCATTCTGGGATCTGGATAGGCTGCAGAACTCCTCCTGGTCTCTGGTGTTCTACCTTGAATCTCTGGCAAGTCAGACAGGTGCTAACATATCTAGCGATGTCTCTTTTCATCCCAGGCTACCAAAAACGTTTCTTTAGGTCCTGGTACATCTTGGTGGAACCAGGATGCATCGCATAAGGAGTTCCGTGAGCCTCATCTAAGATCTTCCTCCATAGTTCCTTTTGATCTGGGACACAAAGTCTATCACCAAAATATAATGCCCCACTATTTGATACTCTGAACTCTCCACTTTCTGATCCTGCCAGTCCTTGCTTGATTTTTTGAATTTTAGGATCCTGTCCCTGAGCTGTCTGGATATCACGAAGCAAGGTGGATTCTAATGTCATAGTAGAGAGCTGTCCCACTATAAGTTCGAGGCTGAAATCTGTGATCTCCTTCTGTAGGGGCGGTGACATGGCTGCTAGTGATAGTAAGGTAGCACTGGACTTCCTGCTAAGTGCGTCTGCCACCTTATTAGCTTTTCCTGGATGGTAGAGGATGTCTACATCATAATCTTTGACCAGTTCGAGCCATCTACGCTGTCGCATATTCAGATCCTTCTGAGTAAAGAAGTACTTCAGACTCTTATGATCTGTATACACTCTACACTGAGCTCCATACAAGTAGTGTCTCCAAATTTTGAGAGCGAACACGACTGCTGCAAACTCGAGGTCATGAGTAGGGTAGTTCCTCTCATAATCCTTGAGTTGTCTGGAGGCATAGGCGATCTCCTTACCTTCTTGCATCAGTACTGCTCCTAGTCCCATTTTAGAGGCGTCACTGTAAATATCAAAGCTATCTATGTTTTCTGGTAGAGTCAGAACAGGTGCACTGGTCAATCTCTTTTCTAACTCGCTGAAGCTGTTCTCACAGTCCTCTGTCCACTGAAATTTTCTGTTCTTTCTGGTAAGAGATGTCAGTGCGGAGGATATCTTGGAGAAGTCCTCTACGAACTTTCTGTAATAACCTGCTAGTCCCAAAAAGCTTCTGATCTCACTAGCGTTCTTGGGTCTTTTCCAGTTACTCACAGCTTCTATTTTGCTGGGGTCTACCATAATACCATCCTTGGAGATAATGTGACCCAGGAAGGCTACCTGATCGAGCCAGAATTCACATTTCGTGAACTTGGCGCACAGCTGGTTCTGCTGAAGGGTCTGCAGTACTATCTTCAGGTGCTCTGCGTGTTCTTCCTGAGTTCTGGAATAGATAAGGATGTCATCGATGAATACGATAACGAACTTATCTAGGTATTCTCTGAATACCCTGTTCATGAGGTCCATGAAAGTAGTTGGAGCATTTGTCACGCCAAAGGGCATGACTACGAACTCATAATGTCCGTATCTGGTCCTGAAGGCTTTCTTGGGTATATCACTTTCTTTAACTCTAACCTGGTGATATCCTGACCGGAGGTCTATTTTAGAGAACACTGCTGCTCCCTTTAGCTGATCAAACAGCTCATCTATTCTGGGAAGAGGATACCTGTTCTTAATCGTGACTTGGTTTAGTGCTCTGTAATCTATACACAGGCGCATGCTCCCGTCCTTCTTCTTCACGAACAATACAGGCGCTCCCCATGGTAAGTGACTAGGACGTATGAAGCCCTTGTCAAGTAGCTCCTGTAGTTGCTCCTGAAGTTCCTTCAGTTCTGCTGGAGCCATGCGGTAAGGCGCCTTGGAGATGGGATTTGTTCCGAGAATGAGCTCTATCTCAAATTCTATCTCCCTGTCTGGTGCTAGGCCTGGTAACTCCTCAAGAAAGACTGCTTGGTAGTCACATACAACTCGAACCTCCTCTAGTTTTCGGTCCTTGTCCTGGCTGGTACTGACTACCTGTGCTAAGAATCCCATACATCCCGAGTCCAGTAGTTTCTGTGCTTTCAAAGCTGAGATAAACTTCTTGGCTCTTCTCTTTGGCTCTCCGCTGTACTCAAACTGCACTCCTGCTTCAGGTTAGAATCTAACTTTCTGTTTACGGCACTCTATGGAAGCACCGTACTTGATCAGAAAGTCCATTCCCATGATGACATCGTAATTAGCCATATCTAGCACTATCAGATCGCCAAAAATCTCTCTGTCTGCTATAATGACTGGCACTGCTCTAAGCCAGTGCGTAGATGCCATGATTTCTCCTGAATGTAGTGTCATCAAAAATCGACCCCTGAATACCTCTAGGGGTATTGCCAACTTTTTGACGAATGCCCTGGATATATAAGAATGGGTTGCCTCAGTATCGAATAAGACAGTTGCACTTTGCTGTAAAATACTAATCTGACCTGTAACAACTGTCAAGGCATTCGCTACATCCTCTCTGGTGAGTGAATAGATCCTTGCGTTCATCGTGGCTGAGGGGGCTTCTAGTCTGCCCTGCTGATGGATGGATTATCTAAAACAGCCTGCATCTGGTGTAACTGGGCTGGTTGGCCTCCATGCTGAATCGACTGTGGTTGAGGAAAACCGGTCTTGTTCGGGCACTGCTTAGCCATATGCCCCTCTTGTCCACATTCGAAGCATCCCCGTGTGCCCTTGCGACAAACTCCTGAGTGGAATCTCCCACAAGTAGAACAATTGGGATAACTAGGTTGTTTGTTGGCTGGTCCTCTTTTTGGGTAACTCCCTGGTTTGCGTTTGTTGTTGGAGTTCCCTTTCCAATTAGAGCCATGGGAGCTGTGGCCTTGGTGCTTACTAGTTCTTCTGTAGTTTGCGGCCTACGGACACCGCTGGCCACATTCATTGCTATTTCCGGCCTTAACATCTTGAGCATCAACCGGACTTGCTCCCTCTCAGTGCTGACTAGCTCGGGGCATAGACGAGCCAGTCTGTTGAATTTCCTCACGGCCTCCTCAACTGAAAGGTTGCCCTGACGAAATTCAGTGAACTCGTCGTAGTGGCGGTTTGTGACCCGCATGTGGAACAACTCTTCGAAGAATTCCCTTTCGAAGTCAGCCCATGTCATCTGGTTCACTGGGCGCTTCGCTTTAACTTTCTCCCACCACATACGTGCGTCTCCTGTCAGACAGAAAGAGGCGCATTTCACCTTCTCATGTTCTGGCCAGTCCAGAAGATCCATTGTACTCTCCAGTGTTTTGAACCAGGATTGAGCATCCCATGGTTCACTGGTGCTTGAGAAATTCTCGGGCTTGATTCTCTGCCACTGGATCAGATAGGCTTCTCTCTTTGCCTCTGCGGCTGGGGCTAATGGTGCTGTAGGCTAGACTGGTGGAACTTCTATCACTACTAGGGTTGTTAAATTTGGTTCTGGAGTGACAGTAGGAGTGTTCTGCTGGTTAGCCCTTAAAGTGGCTATCTCCTATTGTTGTTCAGCTAGCTGCTTCTGTAGCTAAGCCACTACTGCTGTAAGATATGGAGGAGGCACTGAGCTGCCTGCCTCATGCTGGGGCTCAGTAGCTGGTGTCTTCCTAGCTGGGCATCCTCGTACCATTTTCTAAAGACATAGAGGACATACATAACTAATAGGATCATGTTGCATAACTATTGTTATCATGTTAGGTACTATCATACATGAACATGCTTTAGTTCTATAACATGAAAGCAACAACATAATAAAGTGAGAGATGTTCTTACTTTGAAGCTGCAGGTTCAATGCTGATGTGTGTGTGAGGAAGTATGAAACTTTTGCTCTGATACCACTATGTAACGACCCGCCTTCTACTGGCTAAGCTGTCAGGCCGGATCGACACATTATACTGTTGCTAGCTATTATTAATGTGTGGAAAACTGATCTGATTTAAAATTTTGCTAACTAATATAATTTCTTCTACTAATTACTATTAGATCTGAAATCCATGTTTAAACTACATCTTGAATACTGTTCCTATGCGAAGGGAGGTAGTCTAGGCTTCCCATATGGTCAAGGGCTGAGATGAGGGGTTTCCAGCTGTTATCAAGCCTTCCAATCGATCGATGGATCAATTGGAGTCATTTGATCGATCCACTGATCGATTCAGCGCGCTACTGTGCACGAGGTAATATTTTGGATCGATCGGCTGATCGATCCGGCCTGACTAATCGATCCAGGGGTCGATTCAGCGTGCTACTGTGCACGGAAGAATTTATGGATCGATCGGCTGATCGATCCAACTTAGTCGATCAATCTAGTGATCGATCCCAGAGCTCTCTGTTCTCTACATAACGCTACCGGATCGATCGACTGATCGATCCAGGGGTTTACTATTCGCAGAACAAGTTGCACAATCGATCCGCTGATCGATTGGGGTTTCTGATTTCGTATCAGGAGTCTGATTTCAGCACTATTTCATGCTCAAATCACATGTATCAGTCCTAAATGGCTGGGAAAATATCTTAATATCAAACAACTAGTATTTCAAGCATAGCATCGAACATAATTCACTAGTTCATGGCATTTAACATACTAAGGTGCTGAATAATAACATGCTATAAAGTTCTAATGCTCAAAACAAACTTGCTGGATCCCTAAGATCTTTATTCCAAGTTCCTGTCCACACACATCTTCGTAGCATTGTCCTCCATCCTCCGCTAGTCCATCTTCCCTTTACCTTTATCTGCAGTATAAGGAAAAGAAGTATCTGTAAGCTTACGCTTAGTAAAAAACCATCTTCCTCACAAAACATGCATACGATGCAATTTATGCTTTTAAAACATGCTATGTGAAATATATGCTGAACATGCTGAAATATAGATGCTGAACATGGCATGATCACATACAACACATGGCAAACATAACTAAGCATAGTACTATCATATGACTCCATAAGGAACTAAATTGAAGTGAAAGCTGATCTACATTACTACTAACTGGTGCTAAGCTACATTGTATTCACATAAACTATTTTGTGAAGTTTTGAAACTATTTATCATGATATAGATGAAAATACATAATCATGCTACTGATGGGCCCGACAACTGTACTTGCTATGCGCGCATCCCTAACTAGATCCGGGGTTGCAAATCCCAAATTTAGTAGGGTTTACTAGGTTATCTAAACCTAGGGACGACTGTTGGAGCCCAACCCAATGGACATCTCGTCCAGTACAGTGCCACTGATAAAGTAAAATACTGAACATAGCTAATAATTCTTGTCTTGCTTTTTACTAGGTTGTCTAAACCTAGAACTAGGTTATCTAAACCTAGAGGCGACTTTGGGAGCCCACCCATTGGACCGTAGTCCCATATAAGCTAAAACAAGACTGAACAAGCTGTAAAAATGCTTCTATTGCATTTACTGAGTTATTAAAATACCTATGGTGGCATTTAACTGAGCTACATATTTTATCAAACATATGGAGTGCACTAGTTCACACCCTACATCCTAAAATTCTGCATACGACTAAACTAATGCGTAAAACCTCGAAAAGAGATACTTATACTGCAGGTGAGGGGTTTCTTACCTCTTGCGCTTGATTTCTTACGATTCTAGTCGCTAGTTTTCCGGTGGAGATGATTCCCTTGACGATCCTCTTGCGTCTACGTGCTCTTCTCGCGGAGAGGAACACCCTCGTGTCGGAGTCGTTGCCGGAAGGTGCCCTTACGTCTCTAGGAGTGAAACCCTAGGTCTCTCGGGGCCTTGGTGTGCCGTGAGGTGAGGAAGAGGAGGGGGCGGCGTGAGGGTTGAGGAGGAGTTTCCGAAACATGAATAAAACCAATCCCCACTTAAGTTTCCTATTTATATTAAGTGGTTAATTCGGCCAACTTAAATATAAATATAATTGGTTCCCTCTTCTTTCAGCACGGCCCTGCTGTAACGCCCCGCCCCTCCTACTAAGGCGACGAGGGTTACTTACCATATGAACAACTTAATACCTTATTACAGCGGAAGTCTTACTTGTAAATTATTTTGAAACATAGAGTCCATATGTCATACTTAACATTATTTCAAGACATATAGAGTAAACATGATAAAATGTCATGGAGTTATAACGTAGTAATATAAACTAGGCATAATTCCTATTAAATAAAGCAGGTCTTTTTCTTCTTTAGCCAGTCACTGCCACACACATCCTGCTAGCCCCTCCTGCTGCTCTCCTAGTTCATCCATCCTTTGCCCTTATCTGTAGTACAAGAAAGTAAGCTGTGAGCACTCATGGCTCAGTAAGTTCCTTTCCTACTCACAAAAACCGTATAGCATGTCAACAATCACAAAGCATACATCATAGCATAAAGTATCAAGGCATAACATACATGATCATCATACATGTCATAAGCATCATCATAGATATCATGGCATAATCATGCCATAAACACAAGGTAGCATGGCATATCATAACATGATCATCATAATTATCATGGCATATTCCTACGGTATATGCATGGTGAACTCTTAAACATACATCATGAAAGTTATGCATCATGTCTTTTTAAAACGTATAGAATAGATACTTAAACATAATCTCAATCGTAAGAGGGGATCCCGGCTTGTACCAAGTACATAAATGTGCGCGTCCTAGTAGGTCCAAGGTAGCAAGTTTTGAACCCTACAAGGCATACATATACTAGGCCCGTTTCTTAGTCCATCGACCTAGGGGCACTTAGGCGCCCATCCCTAACGAGGCCCGTTTCTTAGTCCATCGACCCCGGGGCGCTTATGGAGCCTACCCTTGGTACAAGCCTTAAAAGTAAAATTGCATGTCATATCTACATAGTCCATATCACTCATGTCATCGTCAGGTCATGAAGAGTGCTCTTGATCCCACTTATAGGGAAGCAACTATCTTAGGCATAGCTTAAAGCATGTATATTTGAGCACACAACATATCATGATTTTTAGCACACAGCATATCATGAACACATGCATAATTAAGCATATAACCTATCATGAGTTTAAGCACACAACATATCATGAATTTGAGCACATAGCATATCATGAAATTTAGCACACAGCATATCATGAAAGTAAGCACATAGCATATAATGAAATTTAGCACACAGCATATCATGAACTTAAGTACATAGCATATCATGAAATTGGACCTAACATACATAAATAAATATCACAGCATGTCATACTCTTAACATATCATAAAGCATGGCATGTGAAGTTCATGGGAGAACCTAATTAGGTCTCTAACCCTAGTAACAAGGGGTGGCCGAAACATGTAGAGATAGCTTGGGTTATCAAGCAACAAAAAAAAACATGTGAACCCTAAACATTTATCATTTCTTAGAACATAAGGAACATCTTAAGCATGTTAGGTATAGGTTCCAAGCTTTCTAGGTTCCTTTTCATAACATGGCCGAAACCCATTAAGCCTTTATTTTGGGTTATAAACATCATACAAGCATGAAAAAACCCTAACAATTGTCACATCATATTTCATAAGAAACAACTTCAGCTTGTTTGATTTAGGTTCTAAGTTCTCTAAGCCTTTAACCCCAACATGGCCGAAACACTAGAAACATGTTTCTAGGTTACAAGTAACATAAAAATGTTGAACTTCATACCAATATCCCAATACATATCATGAGAAGCACCATAAGTACTTTTAGTCTAAGTTTCAAGCTTCTTAAGCTTTTTAACCTAATGTGGCCGAATCTTGTTAAGCATGGGAATTAGGTTTCTAGTGGCATAATAGCATGAAGACCATAAGAATTTTCCTAGCATTCATTTCAAGGAATATCATGGACCACTTAGTTTAGAATTTGATCATCCTAGGTCAAAGAAACAAGTGTGGCCGAAAGTTATAGAACAAGAATTCAAGTTTCAAGCAACATAAGAACATTAGTTTACTTCATATCTTTTCATCAAGAAGATCATAAGTATCTTAGGCTTGATTTAAACTTTCCTAGGGTTCAAGTCTCAACATGGCCGAATCATCATATGCATAAAAAAAAACATAGTTCAACTTAACCTAAGATCATGACATGTCATATTAGCTTCATATCTTGTCTTATGAAAATCATAGCATGCTAAATTTTAGGTTTAAAGCCCTTCTAGGCCCTCAACTCTATCATGGCCGAAAGTTCATGAAGATGGAATCAAGTTTAAATTAACATACAAGTGGGAAAAACATTAACAACACCATCTACCATAAGGTACATATCATAAGGACAAGAGACCATGCTTTGGTTTAGGTCTAGATTTCTTGTAGTTCTTTTGTTCTTTCTTGGCCGAAAGTCTAAGCCCATAAAATTATGTTCTAACCAAACATTCTAGCATGAAAACATTAGTTTAACCCCCTTACCATCAGATACATATCATAGGAAACATCATGAACATACCTAGTTGGTTTTCAAGTTCTTAAAACCTTTTTTTTTCTTTTATTTCTAAGTTCTAGTGGAAATAATTACTCATGTACTTATAAAGAAATTCGTGGGTATTACAGTACCCCATACCTCATAGAAAGTTCATCCTCCAACTTAGAATAACGATGTAAAGTGGTGTCGGACTTTCTACTGAGTGCATCGGCTACCTTGTTTGCTTTTCCCGGATGATAAAAGATTTCACAATCATAGTCCTTGACTAGCTCGAGCCATCTGCATTGTCTCATATTTATGTCTTTCTGCATGAAAAATACTTTAGGCTTTTATGGTCTGCATAAATTTTGCACTGGGTTCCATATAAATAATGCCTCCATGTTTTTAGTGCGAAGACCACCGCTGCTAGTTCTAAATCATGAACGGGATAATTCCTTTCATGCATTTTGAGTTGTCTAGAGGCATAGGTGATGACTTTTCCCTCTTGCATGAGTACAGCTCCAAGTCCTAGTAAGGAAGCATCGCTATACATATCAAAGCCTTTGCTACTTTCTGGAAGAGTGAGGATCGGAGCACTGGTCAGTCTCCGTTTCAATTCCGTAAAACTCTTCTCACAGTCATCCGTCCATTTGTACTTTTTGCTTTTCTTGGTAAGTCCCGTCATAGAGGCTGCAATTTTTGAAAAATCATCTATAAACTTCCTGTAGTAGCCTGCTAATCCCAGAAAACTTCTGATTTCGCTGGCATTTTTTGGTCTGTCCCAGTTACTTACGGCTTCGATCTTGCTTGGGTCTACCATGACTCCATCTTTGGAGATGACATGACCCAGAAATACTACTCGATCTAGCCAGAACTTGCACTTGGAGAATTTTGCATACAGTTGTTTTTCGCGGAGAATCTGTAGTACAATATTCAGATGTTCAGGATATTCCTCCTGGGTTCTTGAGTAGATGAGGATATCGTCAATGAAGACTATCACACATTTATCAAGATATGCTGCAAATACCCGATTCATCAAATCCATGAATACAGCAGGAGCATTTGTTACTCCGAAGGGCATAACCACGAACTAATAGTGTCCGTATCTTGTTCGGAAGGCCGTCTTGGGTATATCATCTTGTTTCACTTTCACTTGATGATAGCCGGACCTTAGGTCAATCTTCGAGAAAATAGTTCCTCCCATCAATTGGTCGAACAAATCATCGATCCGCGGAAGAGGGTATCTGTTCTTGATTGTTGCATTGTTCAGCGCTCGATAGTCTATACACATTTGCATAGACCCATCCTTCTTTTTCACAAACAGTACCGGAGCTCCCCATGGAGAGTGACTAGGGTGGATAAGTCCTTTGTCGAGTAACTCCTGTAGCTGTCCTTGCAGTTCCTTTAACTCGGTTGGCGCCATCCGGTAAGGTGCTTTAGAGATTGGCTTAGTACCCGGAACTAGTTCAATCGTAAATTCTATTTCTCTATCGGGTGCTAATCCTGGTAGTTCCTCTGGAAATACCTCCGGATAGTTGCATACTACTCTGACCTCTTCTAGCATCTGGTTCCCGGTTTGTCTTGCATCAACCACGTGCGCTAGAAATCCAGCACATCCTTTGTCTAACATTCTTTGCGCCTTTACAGCTGATAAGAATCCTTCAGTTTCCTTCCCAGATTCCCCAAATAATTCAAACATTGGTTCAGCTTCAGGACGGAAGACTACTTTCTTCTTACGGCACTCGATTGAGGCACCGTACTTGCTCAGGAAGTCCATGCCTAATATAATGTCATAGTCCCACATATCTAGTACTATCAGGTTGCTGTAAAGTTCCCTGTCCGTGATCCGGATAGGTACGGCCCGCAGCATATGATCTGATGGCAAAACCTCCCCGGATGGTAGGGTTGTTAAGAACGTGATATCCAGGGTATGGGGTGGTATGTCTAATCTCTTGGTAAACGATGCCAAGACGAACGAGTGTGTCGCCCCCGTATCAAACAATACTAAAGCATACTGACTAAAAATAGGCAGCTGAACTATAACGACAGTAGAGGCGTTTGTGTTGGGTTTTTCGGGCCGCGAAAACCGCTTTTTCGCGTCGCGGAAACCCCGAATCACCCTAGCCAACGGATCTCGTGCGAAGAAAAATTCGAAAACATACGAGTACGAGTTACAAAACTTCTAGATCTACATGATGAAGATCTTTACCCTTGTTGCGTGCCCTTTTGCGTATCCCGCTCGTCTCCGGTATGCCGGATCTCGAAGTTGTCAATGTAGACAACTCTCTACACGTATCCACACGAACACACTAGGTGGAGGTGACCAAAAACCAAGGTGTGCTAGCACCTATGTGGTTCGGCCAAGGAAGGAGGAGAGGGAGAGCTTGAGAGGAAGAAGATGCAAAATTCCACACTTGAATGAATAATGAAAATCAATTCACACCCCATTCAAAATGTGGCCGGCCACCTTTCTCATGTGTAACTCCCCTCATTAATGCATTAAGTTGTCTTCAAGGAGAGAATGTAACCTCCATGAGGTGGCACTCACTAGTAACTCCCATGAGGTGGCAACCATGATGATGTGGAGTAACATCATTAGTCCACATCAATGCCAACTCACCAATGAGGTGGCATAAAGTCAAGTCAAACTAGACTTTTAATCTTCCTCTCAAGTCAAGTCAAACTTGACCAAATCTCTTCAATGGTTGATCTAATCTAACCATTTGATTCAAGCCAATTTAATATATAATGAATCTAATTCATTAAATTAAATTGATTCAATGAGTCATAATCTAAAGTAGACTGATTGAACACTTGAATCAACTTGAGTCCAACTCAAGTTAGCCCAATTAGGATTACTCTTAATCCAATTTGATTCATCAAATGAATCTAATCCTCTTGGTTCATCATATGAACCTAATCTCCATCTAATTGTCCTTAATGTGTGACCATATAGGTTCTTGTAACGTTGGCAATGCCCTAAACCCATTTAGGAGCATAAGTAATGAGCGGTATCTAGCAACACATCATTACTACCCAAGTTACAAGAATGTCGAGATCCGACATCACCTTGTGACTACTAATTGTGACTCCTCACAAAATATGACAAGTGTCCTTCTATCCTAGACATCTAGATTGATCAATGTGAGGCATAGACCGTGTCATCCTCTAACCAATATAAATCTTAAACTCCAAGTAGACTCACTAAATCAAATGAACTCAATATCCTATATTGACTCATTTGGGCATGGCCATGCACTTCGTGGTCTCACTCTATCAAGAATATTGATGTCTCTCCCGTCATATAGGAGGGATAGATCCCATCTACATCACTCACATCCCTCTGCATAATTTGATATATACCCAGTAATCGCCTTTATAGTCCACCCAGTTACGGGTGACGTTTGACGAAACCAAAGTACATAACTCCTTATGTAGGGATCTATGGTGACTTCAGGTCTAAGGACTAGTAGTCATACTAATAGCCACATGAGAAAGTATATGACACTCATATAACGATCCATGATACTTTCTCATGGCGGGTCATTCAGTATACATTCTCTAATGTATACCCATGTGTCAACTTGATATCTCTATATCCATGACTTGTGAGATCAAGTCATCGAGTTGACCTACATGCTAGTCTTATTGCATTAACATTGTCCCTGAATGTTAATACTCGACTAGGAATGATTAAGAGTAGTGTTCCCTATATCATCTCACTATCGGTTCAACTAACCGATTGATATAGGTGAGAACCATCTACTCAAGGACATTACTATACTTAGTTTATTTAGCACTAATACAAGTAAGTATAATAACCAAAATCCAAATGCCTTTATTTATATAGAATATGATACAATAAGTCCAAAAATACAATCATCAAATGATTGGCTCTAGGGCTCTAGCTAACAGTTTGCCACATCTTCCTTAGTGAGCGAGGAAACCCTGGCGTTCATTGTAGTTGGCGGGGCATCCAATCTCCCTTGGCTAATCGGTGTCCCTTCAATGGTAGCTTGCATCTGATGTAGTTGTGAGAGAACACTCCTGTTCTGGTTATTCTGCTGGGGTGGTGCTTGAACTCGGTTGGTTCTGTCTCTAGCCAGATGTCCTTCCCCTCCGCAATTATATCACCTCCTTGAACCCTTACGACATACTCCGGAATGCAGCTTTCCGCAAATACTCCTGAATGCACTGGGGGTATCTCGGTTGCTTATTCGTTGGGCCACCTTTAGCATTGTCCCATTGCTTCCTTTTTCCGGTAGAGGCCCCCTTCCAGTTTGTTTTGCTACCTGAGGGTCTCTGTCCGTCTGTTCGGGACTGACTCTTATTATCGTTCATTGCTTTCTGATAGTGCTCCGTGATCAGGGCACTGCTGACTAGTTCCTCTGTAGTCTATGGTCTATTAACTCCGCCGGCCATGTTCAGTGCTATCTCAGGTCGGAGCATTTTCAGCATCAATCTGACCCTTTCCCTTTCTGTGCGAACCAACTCCGGACATAGTCGTGCCAATCGGTTGAAGCGTTTCATTGCCTCGTTCACTGATAGGTCACCTTGCCGAAACTCGGTGAATTCGTCATAGTGTCGGTTCGTCACTTGCATATGGAAGAACTCCTCAAGGAACTCTGTCTCGAAGTCCGTCCAGGTCATCAGATTAATCTGTCTCTTTGCCTTTACTCTTTCCCACCACATCCTTGCGTCTCCAGAAAAACAGAATGATACACATTTGATCTTTTCCGACACGGGCCAGTCCAGCAATTCTACTATGCTTTCCACTGTCTTGAACCAGGCCTGGGCGTCCCATGGTTCGCAAGTACCTGAGAAGTTCTCCGGCTTCAGCCGTAGCCACTGTATCAAGTAGGTCTCCTGTCAGACCACCGGAATAGGGGCTATCGGTGGTACTGGTGCAACCACTGGAATAACTGACGCTGCGTTCTGATTCACTGGCGGGGTGGCAGGATTTCCTTGCTGACCCATTAAAGTCGTGATCAATTGTTGTTCCGTGATCTGACGCTGGAGGTCGGTAACTACCAGTGTCAGATCTGGTGGAGTCGCTGTCTCGTCGGCTCGAGTAGTGCGTCTCCAAGCCATGCTTATCTTCATTTAAACGACAATAAATTATCGTTATTTCTATCTAATTTAACATAAGGTCGTTATCATTCTTACTCTGTCAGCATGCATTCCTATCCTAAACTTGTGACTTATCATAATCAAACAGGATAAGTAAACATGTATAATATTAAAGCATCATAACAAAAGATTTTAACTTAAACATATAAATTCTTACTTGGAGCGGCAGGAGGAAGGCTTGACTTGTGTGTAGTGAGAGGCTAACTTGGCTCTGATACCAAACTGTAACGCCCCGCCCCTCCTGCTGCTCTCCTAGTTCATCCATCCTTTGCCCTTATCTGTGGTACAAGAAAGTAAGCTGTGAGCACTCATGGCTCAGTAAGTTCCTTTCCTACTCACCAAAACCGTATAGCATGTCAACAATCACAAAGCATACATCATAGCATAAAGTATCATGACATAACATACATGATCATCATACATGTCATAAGCATCATCATAGATATCATGGCATAATCATGGCATAAACACAAGGTAGCATGGCATATCATAACATGATCATCATAATTATCATGGCATATTCCTACGGTATATGCAGGGTGAACTCTTAAACATACATCATGAAAGTTATGCATCATGTCTTTTTAAAACGTATAACATATATACTTAAACATAATCTCAATCATAAGATGGGATCCCGGCTTGTACCACGTACATAAATGTGTGCGTCCTAGTAGGTCCAAGGTAGCAAGTCTTGAACCCTACAAGGCATACATATACTAGGCCCGTTTCTTAGTCCATTGACCTAGGGGCACTTAGGAGCCCATCCCTAACGAGGCCTGTTTCTTAGTCCATCGACCCCGGGGCGCTTTTGGAGCCCACCCTTGGTACAAGCCTTAAAAGTAAAATAGCATGTCATATCTACATAGTCCATATCACTCATGTCATAGTCATGTCATGAAGAGTGCTCTTGATCCCACTTATAGGGAAGCAACTCTCTTAGGCATAGCTTAAAGCATGTATATTTGAGCACACAGAATATCATGATTTTGAGCACACAGCATATCATGAACACATGCATAATTAAGCATACAACCTATCATGAATTTAAGCACACAACATATCATGAATTTGAGCATATAGCATATCATGAAATTTAGCACACAGCATATCATGAAAGTAAGTACATAGAATATCATGAAATTTAGCACACAACATATCATGAACTTAAGTACATAGCATATCATGAAATTGGACCTAACATACATAAATAAACATCACAGCATGTCATACTCTTAACATATCATAAAGCATTGCATGTGAAGTTCATGGGAGAACCTAATTAGGTCTCTAACCCTAGTAACAAGGGGTGGCCGAAACATGTAGAGATAGCTTGGGTTATCAAGCAACAAAAAAAACATGTGAACCCTAAACATTTATCATTTCTTAGAACATAAGGAACATCTTAAGCATGTTAGGTATAGGTTCCAAGCTTTCTAGGATCCTTTTCATAACATGGCCGAAACCCATTAAGCCTTTATTTTGGGTTATAAACATCATACAAGCATGAAAAAACCCTAACAATTGTCACATCATATTTCATAAGAAACAACTTGAGCATGTTTGATTTAGGTTCTAAGTTCTCTAAGGCTTTAACCCCAACATGGCCAAAACCCTAGCAACATGTTTCTAGGTTACAAGTAACATAAAAATGTTGAACTTCATACCAATATCCCAATACATATCATGAGAAGCACCATAAGTACTTTTAGTCTAAGTTTCAAGCTTCTTAAGCTTTTTAACCTAATGTGGCCGAATCTTGTTAAGCATGGGAATTAGGTTTCTAGTGGCATAATAGCATGAAGACCATAAGAATTTTCCTAGCATTCATTTCAAGGAATCTCATGGACCATTTAGTTTAGAATTTGAGCATCCTAGGTCAAAGAAACAAGTGTGGCCGAAAGTTATAGAACAAGAATTCAAGTTTCAAGCAACATAAGAACATTAGTTTACTTCATATCTTTTCATCAAGAAGATCATAAGTATCTTAGGCTTGATTTAAACTTTCCTAGGGTTCAAGTCTCAACATGGCCGAATCATCATATGCATAAAAAAAAACATAGTTCAACTTAACCTAAGATCATGACATGTCATATTAGCTTCATATCTTGTCTTATGAAAATCATAGCATGCTAAATTTTAGGTTTAAAGCCCTTCTAGGCCCTCAACTCTATCATGGCCGAAAGTTCATGAAGATGGAATCAAGTTTAAATTAGCATACAATTGGGAAAAACATTAACAACACCAGCTACCATAAGGTACATATCATAAGGACAAGAGAGCATGCTTTGGTTTAGGTCTAGAGTTCTTCTAGTTCTTTTGTTCTTTCTTGGCCGAAAGTCTAAGCCCATAAACTTATGTTCTAACCAAACATTCTAGCATGAAAATATTAGTTTAACCCCCTTACCATCAGATACATATCATAGGAAACATCATGAACATACCTAGTTGGTTTTCAAGTTCTTAAAATCTTTTTTTTTCTTTTATTTCTAAGTTCTAGTGGAAATAATTACTCATGTACTTATAAAGAAATTTGTGGGTGTTACACCTGCTGGGTTCACTTGTCTACTAGAGTCCACCATAAAGCATACGGTCTAGTAAGCCTCGGGTTCAATACCCGCGTAGGCTATTTTACGTTTTTATTTGTTTTTGCTATTTTCGCTATTCTAAAAATTCCATAAAAATATCGTAAAATTCCAGAAAAATAGTAGGATATTTATAAAAGTTTTTTGAGAATTTTTGGGCGTTACATAATCGGTGCCACATCTGCTTGGTTCAGTCGATCGATTAATGTGTTCAATTAATTGATCAGTCACTCTGCTTCAACTGATCTCTGGTCTGAATCATATTGATTCGGTCGACCGATAAACTTCAGTTCCTACAACACAGAGTTAGAATGAAAGCTCCTGCAAAATAGAGTCACCACAATAATATTTGAATAATAGTAAGATGCATGAGTAGTAATAGATAGTAACACTGTCTTGATCTCAACTTGGAAACCTTCACAGTTTCTTCAGTTGGATTAGCGATCTATGTGTGTATTGAGCAAGACCGTTTGAGGTTGTTCAATTTATACTAACTACATAAAAGAACAAATCTTTGTTATTATGGATGTACGTCCTCTTAATCCCTATATGATAACAAGCACGTATACTTAGTAT
Source organism: Zingiber officinale (assembly GCF_018446385.1). Classification (NCBI taxonomy): domain Eukaryota; kingdom Viridiplantae; phylum Streptophyta; class Magnoliopsida; order Zingiberales; family Zingiberaceae; genus Zingiber; species Zingiber officinale. Next base: position 48,154,947 of record NC_055994.1, on the reverse strand, counting down.
TTATTTCTTTAACTTATCAATAGGTGAGATTTATTCGTTAAATCAATAAACCCGATGAGTTGGGAGATAGTATTATTTATATGGTGTATTGTTGATTATAGAAGGAATATGTTTCCTAATTATTTATTCTGATGATGCCCCCTTGAGGAGCTCATAAGCATTATCATATAAACCCTGCAAGTGGACTTAGTCCGGGATGATAATAAAATTGAGTGGTACTACTCTTGGAATCAGATGTTAATTAATTGGGTTGTCAGTAACTCAATTAATTAACGGACATATAATATCTTAAACAAAGGGAGATTAACACACTCATGATAAGAAATAGCTCATATTATAATATGGGATTGGTGCTGTAGTTCAATAATAACCCTTTAGTGGTATGAGTTATTATTGATGGACTTGGGTTGGGTGTTCGGGCTGAACACAGGAAGCCCAAGCCCATCAGGAGGCTTAAACCAATTCCTCCTCTAGGTTCCTGTTGTAGCATCTATATAAAGTCTCACATCCACCCATCCATAACTTGGTTTGATTTAACTTGGTTTGACTTACTTGGTTTAGTTTAACTTGGTTTGTTTTAACTTGGTTTGACTTACTTGGTTCGGTCGACCGATCAGTCTGGCTTCCTTCTTTGCCTCAGCTCGATCTAATCTGTGCTACATCTGCTTGGTTCGGTCGACCGATTAATGTGTTCAATTAATTGATTAGTCACTTTGCTTCGACTGATCTCTGGTCTGAATTATCATGGTTCGGTCGATCGATAAACTTCGGTTCATACAACACATAGTTAGAATGAAAGATCCTACAAAATATAGTTACCACAGTAATATTTTAATAATAGTAAGATGCATGAGTAGTAATAGATAGTAACACTGTCTTGATCTCAACTTGGAACACAACCTCATTGTTGCTCCTTTAGTTACATACCTCAACCTACCTGCCAAACATGATCCTCCAGACCTATTTGGACTTTAGCACTTAACATTGGAACATCCACCCAGGACTTTCCCTCGATCTTTGGTCCTCTAAACTTATCAAGCTTCCCTGTCAAGTGTTGAATCCTCTCATCCCACTTGGTCTTTCTGCCTGGCTTCCACAATCTGCTAAGTCTTTCTTGCCTAGTCGCGACTAAGGCTTTCTCGATTGAGTAAATAGTTTGCACACTCAGTTAACTTGTTAGATCATAACAAAACTTAACTTGATCCTTTGACAACATCAAACTCAGGTTTAATTCTGGTGCACTCTGCACCAACAATCTCCCCCTTTTTGATGTTTGACAACCAAGGTTCACAGTTAAGTCAATATATGCAAATATATAAGTAAATAAGCATTTTTTTTTATTTTACCCCCCTTGAGTTTAACAACTCCCCCTATATCACTATATCTCCCCCTTTGACACACATCGAATATAGGGGAAACATGAACTCACTATAGCGATTTTGAAATCTTTATAAGTTTGCAAAAGATAAGTTATGAGAAGATAAGACTATTTTATATTTCAAACCTAAACCCTTCTTCTCCCCCTTTTGAAAGACTGTAATAAGATGTATTTAGGGTATTCAAAATGATCATGATTCAAATATATTTGGAAAAATATGAGTTCATAATTTCAAGAATTCTTTTGAAGGAATCATATTCAAAAAATTTCCAAGACACTTTGAAAAAAATAGTTTTAAGGTAATTTCAAAAATTTTTTTTCACATAATTTTCAAAGAATTCATTTAGTAAAAATTTCAAGAATATTTTTCAAAAAGACATTTCAAGACTTAAAATATTTTTACAAAACCAAGATATAGAAGAATTAATGATTGCAAATATTTCAAAATTATTTTCAAAAATATTTGTTAAGGAATAAAAGTTAAAAATATATGCAAAGAGTTTTTATCACGCATCCTTTTCATAAATTCTCAAAGAACTTTTCAAAGTATTTTTCAAACTATGATTTTTTTAAATATTATCAAAAGTATGATTTTGAAAAAATAATATTCAAAATATGTCTTTCAATAGAGTCTCACCCACTCATTTTAAAGTCTTATATGATGATCTAAGGGTCAAGATTGACTTAAACATCTAATAAACTTAGGTGATGATCAACAATATAATTTTTAATATACCCAATCAATCATCAATAAAATATATTTAAGAAAATAGATTTATAGTTTTTCAAAAATATTTTTAACAATATTTTCAATTTACTTTTTTTTTTGCATCTCACCAATGGTAATTTTATAGTTGTATGAGGTGACTTTATTAATTTTGAATTTGTTGTAATTTGACTTGGGTTTAAGTTGAGTTTGAATTTAGTTAAACTTAACTTATTTTAATATTAATTAGATTGATTTATATTTTAATGATTATTAATTGGGTTAAAAATTTACATTCAGATTAATATAATTATTACTTATTTCAATTATTGTTGATTAAAGTTTCATAGTAAATTGTTTATGAATTAAGGAATAATTTAATTAGTTTCATAGAAATTAATTAGTTATAGATTAGTTTTATTAATTTTGAAAATTAATTTTGTTTATGATTAATGTACTTAAGTAATTAGTTGCAAAGTTCAAGATTAATTGATTAATTATTTAATATAGATTTGATTAAGTTTTAAATAAATGTTAATATTATTTAAGTTTTATATTAATTTTTAAATAAGTTTTAAATAACTTTTAAATTAACTAAGTTTAATTAAGTTTTAAAATAATTTAGTTTTAAATTAATTTTTATTTTATTTAAGTCTTAATTATTGATACAGGTTATGATAGATCGACCAAGCGAGTAAAGGAAGGTTTCAATCTAGAAAGATAGGAAGGTATATCGCCGGTTGAGTAAAGGATGAGTGAGCACCTCCACGATCATATATGCTCGACCGAGCAAAGCCCGCTCGAGCATGGAGGCATTTAGCCTTATATAATATTCTCAATACATTACCGCCTGACCACAGGCCGAGCGAGTGCCCCAGCGCTCATATATGTTCGGCCGAGCAAAGCCTGCCTGAGCATAAAGGCATTTAGCGTTATAATATTCTCATCATCTTACCGGCCAATTGCAGGCAGAGCGAGCATTCACATGCTCATATATGCTTGACCGAGCAAAAGTCCGCCCGAGCATAAAGACATTTAGCCTTATATAATATTCTCAATACATTACCGACAGATCGTAGGCCAAGCGAGCACCCACATGCTCATATATGCTTGATTGGGCAAAGCCCACTCGAGCATAAAGGCATTTAGCCTTATATAATATTCTCAGTATATTTTCGACCGACCGCAGATCGAGCGAGCACCCAGGTGCTCGTATATGCTCGTCCAGGTAAAGCTCGCCCGAGCATAAAGACATTTAGCCTTATATAATATTCTCATTGCATTACTGGTCGACCACAGGCCGAGTGAGTGCCCCAGCACTCATATATGTTCAGCCTGGCAAAGCCCACCCGAGCATAGAGGCATTTAGCCCTATAATATTCACATCAACTTACCGACCGATCGCAGGCCGAGCGAGCACCCACGGGCTCATATATGCTCTACCAGACAAAGCCCACCCAAGCATAGAGACATTTAGCCTTATATAATATTCTCAGCCTAGTATCGTCCGACCGCAAGCAGAGTGAGTGCACTCGCGCTCATATATGCTCAACCGGGCAAGAGATCATCCGAGTATAAAGGTATTTAGCCTTATATAATATTTTTAGTATCTTACTGGCCGACTGCAGGCTGACCAAGTATCCACGCGCTAATGTATACTTGGTCAAGCAAAGCCTGTTTGTGTATAAAGACATTTAGCCCTATATAAATATTCTCATCATCTTACCAGCCGATAGTAGGCCGAGCAAGTGCTCTCGCGCTCATATATACTCGGTGGGGCAAAGCCCACCCAAAGTATAAAGAAAGAATCAACATAGGGTATTCTTAACAGCATATACGCCCGGCCTGAACAGCTGGTCAAAGCATATTTAGCATAAAGTAATCTGAACAGTATATACCACCGGCTTGAACGACTGGTCGAAGTATAGTCAACAGAAAGTAATTTGAACAGTATATACGATCGGCTTGAATGACTGGTCGAAGTATATTCGAGAGGAGGTGATTTGAATAGTATATACGATCGGCTTGAGTCACCGGTCGAAGCATATTCAGCAAGAGGTGATCTGAACAGTATATAGGACCGACTTAAATGACTGGCCGAAATATATTCAGCGGAAGGCATTCCTAACAATATATGCAACCGGCTTGAACGACTATTCGAAACATGCTTAATTGAATATTTGGCGGGAAATATATTCTAGAAGCTTCTTCAATTATGATGATGTATCCCCATTATTAATACGAATCATAAATGACAAAATGGGTATATCTGGGTACAGAAAAGATTCCTTAAAGGATTATTACACAAGTATAGAAGATGACTTCATCTCCTAAATAAACTCTAATGAACCGGGGACCACCTCACGACTACAGAGGTCACGTGAGGTGGTATAAAAGGGGGGATCTTCTCCGTTGGCGTGGTACGCAAGTTCTAGCATCTGAACTATGTTTTCATTTCAATTACTATTCGTCTTCTTCTTCTTCATCTATCTTTGAGAGGAACTGACTTGAGCGTTGGAGGGCCTAGCCAGGAATCCCCACTCCGGTCTTAGGTCGCTAACGCTTTGTTGGCTCATCTCATTGTGCATAGGAGCGTGGTGGAATTTCTTCAGACCGTCGAAGTTTGTCTTCATCAGAGGTCATCATCATTCATCGGAACCAGTGCTCATCCTCGTAGATCTCAAATAGGATCAAATTTGGTGTCGTCTGTGGTAACTATTCACCTGAATCTAAGACTACAATGATGGAGGAAGCTGGTAAACCCAACACCATCACTATATCGCAAGATGATCTGGAGTTGCTCATCCATGCCAAAGAATAGAAGATACTACAGCAACAGCAACAATAAGTGAATACTGGTGCCACACTACCTGTAGTGCCACCTCCGGTGATGTCAGTAACTTCCCACCACCGAGAAAGGGAAATCAAAGGAGGAGATCTGGCTCATTTGTTTTCTACAACTCTCACTCCCACTCGCCGTCCTAAAGCTTATTTTCAAACACCTGTGAAACATTCTAGGCTATTCAAGAAAAGGGCAAGCCAATATACTATGATCGGAGATCACTTCTATAAAAGAGTCTTCTCTAGTCCTCTGCTAAAATGTATTGGATCATATGACATACAATATATTCTACAAGAGGTGCATCAAGGTTCTTGTGGTAGTCATATGGGAGTTAGGTCTCTTGCTAGGAAGATATTATTAGCTGGATATTTTTGGTCTACTTTACAAGCAGATGCTGCTCAATTGGTGAGAACTTATTTGTCTTGTCAAAAATACCAGAATATTCCTCATCCTCCTACTAAATTATTAAAGGCTTCTATAGTATCTTTCCCTTTTGATCAATGGGGCATGGATATAATAGGGTCTTTCCCTCTTGCACCTGCTCAGAGGAGGTTCTTGTTAGTAGTAGTGGATTATTTCTCTAAATGGGTAGAGGCAGAATGATTGGCAAGAATTATTGAACATGCAGTTATCAAATTTCTATGGTAGCTCATTGTTTACAGATTTGATATTCCACATAAAAAGTTTTTGACAATGGAAGACAATTTCAAAGAAGGAGAATTAAGAAATGGTGTTCTGATTATGGTATCACACAAGCTTTTACATCTATGGCATATCCATAAAGCAATGGACAAACTGAAGTAACTAATAGAGAAATTATCAAAGGGCTTAAAACCAAGTTAGATCATGTGGGTGGTAGCTGGGTAGATGAATTACCCAGTATATTGTAGGCATATCGTACTACTCCTCGAGAAGCTACAAGAATTACTCCTTTTCATTTAGTTTATGGCAGGGAAGCAGTAATTCCAATTGAGGTCGGAGGGGAGTCCGATCGGAGAAGGCTTTATGATAACAACAATGTAGATCGACGCCTTATGAAGGTTGATTTAATAGAGGAAGCGTGGGACAAAGTAGCAGCCCGACTTATTTCTTATCGGTAACGGATGAGACAGAATTACAACAAAAGAGTTATTTCAAGGTTTTTTCAGGTAGGTGATTTGGTATAGAAGCGCATCAAGCCTGTGGGAGATGTTAACAAGTTAGAACCTCAATGGAGAGGACCTTACAAAATCATACAGAAACTTGTATCAGACGCCTATTACCTCCAAGACATAGAAGGGAGAAAACTCGAGCAACCTTGGAGTGCTAATCATTTGCAACCATATAGAACTTAACAAAAGTGCCTGTAAGTTATTTATGTATTTTGTTCAAACATTTTTTAATACAAATGACAGATAAAATGCAGGTAATATTATTCGGGGAAAATACATACTTTTCTTTAAATCTCCCTAACAGTCGATCAGGGACCCTAAGTAATGATCGGCCTAGCTTCCTTAGGGGGAACTGAAGACTTTAAACCTCCGTAACTGTCTATCGGGGACCCTAAGGAGTGGTCATCCTAGCTTCCTTAGGGAGAACCAGAGACTTTAAACCTCCATAACAATCGATCGGGGACCCTAAGAAGTGATCGTCCTAGCTTCCTTGGGGGGAACCGGAGATTTTAAACCTCTATAGCAGTCGATCAGGGATCCTAAGGAGTGACCATCCTGCTTCTTAGGGGGAACCAGAGACTTTAAACCTCCATAGCAGTCAATCGGTGACCCTAAGGAGTAACTGGCTTAGCTTCCTTAAGAGGAACCAGAGACTTTAAACTTCCATAACAGTCGATCGGGGATCCTAAGGATTGACCATCCTGGCTTCCTTGGGGGGAATTAGAAACTTTAAAACCCTATAACAGTCGATCGGGGACCCTAAGGAGTGACTGTTCTAGCTTTCTCACTACTAGAATTAAGGTCTGTAAGGACACACATAAATGCCCTTATAGTATACTTTTAGTGACACTAAAGCTATGGTGACATCACCAACAAATGTATTGAAATGCGGTGTTAGCATAGACCCTCTAGTATTCCTGACATTTGTATAATGTCATTATAAAATATTTATGCTAACTTCAAAAGTGTCTTAAATATAGGAACATAATGACAATCGAAAATGTCACGAAAACATATTTCATGGACATTTATGCATGTCTTTTTATTATGTAAATAAGAACAAATATAAATGTCGCCTAAACTAATTTATATTGACAATTATAAATGTTTTAAATTTTTATATAAGGACAATAAATTATGTTAGTAATGATAATTTATAAAGATATTTTAAACTGTCATCTTATATAATCTATAATGACATTATGAAATGCTAATTATAGTATTTTATAAAAACATTAAATAGAAACATTTATAAAACACCGCAATAAATTAATAATATTTATTCAGAACACAAAACATTCATCACATAATAGAAAAAGTTACACATCATCATAATTTAACCATCATCATAATAAGAATAGAAACGTTTTATATCCAAAATATCCAATTCATTCATCATATCATCATAATTCATCCCATCATCACAAAAGTACAAATGCATTACTAATGTAAAAGTATTGAATCCAATGCTAACTAAATACTAACAAATCATTGAGTTTTAAAACTAACAACACTACAAGAAAAAAACCTAACAACAACAGTTTTTCACCGTTGTCGTAGCCCATTTTGAACTGTTGTTAAAGGTCGTGTTGTTAAAAGGGGTGCCCAAAGACAACAATTTTTAACCGTTGTCTTTGAAGGCAAAGACAACATTTTTACAACGGTGAAAAATTTTTGTCTTTTCCTTCAAAGACAACAGTTTTTCACCGTTGTCTTAGAGCGTCTACCTTTAATAACAGGGTCTTCAACAACAGTTTTAAACTATCTACGACAAAGGTGAAAAACCGTTGTCTTTTTTAGATAAAAAATAAAAAAAATTAATACACAATTTTCTAATATTATAAATCATTCAAAATACTAAATTTTAAAATAAAATTTAATATACAATTTTTTTACATTCAAAAATTATATCTATAATACTCTGAAGAAATTTCATAAGCAACCAACAAAATTTCATAAGCAACCAACAAAATGATAACACTATTAAAACAAAGGTAGAACAATATAACACGAGATTTTCTACTTAGATGTCGGTGAAGAGGAGGGATTGTAGCTCCATGTGCTCCTTAATTTGTTAAAGTCTCTCCATTTTTTTAGCTTGTCGGCATTCTTCCCAATACTCTTGAGGACACCTATTCGAATAAAGATATATATTACAAATTAGAAATTAAACTGTACGCGTGATTCTAATTGCATTGCATAAATGCTACATAACCATAAAAACCATTTGATATAGTCATCTAACAGAAGTGCAAAAAGCGTTATCTATGTAACATAAATGGTAACCTCTTGAAACAATAGTAGGAATAGCTGCAGTAATTACCTGAAATAACATAAATCGTTAGTTTTGAAGGCAGAGTAGAGAGATGTCATGCAACTTTTAGAAATCAATGCAACATAATCTTAAAGAATAACATTATAGCAGGATAAAGATGCTAAAAAGAGCAGTAGATTGAAACTAAAAAACCCACCAAAGAGTCTTTAATATGTACAAAACACCTTTTAGCTTCATGTGGAATACAAAGTGAACATAATCGAATGAATCGAGATGCAAATATTGCAAATGTAAGTTAGAAAAAAAACTAAGAAATGATAAAGTAACTGTAATTTAATCTAACTTACGATTTAATTCTAGATTTAAATCCTGTGGTGCCTGACTAAAACCCTATGGCTCACCAGCATTTTTAGGGGGTAAATCAGCATTTCTATAATTATCCACAAAATGCTCACTTCCTTCTGAATTATGTACAGGAAAAGAAAAAGAAAAACAAAATAGACGAGGTTCAACAATACTGTGGCAAGAAATATGTAGCAAGCGATGCACAAATTACACATTCAAATTGACCTTGTGTATATGCTGAGGCGATGCAATGTCAAATTGTTGACTAGATGGCAATCCATCGCTTGGTTGTGTGCCCTAACAAAAGAAAAAAAAAAGCATGACATTATTAGGCCAACCAAGCAAAAGAAAAGCCTCTCCACAACATTATGTTATGGTTCATAAAAAGGAAACATTCTGTATTTTTTTTATTTGGCTATGAAATACAGGTGATAGAGCATACATAAGTGTAACTCGAGAGGCCTGAGGAAATTGATTGATCAGTATCACCACCTGGAGGACCTGGTTCAGGTTTTTGGCCTTCTTTAAGAGCTTTCCTTATATCTGCAGCTTTCCAAACTGCATACTTCTGTTTTTGCTCAATCTGGAAAGTAGAGTATGATCAGAATTAGTCTGCTTGCTCATATTGAACCAAAAAAATAGTTCTTTATAAAATGGCAAAGTGCAAAACTTACTTCAGGTTGAAGTCCACCAAATTGATATAGTATCTCAAAAAAGATACTTGCAGCATAAAAAGTTTTTGCAGTATTCTTGTAATATTACTAGTACTTAATTTCCCAACCATTGTGAGACTAAGAAAAGCCAGTGAAATGTCTTAATAGATATGCCTAGATAGATAAGAAAATGATAAAGAAACATGTTCCTTCACATACAGATCTGCACGACCAGCATGATCTTGCTTATCTGCCTTTGCAAAAAGATTTGATGCAAAACCCTCCACATAAAGGTTGTCCTCAGGCCCTAATTGCAATGACTTTTTGTCTTGTAAAAAATCACCGAATCTGAATCAAAATGAAGCAAATTATCATCCAAAATATAAAAAGAGTATTAAAATGAAATTCAATGGTGATTCTCTTCAGATATTAGGGCTAGTTGCTTACCTTCGAAGCCCTAAGGCAACCTCACATCGGCGATCTGATGGCTCTAGCTTGATCCCACGACACCAGAACAAAAATTAGGGCACGGCTATACCTCAGACACCGATGACGATCCAAGGGAAATCGGAACACAGGGAACCTACGCACTCCCTCGATCAACGGCGTTGTCGATCTGTCCTCAAGCCAAGGCGATGATGGCTTTACGAAGGAAGGGAGAGCTCGGCAGTGTCGGTGTCGCGTGAGAGAGGAGAGGGAGGACTCGGCGATGGAAAAACCTAGGGCTCGGGTGGAAAGAGTTGAGAAGAATAAGAGATCAGGATGATCCGGGCTTCGATCTCTAGCAAGCTCCGGCGACATGCTACCAGTCGACGTCGACGATCATCGGAGGTAGAACTCTGTTGCTCATCGCCTTAGTGTTGTCCGCGAGAAAGAACAGAGGAAGAAGGGAAGATAGGAAAAGGTTCGGGAGAGGTGAGGAACTTGGATCGGCATCGGCGTTAGGGTGAAATAATAAGAAAAGGAATATAAATAATTAAACATTTCCTCATTTAAACGAGTATCCCAAACAGGTCTTATCCGTACCCATAATTTTGTCCCCTCAAAGCACATCGCATGAGCTCCGAAAAATTTCCATAAATTTTTTAAAAATTCTGAAAAAATTCTATAAGGCTATTAATTAAATAATCCTATTTAATTAATTTTCCGATATCTCACAGAGGAGCTCGACGTCGGTAAGATCGGGAGAGGGGAAACTAGGGCACGGGAGAGGGGAAAGGGCGGCGGTGCGACTGCAATAGGAAACTAGGGCACGGGGAGAGGGGAAAGGGCGGCGGTGATTGGGATTAACCGGCAGCACCCTCGACGGCTGGCGATGGCTATGCCTTCGGGAATGTGAGGGCAGCGCCGGCTGCGTCGGAGGTCAGCAATGAAGAGGAGATCGCGGTGATGATGAGATCGGCAAGAGAAGAGGAGGAATGGGGAAAAAAATGAGATTGTTTAGATTTATATATGTAGGTTATTAAATAAATAAACTCCCACATTATTGGTACTCGAAATAAGCTTTCTCTAAGTTTAATCGATTTACCCTATTAAATGTGTCATACCGACTCCGTTTATATTCTAAAAAATTTTTAAAAATTTTTAAAAAATTCTACCTCCCAAGGAAGCGCCAAAAAGTCGATGTGCTAACACTTTAAAGGCAAAGCAGCGAGAGCGACGAGGAGCGTCTTTCGCGGAGGAGTCGCGAAGGAGGAGTCAGAGATAGGTTTTTGTTCGTTGAAGAGTCACAGAGAAGTGGGTTTTAGTTTTTTTTTCATGAAGTTAAAAAAAATATTGTGTTTTTAGGATTCAACAACATTCAATAGACAACAGTTTAATAAAAATGTTGTACATTATCACATAAGCAACACTAAAAGACAATAGTTTTTTAAAACTGTTGTTGTAACGACCCGCCTTCTACTGGCTAGGCTGTAAGGCCGATCGTTACATTATGCTATCTAATTCATGTGCGGAAAAGCTGAACTAATTTAAAACTTTGCTAACTAATACCACTTCCTTGTTCTACATGTGCTAAGGGATGCAATCTAAGGTATACATGGCATATTTTGCATCCCCTCTGGTCAAGGAGCTGAACTACAAGGTCTCTTGGTCGAAACCCAGCTTCCCAATCGATTCAGATTGAACTCAATCGATTGTAAGCTGTTGAATCGATCCGTGGATCGATTCCGATGACTACTGTGCTCCGGTTAATATTCTGGATCGATCGGCTGATCGATCCAAACTGGCCAATCGATCCATTGATCGATTCCAGAGCTCTCTGTTCGCGGGAGCGATTTCCCCGATCGATCGAACGATCGATCCCCGAACTCTCTGTTCGCGACAGAATACGACTGGATCGATCGGCTGATCGATCCAGGAGCTTACTGTTCGCGATAGAATGCGACTGGATCGATCGGCTGATCGATCCAGAAGCTTACTGTTCGTGGAACCAGGCTCCCAATCGATCCACTGATCGATTGAGGGCCCCCAATCGATCCACTGATCTATTGGGGTTTCTGATTTCGCAACAAACTCTGATTTCAGCACTGGTTCGTGCCAAACTCACATACACAAGTTCTAAAATAACTGGAAAACATTCTAATAGCAAACAACTAACATTCTAAACATGGTTACTAACAAGCTAAGCAGATTTTCTATAATTTCATGCATTTAGATAACTAAATAGTCAAAGAGTGACATAATAAGAAGCACTAAGTTCTTAAATATTCTAGTTCTTCCAAGGTCTTTATTCCAGGTTCCATCCACACACATCTCCCTTGCATTGACCTCCAGCCTCCACTAGTCCATCTTTCCTTTACCTTTATCTGCAGTATAAGGAAAAGAGTATCTGTAAGCTTGAGAGCTTAGTAAGAAACCATCTACCTCACAAAAACATGCATACGATGAAATCATGCTTTTAAAACATGATATTTGAAATGTATGAATACTGAACATGTAAAAGCATAGCATGGCATACAAACAAACTAGTCATGGCAACAAGTGCTAACATAGGCTATCATACTGTATCAATAGAGAATTAAACAGATACAAAACTGAGCTGAGCAAATTCTAAACTAATGCTAAAGCTGTACTGAATTCACATAACTATTTGTGAAGTTTTGAAAACTATTTTCATAAATAGATTAAAATAATAATCATGCTGCTGTTTGGGCCCGACAACTGTACTTGCTATGCGCGCATCCCTAATTAGACCCGGGTTTGCAAGTCCCGAGTTTAGTAGGGTTTACTAGGTTATCTAAACCTAGGGACGACTGTGGGAGTCCAACCCAATGGATATCTAATCCAGTATAGTGTCACTGCTAAAATAAAATAGTGATTATAGCTGAGTTCTTCTTATATTACTATTTCTAGGTTATCTGAACCTAGAGCTAGGTTATCTGAACCTAGAGGCGACTGTGGGAGCCCACCCATTGGACCGTAGTCCCATATGACTATAGTAAAACTATGCATACTGAATAAATGCTTCTATTGCACTTACTAACCTATTAAAATGCCTAAGTTGCATTCTTTTCCTGTGCTACACATATTATCGAACACCTAGTGTGCACTATTGCACAACCTATGTGTCAAGATTCGTATACTACCAAACAAAGCAGAAATTCACACGAGAGCTAATTATACTGCAGGTGAGGGGTTTCTTACCTTCTGCTCTAATTTTCTTATGATTCTAATCGCTAGATTTCCGGAGAAGACGATCCTTTCGACGATCTTCTGCGTCTATGCGTTCCACTCGCGGAAAAGAGTGCCCTCGTGCCGGAGTTGTTGCCGGGAGGTGTTCCTATGACCCTAGGGATGAAACCCTAGGTCTCTTGGACTTGGGCACTGAAAGGATTAGGAGGAGAAGAGGGGTCGGCGGTGAGGGTTTGAGGAAGAGTTTTCGCGTTTAAGAAAATAACAATTCCTCACTTAAATTCCCTATTTATATTAAGTGGGTAATTCGGCCCAACTCAAATATAAATAAAATTGTTCCCCTTTCCTTTCAGCACGGCCCTGCTGGGTTCACTTGGTTACTAGAGCTGTCTATAAGTCGTAGGTCCCAATAGGTCTCGGGTTCAATTCTCGCATAGGCTATTTTACGATTCCATTTATTTTTGCTACTTCCGCTACTCTAAAAATTCTGTAAAAATATCCTAAAATTCCAGAAAATTGATAGGATATTTCTAATAATTATTTTGAGAATTTTCGGGCGTTATAATCCCCCATACCTTATAAAAGGTTTGTCCTCGAACTTAGAATAAATCTGGGTACTTCTGTCTCATACTAACTTCTGTCTCCCATGTTGCCTCTTCTGTGGTGTGATTTTGCCAAATAACTTTTACTAATGGTACCTCCTTGTTCCGTAATTTCTTAACTGCTCGGTCTATTATCTGAATAGGCCGACTGTCATAGCTGAGGTCTTCGCGGACTGGTACCGACTGGGGCTCAATCACCTGGGTGGCATCTGGGATATGCTTCTTCAGCATAGAGACATGAAATACATTGTGGATAGCTGACATCTCTTGTGGTAGCTCTAGCTCATATGCTACCTTCCCAACTCTTCTAGTGATAAGGTATGGTCCCACATATCTGGGACTTAGTTTGCCCTTCTTCCCAAAACGCATTACTCCCTTCATGGGAGCCACTCTGAGGAACACTGTATCCCCAACTGAAAACTCTAAAGGTCTGCGCTGCGTATCAGCATAGCTTTTCTAGCGGCTCTGAGCTGTCTCTATCCTCTGGCGGATCTGCTGTATAGCTGCTGTGGTATCTGCCACTAGATCAGTCTGAAGTTCTAGTTCCTTCTGTTCACCACTCTCATACCAGCAGATTGGAGATCTACACCTCCTCCCATAGAGAGCCTCGTAGTGTGCCATACCGATAGTGGCCTGATAGCTGTTGTTGTATGCAAATTCTGCTAAACTCAGATATTTGCACCAGCTTCCCTTGAAGTCTAGGGCACATGCTCGGAGCATATCTTCGAGTACCTGATTTACTCGCTCCGTCTGACCATCTGTCTGGGGATGGAAAGTTGTGCTGAATTTTAACTTCGTACCCAATGCTGTTTGTACACACTCCCAGAAGTGAGAGGTGAATCTACTGTCTCTGTCTGATATAATGGTCCGTGGGACTCCATGTAGTCTAACGATCTCCTTGAGATACAACTGAGCTAGCTGTTCCATGGAGTAGGATATCCTGATAGCTAAGAAGTGGGCTGATTTAGTCAACCTGTCAACTATTACCCAGATGGTATCAAAACCATTCGTGGTTCTGGGTAGTCCCACTATGAAATCCATAGAAATGTCTTCCCACTTCCATTCTGGAATCTGGATAGGCTGCAGAACTCCTTCTGGTCTCTGATGTTCTGCCTTGACCCTCTGGCAGGTCAGACAGATGCTAACCTACCTAGCAATATCTCTTTTCATCCCAGGCCACCAAAAATGTTTCTTCAAGTCCTGGTACATCTTGGTGGAGCCAGGATGCATCGCGTAGGGGGTCCTGTGAGCCTCATCTAAAATCTTTCTTCGTAGTTCCTCCTGATCTGGAACACATAGTCTATCACCGAAATATACTGCCCCACTATCAGCTATTCTGAACTCTCCACTTTCTGATTCTACTATCCCTTGCTTGATTTTCTGAATTTCAGGATCCTGTCCCTAAGCTGTCTGGATGTCCCCAAGCAAGGTAGATGCTAAGGTCATAGTAGAGAGTTGTCCCACTATAAGTTTGAGACCAAAATATGTGATCTCTTTCTGTAGGGGCGGTGACATGGCTGCTAGGGATAGTAAGGTAGCATCAGACTTTCTGCTAAGTGCATCTGCCACCTTATTAGCTTTTCCTGGGTGGTAGAGGATGTCTATGTCATAGTCTTCGACCAGCTCTAGCCATCTGCGCTGTCGCATATTCAGATCCTTCTGAGTGAAGAAGTACTTCATACTCTGATGATCTATATACACTCTGCACTGAGCTCCATACAAGTAATGTCTCCAAATTTTGAGAGCGAACATTACTGCTGCAAACTCAAGGTCATGAGTAGGGTAATTCTTCTCATATTCCTTGAGTTGTCTGGAGGCATAGGCGATCACCTTGCCATTTTGCATCAATACTGCTCCTAGTCCCAACTTAGAGGCATCACTATAAATATCAAAGCTATCTGCGTTTTCTGGTAGAGTCAAAATGGGAGCACTGGTCAATCTCCTCTTCAGCTCGCTGAAGCTGTTCTCACAGTCCTCTGTCCACTGGTATTTCCTGTTCTTTCTGGTAAGAGCTATCAGTGGGGAGGCTATCCTAGAAAAGTTCTCTACGAATTTTCTGTAATAACCTGCTAATCCCAGAAAGCTTCTGATTTCACTAACGTTCTTGGGTCTTTTCCAGTTACTCACAGCTTCTATTTTGCTGGGGTCTACCATAATACCATCTTTGGAGATGATGTGACCCAGGGAGGACACCTGATCTTACCAGAATTCACATTTCGTGAATTTGGCGTACAGCTGGTTCTGCTGAAGAGTCTGCAATACTGTTTTCAGGTGCTCTGCGTGTTTTTCCTGAGTTCCTGAATAGATAAGAATGTCATCGATAAACACAATAGCAAATCTGTCTAGGTAGTCTCTGAATACTCTATTCATGAGGTCCATGAAAGTAGCTGAAGCATTTGTCACGCCAAAGGGCATGACTACGAACTCGTAGTGTCTGTATCTAGTCCTGAATGCCATCTTGGGTATATCCCTTCTTTAACTTTCACCTGATGATAACCTGATCTGAGGTCTATCTTAGAGAACACTGCTTCTCCCTTTAGCTGATCGAACAGGTCATCTATTCTGGGAAGAGGATGTTCTTGATGGTGACTTGGTTCAATGCTCTGTAATCTATGCACAGGCGCATGCTCCCGTCCTTCTTCTTCACGAACAATACAGGCGCTCCCCATGGTGAGTGACTAGGACGTATGAAGCCCTTGTCAAGCAGCTCCTGTAGTTGTTCATGAAGTTCCTTCAGTTCTGCTGGAGCCATGCGATAAGGTGCTTTGGAGATAGGATTCGTAGCGGGAATGAGTTCTATCTCAAATTCAATCTCCCTGTCTGGTGCTAGGCCTGGTAACTCTTCAGGGAAGACTGCGGGATAGTCACATACCACTCGGACTCCTTCTAGCTGTTGGTCCTTGTCCTGACTGGTATTGACTACATATGCTAGGAATCCCGTACATCCTGAATCCATTAATTTTTGTCCTGACTGGTATGGAAGCACCGTATCTGATCAGGAAGTCCATTCCAAGGATGACGTCTTAATCAGTCATATCTAGCACTATCAGATTACAAAAGAGTTCTCTGTCTGCTATAATGACTGGCACTGCCCGGAGCCAGTGCGTGGATGCCATAAATTCTCCCGAAGGTAGCGTCGTCAAAAACTGACCACTGAATACCTCTGGGGGTACTACTAACTTTTCGGTGAATGCCCTGGATATATAAGAATGGGTTGCCTTAGTATCGAATAAGACAGTTGCACTTTGATGTAAAATACTAATCTGACCTGTAACAACTGTCGAGGCATTCGCTACATCTTCTCTGGTGAATGAGTAGATCCTCGCATTTGTCATAGCTGGAGGGGCTTCTAGTTTGCCCTGGCTGATGTGTGGACCATCTAGAGCGGCCTACTTCTGATGTAACTGAGCTGGTTGTCCTCCATACTGTATCGGCTGTGGTTGAGGAAGACTTGTCTTGTTTGGGCATTGCTTAGCCATATGTCCATCTTGTCCACATTCAAAGCATCCCCGTGTGCCCTTGCGACAAACTCCTGGGTGAAATTTTCCACAAGTAGCACATTTGGGATAACTAGGCTGTTTGTTGGCTGGTCCTCCCTTTGGGTAACTCCCCGGTTTGCGCTTGTTGCTGGAGTTCCCTTTCCAGTTAGAGCTGTGGCCTTGTTGTTTCTGTGTACCTAAGCCTCCTTGCCCTTTGGACTCTGAGAGGACTTGCTTCTGTTGCTTGATATTGTTCTGATAGTGCTCGGTGGTCAAAGCACTGCTGACTAGTTCTTCGGTGGTCTGCAGCCTATGAACGCCGCCAGCCACGTTCATTGCTATTTCCAGCCTCAGCATCTTGAGCATCAACCGGACTCGTTCTTTTTCTGTGCTGACTAGTTCAGGGCATAGACGAGTCAGTCTGTTGAATTTCTTCATGGCTTCCTCTACTGATAGGTTGCCCTGACGAAACTCAGTGAACTCGTCGTAGTGGCGGTTTGTGACCCGCATGTGAAAGAACTCATTGAAGAATTTTTTCTCGAAGTCTGCCCATGTCATCTGGTTCACTGGGCGCTTCGCTCTAATTCTCTCCCACGACATACGTGCATCTCCTGTCAAGCAGAAGGAGGCTCACTTCACCTTCTCATGTTCTGGCCAATCCAGAAGCTCCATCGTACTCTCCAGTGTTTTGAACCAGGCTTGAGCATCCCATGGTTCACTGGTGCCTGAGAAGTTCTCGGGCTTGACTCTCTGCCACTGGATCAGATAGGCTTATCTCTTTGCCTCTACTGCTGCTGGGGCTACTGCTGCTGTAGGCTGGACTGGTGGAACCTCTATAACTACTGGGGTTGCTATTTTGGTTCCGGGGTGACAGTGGGAGTATTCTGCTGATTAGCATTTAAGGTGGCTATCTCCTGTTGCTGTTCTGCTAGCTGCTGCTGTAACTGAGCCACTAATGCTGTAAGGTCTTGGGGAGGCACTGAACTGCCTGCCTCATGTTGGGGCTCAGTAGTTGGTTCCCTTCTAGCTGGGCGTCCTCGTGCCATTTCTAAAGGAACAAAGGACATAGATAACTAAAGCAATCATGTTTACACAACTACTATCACTATCATGTTAAGTACTATCATCAATCAACATGATATACTATCTATAAACATGAAAGAAAGAACATAATAAAGTGAGAGACGTTTCTTACTTGGAAGTTGCAGGTTCAATGCTGATGTGTGTGTAGGAAGTAAGGAACTTTCTGCTCTAATACCACTCTGTTCACTACTCCATTCAAGAGAATATACCTATTGCCAGACTGGTCCTCCAGACCGACTAAACTTTTGCTCAACACCCGAGGTTCCAGGACTTTCTGCTGGACGTTCGCTCCAAGACCCGTCAAGTCTTCCACCTGGTTCGCGACACAGGACTTTCCACCTAGAGTCCCCGACTCTAGGACTTTTGCCCGAAGCTCTCGATCCGCCAAGACTTTCTTCCTAGGGTTACCACCCCCTAGGACCTAGGGTTACCGCCCCCTAGGATTTTCCCTTTGCCTAACCGCAGCTAGGACTTTTCCTCACCTAGGGTTTTCCACCTGCCTAACCGTAGCTAGGACTTTTGCCTAAGTACACTTAGGACTTCCTGCAATCTTATTCAAATTTGTTAGATAATAAAACAACTTAACTTTAAAACCTTTGACATAATCAAAACACAGGTTCGACTCTCAAATGCTTCCCGCACCAACGCTATGAAAAAGCGTGAAAATCCTACATTAACATTACTTAACAAAAATGATTTAATTAATAAAATTTTAACTAATTCAAATGTTACTAAAATTGATTACATCAACCCAAACCTTAATCAAGACCTAGATCTAGTTAATCAAAATTTATTTCCTCAAGATAATTTAAACCAAAATAATTATCTAAAGTTAATTAACAATAAACAAAATTTAATGAAAAATTTAGAAAATAAAAATAAGAAACTAAACTGTAAAAATTTAAAATTAAATAGAAAATTAAATTTTAGAAAACTAGAAGAACAAAACAATTATTTAAAAAATAAAATTGATAAACTAGTAAATATTATTAATAATTTTATTAACTCACAAAATCTAGATCTAAGTTACAAATCCAAAATAAATAGAAAGACTGTTCAACCAACTCGATTAACCTACTTTGCATACTTAGGATTAGGTTTACTTTTTCCTTAATTTAGAACGGTTAGTTAAAATAGGTTAACCAAACCCTAATAACATAGCATCGGAATGGATTGGGATGATAGTATGTCGAGGAAGCTTTGTCAAAGGCATGTCTAGGATGAATCTTATGTATTCTACTTGGTGTATTAGACTTAGTGGATCTAACCAATGCTACCCCAATCAAACATGGGCTAGTTAGACCAAAACTTAGTATTAAGTTTTTTGGATAGGAATATTATGGAAAGTATTCAGCATGTGGTCCACTGTTGATACACAAGAAGGTCATATGCCTCACCACTAAACTGAAAATTTATCCTTAGGAAGCCCGCTTGATTAACCCAAAGCTAAGTTTGAATTTAATATAGGTTAAACAACCTTTTTGTATAGGCTTTTTATTGAATCAACTCAAACTTAACCTTAAAATCAAAATTCTAAACTAAATAAAATTAATTAAAACATAAAGTCAATTAATTTAAATTTATAATTTTAAACTAAAACCTAATTAAATTTAAATATAAAATTTAAAATTTAAATCTAAAATAAATTTAATTAAAAATTTAAAACTAAAATTAAAATTTAAAACTAAAATTAAAATTTTAACTAAACTAAAATTAAACTTTAAAACTTAATAGAAATTGTAATCAAAATAAATTCCAAGATAATTGATCTTGTCTGTGATCTGCAAGGATGAGCATTGGTTCCGATGAATGATGATGACCTTTGATGAAGATGAACTCGGACAATCTGAAGAAATTCCTCCATGCTCCTATGCACATGAGATGAGCCAACAAAACATTAGCGACCTAAGACCGGGGTGAGGATCCCTGGCTAGGCCCTCCGGCGCAGAAGTGAGTTCATCTCAAAGATAGATGAAGAATAAGAAGAAGAAGAAGAATAGTAATTGAAGTGAAAATAGAGTTCAAATGCTAGAACTTGCGTACCTTGCTAACGGATAACACCCCCCTTTTTATACCACCTCACGTGACCTCCGTAGTCATGAGGTGCTCCTCGGTTCGTTAGAGTTTATTTAGGAGATGAAGTCATCTTCTATACTTCATGCAATAATCCTTTAAGAAATCTTTTCTATACCCTAGATGTACCTGTTTTGTCATTTATGATTCGTATTAATAATGGAGATACATCATTTGATGCCCTAGAGCCAATCATTTGATGATTGTATTTTAGACTTATTGTATCATATTCTATATAAATAAAGGCATTTGGATTTTTGGTTATTATATTTACTTGTATTGGTGCCAAATAAACTAAGTATAATAATGTCCTTGAGTAGACGGTTCTCACCTATATCAATCGGTTAGTTGAACCGATAGTGAGATGATATAGGGAACACTACTCTTAATCATTCCTAGTCGAGTATTAGCATTCAAGGACAATGTTAATGCAATAAGACTAGCATGTAGGTCAACTCGATGACTTGATCTCACAAATCATGGATATAGAGATATCAAGTTGACACATGGGTATGCATTAGAGAATGTATACTGAATGACCCGCCATGAGAAAGTATCATGGATCGTTATATGAGTGTCATATACTTTCTCATGTGGCTATTAGTATGACGACTAGTCCTTAGACCTGAAGTCACCATAGATCCCTACATAAGGAGTTATGTACTTTGGTTTCGTCAAACGTCACCCGTAACAGGGTGGACTATAAAGGCGATTACTGGATATGTAACGAATTATGCAGAGGGATGTGAGTGATGTAGATGGGATCTATCCCTCCTATATGACGGGAGCGACATCGATATTCTTGATAGAGTGAGACCACGAAGTGCATGGCCATGCCCAAATGAGTCAATATAGGATATTGAGCTCATTTGATTGAGTGAGTTTACTTGGAGTTCAAGATTTAGATTGATTAGAGGATGACACGGTCTATGCCTCATATTGATCAATCTAGATGTCTAGGATAGAAGGGCACTTGTCATATTTTGTGAGTAGTCACAATTAGTAGTCACAAGGTGATATCGGATCTCGACATTCTTGTAACTTGGGTAGTAATGAAGTGTTGCTAGATACCGCTAATTACTTATGCTCCTAAATGGGTTTAGGGCATTGCCAACGTTGCAAGAACCTATAGGGTCACACACTAAGGACAATCAGATGGAGATTATGTTCATATGATGAACCAAGAGGATTAGATTCATTTGATGAATCAAATTGGATTAAGAGTAATCCTAATTGGGCTAACTTGAGTTGGACTCAAGTGGATTCATGTATTCAATGAGTCTAATTTAGATTATGACTCATTAAATCAACTAAATTTAATGAATTAGATTCATTATATTAAGTTGGCTTGAATCAAATGGTTAGATTAGATCAACCATGGAAGAGATTTGGTCAAGTTTGACTTGACTTGAGAGGAAGATAGAAAGTCAAGTTTGACTTGACTTTATGCCACTTCATTGGTGAGTTGGCATTGATGTGGACTAATGATGTTACTCCACATCATCATGGGTGCCACCTCATGGAAGTTACAAAGTCATTCTCTTTAATGGCTCACATTAATTGTAATTAATGCAATTAATTTGGGGTTACACATGGAGAAGTGGCCGGCCACATTTTTGAATGAAATGGATTGATTTTTCATTTAAGTGTATTATTACATCTTCTTCCTCTCAAGCTCTCCCTCTCCTCCTTCCTTGGGCGAACCACATAGGTGCTAGCACACCTTGGTTTTTGGTCACCTCCACCTAGTGTGTTCGTGTGGATACATGTAGAGAGTTGTCTACATTGACAACTTCGAGATCCGGCGTACCGAGGACGAGCGGGATACGCAAAAAGGGCACGCAACAAGGGTAAAGATCTTCATCATGTAGATCTAGAAGTTTTGTAACTCGTACTCGTATGTTTTCAAATTTTTCTTCGCACGAGATTCGTTGGCTAGGGTGATTCGGGGTTTCCGCGACGCGGAAAAGCGGTTTTCGTGGCCCGAAAAACCCAACAAGGAGATGAAGTCATCTTCTATACTTCATGCAATAATCCTTTAAGAAATGTTTTCTATACCCTAGATGTACCTGTTTTGTCATTTATGATTCGTATTAATAATGGAGATACATCATCATAATTAAAGAAACTTCTAGAAGATATTTCCCGCCAAATATTCTATTAAGCATGTTTCAACCGATCGTTCAAGCCAGTTGCATATACTATTAGGAATGTCTTTCGCTGAATATATTTCGGTCGGTCATTTAAGTCGGTCGTATATACTATCCAGATCACCTCCTGCTGAATGTGCTTCGACCGATCATTCAAGCTGGTCGTATATACTATTCAAATCACCTCCTGCTGAATATGCTTCGACCAATCGTTCAAACCGATTGTATATATTGTTCAGATTACTTTATGTTGAATATGGTTTGACTGGTCGTTCAAGTCGGTCGTATATACTATTCAGATTACTTTCTTTTGAATTTGCTTCGACCAATTATTCAATCCTGTCGTATATGATGTTAAGAATACACTCTGTTGATTCTTTCTTTATACTTCGCGTGGGTTTTGCCCGACCGAGTATATATGAGCGCGAGAGCGCTCATTCGGCCTGTTGTTAGCCGGTAAGATGATGAGAATATTATATAGGGCTAAATGTCTTTATGCTTGGGCAGACTTTGCCCGGTCGAGCATATATGAACACATGCATACTCGCTCGGCCTTCAGTCGGCTAGTAAGATACTGAAAATATTATATAAGGCTAAATGTCTTTATGCTCGGGTGAGCTCTTGCCCGGTCGAGCATATATGAGCGCGAGTGCACTCACTCGGCCTGTGGTCGAATGGTACTAGGCTGAGTATATTATATAAGGCTAAATGTATTTATGCTTAGGCGAGTTTTGCCCGATCGAGCATATATGAGCACATGGGTGCTCACTCGGCCTGCGATCGACCGGTAAGATGATGAAAATATTATAAGGCTAGCCTCTATGCTTGGCCGAGCTTTGCCTAGCTGAATATATATGATCGCTGGGGCACTCACTCGTTTTGTGGTCGGTCGATAATGTATTAAGAATATTATATAAGTCTAAATACCTTTATGCTCAGGCGGGCTTTAACCGAAGGAGCATATACGAGCATGTGGGTGCTCTCTCGACCTGCCGTTGGTTGGTAATATACTGAGAATATTATATAAGTCTAAATGCCTTTATGCTCGGGCGAGCTTTGCCCGACCGAGCATATATGAGCATGTGGGTGCTCGCTCGACCTGCGATCGACCAGTAATGTATTGAGAATATTATATAAGGCTAAATGTCTTTATACTCGGGTGGACTTTTGTCTGGTCGAGTATATATGAGCACGTGGATGCTCGCTCGGCCTATGATCGGCCGATAAGATGATGAGAATATTATAAAGCTAAACATCTTTATGCTAAGGTGGGCTTTGCCCGCCCGAACATATATGAGCGCTAGGGCACTCACTCGGCCTGTGGTAGGCCGGTAATGTATTGAGAATATTATATAAGGCCAAATGCCTCCATGCTCGGGCAAGTTTTACCCGACCGAGCATATATGAGAGCGAAGGCGCTCACTCGGCCTTTACTCAACCAGTGATATACCTTCCCTATCTTTCTAGACTTAAACCCTTCCTTCACTCGCTCGGCCGATCTATCATAACCCGTATCACTAGCCTCCCATTCAAGTCTACTCTAAGGAGGTGTAGCTGACTGACTAGACCTAAGTTTATTTCTACCCTTCTGCTATTTTCTATAGTGATTCCATGACAACCTCTATAGTGATCCCGTGACACCTCCTACTGTGCTCCTGTGACACCTTCAGTAAGTTAAATAGAGATGTCATCCTACCTTTTACACCATCAACCTTTCTTCTCTCTTTCTTTACTTTCCTCTAAAGATTTTATTGGTAGTTATGGCTTCAGATCTTCCCCTCTGGGATCAACTATTGTTTAAGAAGGAGAAATCCTTAGCTGAGGCTATGCAAGCTTTAGATCTACATCATTCACAACACAAATAGCTAGAGTTACGTTTATTAGCAGCTCAGTCTCAAGTTCAGTCAAAGGTGGTTTTGAGGGACAAAGCTTATTCAAATTTGAAGCAAAAGACTGAGGAGTTGGATGATCTAAAAGTTCAACACGCTTTGGAGATAACCATTTCAATCAAGAAGGTTCATGTGAATGGTTTGTTGATATCACAACAATAACAAGACTTAGATCGGCAGATGGCTAAGGTGGATTTTCTGCAAGCTGAATTAGATCCAATCACATCGGAGATATCTTCTAAGTCACAGGTCTTAGAGGACAAGAAGAACTTCTCCCTTTTTTTCCAGGTTGTTATTCTATTACACGCCCATAAATAGGATGGGAAGAACAATATGGTGCTTCCAAATAAAAGTCAAATTCAATTGGATGACAGATTTTCCCCTCGGCAACCCTACCGGGCAAAATATTCCTGATCCCTAGAAAATTTATTTTCATCTCACAGAATGTGATAATAACTCGGCTTACCCATGTCCTACTCAAAATGGGTAGAATGATTCACTAACTTCAGGCAGTGAAATTAGTAGGAGTTTACTGTATTTGTTTATGGAAGTTTAAGAGTTATGATTGTAACATTACTAATGTTGATATAAAGTTTTGTATTTATATTTGATTATACTTTTTATTGAGTGTTTCGTATGGTTGACCGTGTGAAAATTAGTCAAATGAGGGGACCTATGCATATGTCTGACCGAATATGAGTTCGATCGGGCTTTGGGGTTCTCTTCTATACACACAGTCAGTCGGGATTACAATCAATCAGGTCTTCTTCCTTATTTACAAATTTTGTTTATTTATCTATATCTTAAGATTCATGTAATTTTTTAAAGTGGTCTCGCTGGTAATTGGTCCTTCAATGGAAAGAAAATATTCGAAGATATGGCGGTTCAGTGTATGATTCGATTTGTTCTATCTATCATAAATGCCCCTTCCTGGGCGAACGCCACGCATCCAATTTTCTCCATTTTCCAAGTATCCCCCAGTACGTTTCTCGTTCATGTCTTATCACACATTCTCCTTAGAAAATCAATGTCTCTTCTTTACCGAATCATTTTATTTCAATGGTGATCTTTATACTACCCTAAAACCCTAAGCCTCTTTTAACTTTTTCATTCTTCGTCTTCCTCCAGTTATTCCTTGGCAATTTTCTTTTCTATCCTTTCTCTACAACTTGTGCTTCTTCATCTTCTCCGATCTTATCCCACAACCTTTTCCCCCATAGGATTCAGTAAGTCATTTACTCTCTAAGTATTTAAGTTTCTTGACATGGTTGAAGAATCTTTACTCCCTTGGTACGCTCAAATATGTTCTTCCTTCACCTCTACTGACCAAACTTCTATCCGTTCTCGGTATGAGATCCTTAAGGAATACCATATTAGGGTTCCACCACCTGACGCTCATCCTTATCTTCCTCTCGACGATTATGTTACCTTTTTTAAGGATCAACTAGTCACGGGCTTATGCTTTCCCATTCTGATGTTCTTGGTAGATATTAGCCAATATTTTGGTATTCCTCTTAAACAATTTACCTCAAATACCTTCAGATACCTATGTGGATTGTACATGGTGTTCCACCTTTTCAATATACCTCCTACTCCTCAAAATTTTTTTATGTTTTCTTACCCCATGAAATCGGAACCAAGTGTTTTCCTCTTCCAATCTCGTCTGAAAATGGTATTCTTTGAAGAAATGTCTTCTTCCATCAAAGGATGGAAATCCTATTTTTTATTTATTAAGTTTCTCGGTCCTGTTGGGTGGTCTACTAAATGGCAATATTCTTTTCCCCCTCTCCCTGATGTAAGGGAACTTCATCAACAATCTATCTTCTTTGAATACTCTAGTGAATTACTAGGTCACTGCTTTTATATTCATCAATGGATACGCGATGACCTCTTAAATCTGCTTGGTTTAAGCCCTGTTCAAAAAAGTATGCAATACTCTTTTGGTAAGCTTCGAAATTCTTATCTATCCCTCCTTTACTGACTAAAATACTTTTTTTTTGCAATGGATAGTCTATATCGAGCATTAGTTGATGATGCAATCTGTCTAGATGAGGAAAAAGTAAAATCTAAAGAGCTACAGCTTAGAGCAGAGCGTAATACTGCAGCTCAAGCATCTGACACTCCTCTACCTGAGTCCTCTAGTCAACCGACTCTCGTTCCTAGCTCTTCAACTACTCTTGAGGAAGCATCCCCTAGCATACCTCCTGAAGACATCCCTTTAGAAATACAAGAATCGGGACCTGAGATTGTTCCTACAAGAAAATGCCCCGGGCGTCGCTTGACATTAGCACTCCTACCCAAAAAATGAGCTATTCTACCTCTGAAGAGACACCTACAGGGGATATTCCCCCTCCTTCTCCAGAGATGACTCTCTCTTCTTTTTATCCTACTCTTGCTTCTTCCTCCTCTCAATTATTGGAAGCTCCTCCACTTCTGAGTCTTGGCTCTGATCCTGCGTTTATGATGAATCTCTGAGCTAATTTTCTTACCACCCTCAGTAACTGAGGGTTCTCCTATTCTTATTTTTCCCCCTCCTTCTCTGCATAGTTCCTTATCATCCTCCTCCACGTATACTCCTACCTTCCCAATATTACTATGGGGGTTCTCTAACAACAGTCTAGGCAGAGGCTCGTAAAGAAAATGAGAATCTTACTCCTACTAAATGGGCTGACCAATCTTCTTTTGAGGAAACTAAGATAACATGTCCTTCATCCTTCTGTTTTTATTGAAACATTCTAATAATAACTTTTGGGCAGCGGTGGATTGCTAATATAAATATACACTGACACATGTATGAGCTAACCCAAGAAGTGGCTAGGATAAAAATGCAAATTTCTGGACCCGACCCTCCTCCTCTCAAGTCTCTGAGGAATTATCTCGATCGCTATAAGAAACTCGCTAGTTTCTCCAGGTAGAACTCATACATTCAATAAAATGGAAAGCCACTTCAGAAGATTTTGAATCCAAAGTTAAGGTAGAGACCCTTCTTTACCCTAAATTAGCGTCCAAAGTGGATACATATGCTACTGAGAATGCTCAGTTGTTATCCTAACTACAAGCGTTGAAGGTGGAATTAGCTGTTAGGGATGCTACTCTAGAATTTAAGAATTCTGAGTTAACTTCCCTAGGTTCATCCTTAGCTTCTGAGTTAACTTCCCTAGGTTCATCCTTAGCTTCAATTAAAGCAGAGCTGGCCTCCAAGGAGCTTGAATCAAAAACTTCCCAAGATACTTTAGTAGCCTAACAAGTAGGGGAAGCTGAGTGATTTGAAAAGAGGACAAGAGCCCTCTTGGAATCTTCTGAGTTTAATGCTCCTATTGCTACCTGCATCGCCAAAGCTTTCACTCATGGGGCTGAGGGAGGTATAAGGCAAATAAAAAGGAAAGAGCTTCTAGTTTCTAATCCTTCCACTAATTTTCTTGACTGTCGGGAACTACTTGCTACCATACCTCCTGACTTGTTCCCTAATTTGCTCTCAATCTGTGTTTTCAATATAGAACAATCCTGAATATTAATTTTTTTGATATGATGTTATAACCATGGATTTCTCTTTGTTGTTGTCTATGTTTAGTAAATACTCAGCAATTTATATGGTTTTTAATGTTGGCTTTGATTGGTGGGGTATTATTGTTGGAGAGTTAAGTTGTTTGTTCATAAATGTTTTGTCATCTTTACAATTATCATTTATTCATTTAGCAACTTTTGCCCGGCCTTTTGTAACTAGACAAAATTATTCCAATGTTGAATTTCATTTGAACTTAATATTTAATTGACTATCAATGATCAATCAAATTTTCCTCTATATTTGATTTCACTTAGTGCCCTTCCGGCTTGATATTCGGTCAATCATTGACAATTGAACAAAATTTACTTATATTTTTAATATTTTATTAATTTAATACTTGGTCGACCATTGATGACCGCTCGAGTCTTCTAAGATGTTTAATATTCCTCCACCTTAATATACGATCGATCATTACTTACCGATCAAATTTACCCATACTCATGCTTACTTTCCACCCTAACACCCGGCCAACCTTTAGTGACTGATCGAGTTTATGTATGAATGTATTTTAAATTAACCATGAATTTTGATTGACTACTATTATCTACCAGAACAAGGAATCCCTTTCGAGTTCCCTGAACTTTTTACACTTAACTTTAGTAATGATTTTAAGATCTTGGGAATACAACTTTTCGTATCGGCTACCCATACTATTTTCTTATTGGCGACACGCCTGCCTATGATGGCTGCGTGTACCTATTTTACTATATCCACCGCCTCATCATTCCATCCAACAGCTCCTCTTGAGTCTCACTTTCATTATCATCTCAATCCAATGTCCCTACTTAAAACACCTTTTTCGATGCCCTACCCCAACTTTTAAAGGGAAAATATAGAAAAAAATCCCTAATCATTTCATCTTCTTCCTCTCGTTTGTGTATCTTTTGCTCTTTGCTAACTATTCTCATTTTTCTTACCTCTTTTTGTTAATAATGTCGACCCCATATGAATGGCACACTCAATGCTCTTCCGAGTTCTCTGCTTCAAAAGCCAATGAGCTTCAATGGAATTACAACTTCCCTTCATATGTGGTCACTCCAAAGCCTAGGGATCGTCCCATCTTCCTCCTCCCAAAAGCGTAGCGATTTTCTAGGAATAGGTTCTGTGTGGTTTTACATTTCCTATGTTAGGATGTATACTAAAAGCCTAGCTTTTGGTATAAATATTTATCTAGAAATAAGAATCACATTGGTCAAATGTCTACATTTATGATAAATGTAGTTGTTCAATTAATTTATATTGTAGATAACATAGTGTGTGGTGTCACACACAAAAGATCATGTTATCGGTTCTTTATAAATTATAAACAGTTGCTTACGACTAAGATGGAAAGGAACAAACCATTGGAATAGTCGTAGTGTAATTAGGTATTAGTTTATCTAGACTAATAAATTATACTAGTACACTCTAAGTGTATTGAGTAGGTCTATTTTAGGTAAGTTCTTTTTATAATGACTTGATAAAAGAACTAGACCTTAGTTATTATGGAAGTGTGTGCTCTTAATCCTAATATAATAACAAACACATATATTTAATATTTATTTCTTTAATTTATCAATGGGTGAGATTTAGTTCGATAAATCAATAAGCCCGATAAGTTGGGAAATCATATCACTTATAGTGTGTGTTGATGATTATAGAACGAAACTGTGTCCTAATGATCTAGGTTGATAATGTCCCCAAGAGGAGCTCATAAGGATTGTCATGTTAAACCCTGCAGGTGGACTTAGTCCGACATGATGATAAGGTTGAGTGGTACTACTCTTGGACTAAGATATTAATTAAGTGAGTTATTAGTAACTCATTTAATTAGTGGACATTCGACATCTTAAACACAGAGAGACTAACACACTCATAATAAGAAGGAGCCCAAAATGTAATTTGGGATTGCTGCGGTAGTTCAATAATAGTTCTTTAGTGGAATGGATTATTATTGATAGAATTAAGTAGCGTATTCGGGGCGAACACGGGAAGCTTAATTTCATCGGGAGGCCAAAACCAATTCCTCCTCTCGGTCCCTATCATAGTCTCTTATATATAGAGATTTATACCCACCACATACCCACCTTCTTACCCAACCTATAGGGGCCGTCCAAGCCTAAAGGTTGAGCCTTAAGGTGGCCAGCTAATAGCTTGGAGCCCAAGCTTAGGTGGTCGGCCACATCATATTAAAAAGGGATTTTTATTAAAATTATTTCTTATGTGGATATCATGGTTTTAAAAGAGAGTTTGAAATTTAAATATTTCCTTTTATAGTTTTCTACAAAAGATTAAGAAAAGATTTGAAATCTTTCCTTATTTGTAGATTGAAAGGTAGATTTTAATTTTGAGAAAAATTTCCTTTTTAACCATGTTCATGATTTAAAAGAGAGTTTAAAAATTAAATATCTCTTTTAAAAGATTCTACAAGAGATTAAGAAAAGATTTGATATCTTTCCTTATTTGTAGATTGAAAGGAGATTTTAATTTTTTAAAGATAACTTTCCTTTTTGGAAATTATCCACATGTTTAAAAGAATAATTTTAATTTATAAAATTTTCTTTTTATAATCCACCATGAAGGGAAAAATTATTAGAGAAATTTTTTATAAAATTTTCGAAAGCAAATAAGGAAGTTTTAATTTTATTTGCTTGGAGATTTGGTTGTGGTCGGCCATTATAATAATGAGAAGAAAATTGTTTTTTAATTAAAATAAATTTTCTTTTTCATGGTAAAAGAATTAAGGAAGTTTTTATTTAAATTTCCTTATTTGCCAAGACCAAAAATATAAAAGAGGGGGTAGAGGTGCCTTCATGGTGAACAACTCTATTATTTTTCTCCTCTCTTTTCTCCTTGGGTGTGGCCGACCCCTCCTCTTTCTCTCTTCTCCATCTTGTGGTCGAACCTCATCTCATCCATGGAGTCCTTATGGTGGCTGGATCTTGCTTGGAGAAGAAGGAGAGAAAAGGAGGCGATATTTCTAGCATCCCTTGGAGCTTGGTGGTGGCCGAACCTCTTCATCTTTGGAGGAGCTTTTGGTGGCCGAAACCTAGAAGGAAGAAGAAGGTGCTTGGTGGTTCTCATCTCGGAAGATCGTTGCCCACACAACATCCGAGGTTAGAAGAGGAATACGGTAGAAGATCAAGAGGTTATTTGCTTACAAAGAAAGGTATAACTAGTAATTCTTTTCCGCATCATACTAGTTTTCTTTGTATAGTTATTTTTGGAAATACCAAACACAAGAGGCATATGATTCTAGAGTTTTTGGATTTGTTTCGAAGTTGTGTTTCTTTTATTTTATTTTTTGAATTTGTGATTCGATTGTTCTTTTTGGTTAACCTAGAGTTATTTAAGGAAATTAAATATTTGCTTTCCTTAAAAGGTTTTGTCTAGGCGCTCCCCGATGAGGGAATAATAGGCGTCGGTTCGACCTAAGGTTTCCGGTTGGAAATCCAAAGTCAGAATCGGACAGTCCGATGACTGTTAAATATTTATCTTAATCTTATTTTATTATGTCGAACTCTGTTTTGCAAGATATATTTTGTATTTTGGACTAACACATCTTGCAGGGAGAAAAAAAATATGTAAAGCTTTGGATGAACAGTACCCGAGGCGCCCTCCATATAGCTTTTAGGTGGCTCGGGTTAACTAGCTGAACACCTCCACGCAACAGGGCAGAGGGCGCTCTCCATAGAGTTGGAGGTGTCCTGGACGCTGGGTAGAGGGCGCCCTCCATGGAATTGGAGGTGCCCTCAGGCGGATAAGCAGCGACCAGTTTGGAGCTCATTCACGCTGCAGTGTCAGCAGGATTGAGGGTGCCCTCCATGGTGTTGGAGGCGCCCTTAATAGGCTACTTAAACCCAGTTCGAGTAGCATCAAGGATACAACACAAACTCATGATCTTTTGTCCATATGCTACTCAAAGGATGATCCGACAAAGCTGTAACAAGACTCTGATGCCCAGAAGCTTCAAGTTTAATATTCTTAGTAGTCGGTATATTTTTATTACTACTTTAATATTGTACTTGAAATTGTAAAGATTTTTTGAGCTTATAGTGATTGCCCACCGAAAGCGATCAATGATCGCGGGCCTTGGAGAAGGAGTCGTCACAGGCTCCGAACCAAGTAAAACCAACATGTCATTTCTTTTATTTCTTTTATTCCGATGTGTATTATTCGATTGCTTTAAACGAACGAAATAGCCACAAGTGCAATTCACCCCCCCTCCCCTAGCACTTTCGATCCTACAATTGGTATCAGAGCGGGGTCGCTTTGAATTGGTGAAACGATCATTCAAGCAATTTTTTTTATGGTAATTTTCAATTTTTTTGGAGTTGATCAGAATCGGTAAAATTTAACCTTTCGATCTATTTTTATTGCAATCGACTTTTTTTCTCGAAGTTGGTGCAATACCACTAGAGTTCACATTTTAGTTTCTTAAATCCCGCACTACTAAATCCAAGAGCAAATCTTGGAAAAAAATTTCTTGTCTTTTTGTGTACGAGGTCTTCTCTAAAATGTCCCATCAAGAAGGCTATAGCACAGCCTGACCGTCACTCTTCTCCGGCGAAGATTACTACTACTAGAAGGGTTGATTGGAGTCTTACCTTCAAACCCAGTTCGAGATGTGGATGATCATCAAAATCGGCATCACACTCCCACTCGACGGCACAGGAAAACCAGTTCCATGCGAGAACTGGGATGCAAGTATAATAAAGAAGGTCGAAGCCAACGCCAAAGCAACGTGCACTCTTCAATGTGGACTGGCAAAGGAGGAGCTGTGTAACGACCGCACTTCAAAACCTTAACTCAAGCAACGGACGTTACTTCATTCCATACTACTAAGGACCTTATTGTATATACACTGTTCGGTTTAGAGATCTACTCTGAACTTACTTCGACTGTTAAGTCGTGTTTTGGTAGCGAAATAGAGCTAAGATAAAGTTTAGGACTGCTTTAGGATCTGGGCCGTGTGGTGATGACCGGCCATGTAGCCTTACTGAGCCCTAGTTTAGGCATGGTCGTGTGTTCCACACGGCCGTGTAAGGTCCTCCCTGCTGGAGCAGGGCATGGTCGTGCGTGCCACATGGCCGTGTAAGGTCCTCCCTTCTCGAGCAGGGCATGACCGTGTGGCTTCCACATGGTCGTGTCACTTTGGCCATAATGAAGAGGGGCATGGCCGTGTGGCTCACACGGCCGTGTCACCTTGACTGAGTCAAAGGGTTGCACGACCGTGTGAATCCACACGGCCGTGTCATTTTTCTCGAGGAGGAGAGGTGCATGGCCGTGTGTGGCACATGGTCGTGCAACCTTTCCCAGAGGCTAAGCCTTGCATGGCCGTGTGTGGCACACAGTCGTGCGACTTTTCTAGAGACTAAACCTTGCATGGCCGTGTGTGGCACACGACCGTGCAACCTTGGCCGAGAGGGAGAGGGTTGGGCCCGTGTGGGGGTCATGCCCTGCTCCCAAAAAGGAGTGGTTCTCCCCTTTTGTACTCCTTCTTGGCTTATCATTTTATCCTACAACCTTATGGAGAACATTTGACACTTCAACTACTACCAAACCGTAAATTCATTATACACCATTCTTAACAACACTTTTATACTAAGCGGAGATAAGAACATATGTCCATCCACGACAAAATCTAACATGGTCAGATACTTGCAAATTCCAGGATCGCTTCCCATTGTTCCATCACCCATACCATCAAACATTGCTCCATCTGCCCCTTCTTACTCCAGCTTTCCGTTACCTTTATTTGCAGTATAAGGAAATGCAAACTATAAGCAAAGGCTTAGTAACTACCATCTACTCACAAAACTACGCATTAAAGAGAGCATGCCCTTTTTATTGTAAATATGCTTGAGAAGAAAACAACAAACATGCACTCGAGTATAGTTCATGCTAAAACATATGTTTTGTAAATATGCACATGATATATATTTTTAAACAGTTTTAGAAATGCGAAACACCAACCTAAACCTTCCTAGTAATGTAACGAAACAGAAATCCTGGCATATCATAGAGTTCACCAACACTACACTTTATAACTCAAGTTCTTCACTTAATGATGGTTTCACTTCAACATCCAATGCTCTTTGAAAACTTTATCATACATATTAGTGAACATAATAATCAACTTTCTTGGGCTCGGCAATGTACCATTTGCGCGCATCCTTAATAAAATCCGAGATAGCTAATCCCGAACCTATTAAGATACTACTAGGCGAACTTATGCCTAGGGGCAATCTAGGAGCCCATCCCATGGACCTTGTGTCCAGTACATGCCATTTTAAAGTAAAATACTTTCTTCTACTCAGTAGTTTCTTATAATTGCACTTGTTGTCATTTCGACAAACACCTTAAGTGCACTTAATCCCCCACACCTATTGGGGAGAATCTTATGGCACTTGATTTTTGCGTCTTAGTCCCAGAAACTTAATGGGAAACAAATCAAAATACTCACATGCTCTTAATCCCAAAACCTAGAGGGGCATCTTTACATGTCATGCATTATATCTTCTTTAACATGCACTTTAACATGAAATTTCTTAACCATGCATACAACCATACAAACCTACCACAAATAGGTTCCTTCATGCATAATCAAAACAACTTATACTGCAGGTGAGGAGTACTCACATCCTTTCGCTAGATCTTACTGTCTTAAGATGTAGGCAAGACAATCTTCTCTTGCCCGCCCTAATCTCCATGACTCCCTTCCCATGCGTAAAAATCCTTGTGAACCTTCCTCTTAGATCCTCCTATATAAGAAACTACTACCTTGGAATCCCTAGATTTCTTGGCCGCAACTTGCAAGGGGTAAGGAGAGGATTCGGCTAGGGAGGGGAAGAAGAAGAAGATGAAAAGCTAGGTTTTCATCTCTTCCTTCCCCTTTTATACCAAGTGGAAGTTGAATCATTTTTCCACACAAAGTCTCCTTATAGGGAATTACTTCCTATTGCCAATTTGATGCTTTACCACCACCCTAATGGCAACTTTAACCAATCATATATAAGAGGTCTTGGGTTCAATCCTAACCCAAGGTCATTTATAAATTTATTTTTATTTCTTTTATCTCTTGTTCTACTTCTTTTTGCTCTATTTAATACTAGAAAATTTATGGGTGTTACAATCTGAACCGAGTCAGCCCATTCTCAAGCACGAAAGAGTTGTGGGAAAAATTAATCGAGCTGCACGAGAGCACTTATGACACGAAGGTAAGCAAGTGTGATTTACTTTTTAATAAACTATATAACATCAAAATACAGGAAGGTGAGATGGCTAGCCAACTTCATGCACGCAATCAAGATCTTCTCAATGGCCTCCATGTAATCAGACAGAAGGTAAAAAATCAGGATGTTCTAATGTATGCACTCAACGCTTTTCTGAGCAATACGTTGTGGACATCAATGGCAGACGCCTATAAGGTATCTAAGGATTTGTCTTTAATTAAACTAAATGAGTTGTTTTTTGAATTTGAATTGCATGAACAAAATAATGCATGTCTGACCGAGAAAGGTATTGCATTGATTGCAGGTACAAGCAAGGCAAAGGAGGCCAGAAAGAAGCATCAGATTGAACCCGAGTCTGAAGAAGAGCCGAACTCAAATGATGATGACGATGAAATAGCAGCCAAACTCGTCAACCTAGTGTGTAGACACTATAAAAAGAAGAAGGGATTCACAAAGAAAGACATTAAAAAGGTGATTCAATCCAAGAAAGTACAAACAACTCCAAAGGTGAAGTTTGAAATAACCTGCTATGGTTGCAATCAAAAGGGGCACGCCAAAGCCAACTGTCCAAATCAAAAGGAAGCAAAGAAATAGAGGAAGATGAAAGCACTGGAAGCAACTTGGGATGAGTCATTGTCAGAAGATTTCGACGAAGAGCTTGGGCAGACGGGCTTCCTTGCACTGCTAGCCCGGGAACAAATCGACGAATTAGAGACCAAGAGCAAATTGGAAATAAAGTCTGAGAGAAGCCACAGATCAATATCCATTTCTGAAGTTCCTAAACCCACTATAAGTATTTCTGAAGTAAATAAAATGTATAATTTAGTCAATTACCTTATGCACAAATTAACTAAATCCAATGTCTGGATCAAATCACTTCAAAAGGAGGTAACAACCTAAAAGAAGTGAATAACCCTAGCTCCTTCACTGACCTCATGTTGACTCTCTACAAGTGTACAGAAATATCGTAAGTAATAATAAAAGATATTGTATCCATAGGGACTGGAATACGTACTAAAGATGTCTCAACAAGAATTAGCTAAACAACTAATCAATTGGTTTTCAAAAGCTAAATGCAACTATGCAAAGTAAAACGTAGAAATGAAAGAATAAGAAACAAGAATAAGGGCAATGGTAAAGGTATGTTCTAGGAGTTTGGGTTTCTTTGTAATGTTATTCAATATAATGATCTACCAAATCTTATTCCTCAATTGACCATCATTTATAGAAGGTTGCCGGTTCTCTCTTGCAATAGACAACCGGCCTAGGACTGAAATATATACCTAAACGTGATCAATTAGGAATGAATTCTATGTTGATTATCCGAGGGACGCACGTGACAAGCAAGCCCGTGTAAGGACAACATAGATTCATTCCTAATTGATCATGTTTAGGTATAGATTTCAGTCCTAGGCCGATTGTCTATTGCAAGAGAGAACCGACAACCTTCTTTAAATGATGGTCAATTGAGGAATAAGATTTGGTAGATCATTACATTGAATAACATTACAAAGAAATCAAAACTCCTAGAACATACCTTTACCATTGCCCTTATTCTTGTTTCTTATTCTTTCATTTCTACGTTTTACTTTGCATAGTTGCATTTAGCTTTTGAAAACCAATTGATTAGTTATTTAGCTAATTCGTGTTGAGACATCTTTAGTGCTTATTCCAGTCCCTGTGGATACGATATCTTTTATTATTACTTATGGCATTTCTGTACACTTACGGAGAGTCAAAAGCTTTTGGCGCCATTGCCGGGGACTGCACTATAACATTAGAGATTATCAATTGAATTAGACTAAACAAAACTTTTCTTTTCATTTCATTTGCATAGTTGAATCTGATTTTTAGAATTCTGTTTTCATAAGTTTTTCCTTTCTTGTATAACATTCTTTTTAGAATTCTATTTTCATAACTTTTTATTGTATTCTTTTCTACTTCTTGCTTGTTGCAATTCTAAAAGGTGTATATAATCTACGCATATCACACCCCCAGACTTAAACCTTTTCTTATCCTCAAGAAAAATGCTGCAATCTAAATTCATATATTTTACAATGCTCTCATATCCCTAATGCATAGTGCAATAAGTAACTCAAAACCCTTCAAGTTTCAATCTTGTGCACAGTGCAATAAGTAACTCAAAACCCTTCACATTTCAATCTCCGTCCTAGTCTAGTCGTCATCAAATTTGAGTTCCTAATGTTTCCGGTGATAGGCACTTACATGCCACACACATGGTTCATATTTCTCAATCAACCCAAGGTCTCAAAGGCGTACTCAATCTCAAGAGAAGCTAAGCAGTCATTTCCCCTATAACCTAACTCGATCTCAAAGGGGTGACTTGCTAGATTCCACTCACGATAACTGTTTTTTATATCTCTTATTCATTTTTTCACTTTTTATTTTTGTTTTTTTTCATAAGCATTTGCATTGTGAAATTCTTATTCATAAATGTACTTTTAGCACTTAGCACAATTGTTGGAATATTTTGATTTTTCCAAATGAGCTTACATGATTTGATACTCATCCAGTAACCAAAATGAAGTTTGAGAAATTACCATGGAAACTAAGTACTAAACAAACAAGATGAATCATGACTATTTCAATGATGTCAACCATTCAAGCTCAAGAATAGTGAAGTGAAGGTAAGATCCTTAAGGTCAAGCCAAAGCTAAAACCTATCTCCAAATGATACTTAGCTTATTTCATGCTACTCAAGATAGAGAAAAGAGGTACACTAGGCATACTACTAGCATCATTTACAACATAATGAATCTAGATAATGAACGTGCTAACATTTTCAATTGAAGATAAGAAAGCATAAAAGTGAAGATTGATGTTCTCTTGATGTATGCCATAAGATTTTACAAATGATAGTCAAGTGACTATCAAAAATCAAGCAATCAAAGCAAGACAATCAAAATAAAATACAGAACAAAACTAAACATGCAGAATAAAATAGAAAATGAAAATTGAAAAATCTCAGGTTCGACCCCCCCCCCCCCCCCCGGACTTAAACTTTTCATCGTCCCGATGAAATCAATATGGTGGAGGAGGTGGAGGGGGATGAGGGAAAGGAGGCCTACGACGTGGTTGGCCAATGGGAAAACTAGGAAAACCTGGAGTTTCGCTCAGGATTATATGATACTCAAACAAAGCATCTACTTGTTGGCTAGTGACACTCATGCTCTGCATAAAATCTCTCATTCTAGCTTGATCCGTATCATAATCCTGCACAAATTCAGCCACTTGACCTTGAAAGTTCCTCGTGAATTGAAAGTGCTCTTGTACTTCTCTAAACTGATTATCTGATAAAGAGAAGCGACATTCCAACATTTCTCGTTGGGCATTTTGCTTCTCATGAAGTGAGTCTAGAGATGCACGAAAATCTGAGAAGTCAAATCTGGAGGGACCCGTACCATAGGCAAAAGAATGCCTAGCTGGATCCGGATGACCAGAAGGTTGCGGGTATCCAGATGTCGAGGGCTCAATGTATGGCTCTGTATCTCTGGATATGGAAGGAACATTCTCGAGGTCAAAATCAGTGATTACCCAATTAGCTGGGATGCGAATTGAAGTTCGATCAGGACAAGGAAGAGGTAAAGGAAAATCATTCGACCTTGGAAATGCAAAACCATTTTCATCCCGACAGATTATTTTCATAGCAAGAAATGCATCCATGTCGATCATATCATTACCATGAATAACTTCCAACCCATCTAAATCAAGTTCCAAGTTAATGGCTCTTTGAGTAATCAAACCACCAAGAAGTATTGATCCCGAAGATGCCCTCACAGCTCTCACTAAGGTTTGCAAAAAAAGAAAACCAGAATCAAAATCAACCTTATGTAACATAGCCTATAGAGAATAAAGTTATACTTTCTTGACGACTCCATCACTTTCCCCTCTACCAAAAAAGTTTTGCTCATGACTCGATATAGGTATCTAAAAATAGGGTTTTGCATGTGAGAAGCCTTGTCTCTAGAGGGCTCATAGGGTTGATCTAATCCAATGATCGAACTCCAAAAATTGTTCCAATTAAACCTGGAGTCAAACCTCCGAGAGCTACCAGAAGACAATCTAAAACAAGTATTAAAGTCACTAAATGTCCATTGAAATTCTTGACTCATTAATCTAAAAGTTATCTTGCCAACATAATCATCCTCATTGGCAAAATGGATATCTAGTGAACTTAGAAACACCAAAATAAGGCGAGGATAAGTAGGTAGATGTGTGTACAAAATCTCACTCCAATCTAAAAACCCAATCATCCAATCTATATCATCTCTAATTCCAAACATATCTAAAATGGTTGGGTCCATATACCTAGTACACATGATCTTTCTATTGATAAGAATTGCAAATCTAGTTATTTGATCATCATTTATAAACATGATATTGAATTCGTTGTCATTACCTTCGTCGCGTGAGGTCCTCTTTCCTTTGCCCTTCACCGGTTGTTTCCCTTTGTCTTTGGTTGGCTCCTTCCCTTTGTCTCCACTAGATCCACCACCCCCCTTGTGAAGTCTCTTTAAAAGGTTGGACATATTGTCAAGATTGAGTGGGGAAGGGTACTGTTTATGGTTAGAGAAACTTGATCTTGAAGAAATAGATCTCGAAGAACAAGATCTTTGGTTAAGGAAATGGAGATCTTGAGTCCAAGAGAAGAGAAAAATTTAGAACTAGATAAAGTTTGTGGAAAAGAAAGGGTTTTAGATCTAGATCTGAAAAGATTTGGAAGAAAGGTTGAAGAAGAGAGGAATTTTGGAGAGAAGAGGGTGTTGAAATGAAGAGGGTGTGTGGGGGGACATGACCTGGATCAGGTCGTGTATAGAGGACACGACCTTGAACAATTTTCTCCACATGGGCCGTGTAGATCTACACGACCTCTCCCTTCTCCTTCTCTGGTTGGCTCACACGGCTGTGCCAATTGGCATGGCTGCAATCTTCTTCTCCTAGGCTATCTTTGCATGACCGTTCCTAGAACACGACCTCACCATTCTCCTTTACTGGAATCAACACACGACCGTGTCTGTGACACGGCCAGTGCATGCTTCTATACTTGTTCCTTCACACAGTCGTGTGTGAGACACGGTCGAACACCTTTTCTTCTCTGGATTCTTCACACGGCCGTGTCATGTAGACACGACCCAAGCATCTCCCTTTTCTGCAGCATATGCATGGCCGTGTACAACACACGATCGTGCTCTGTTTTGCTCCAAAAGATGATTTTTCTCATTTCTTGCTTCTCTAATACTTCCATGCCCATGAAGCGATCATGGCTAGATCATGGAAGTGAAATTTCAACCTGAAAACAAAAAGCAAAAACAAAGTAAAGACACTATAATGAAAAATAGAAACATAAAATACACTAACTAAAGGAACCTTTGGGTTGCCTCCCAAGAAGCGCTTGTTTAGGGTCTTTAGCTCGACCAATCTTAATCACTCTTCTCCTTTCATTAGCCTCGGAGGGCAGACATATTTGTCATTTTTGTTGGGAGGTCTTCTCCCAACATCTTCCACCACAATATTTTCTTCATTTGGTGGCCCCCCCTGTGGATGGAAATTCCATTCCTCATGTTTGTAAATGCTTGCCCTGCTACAAGCATTAAAAAAAAAAAAAGAAACATGGTTAGATGCATTAGATAAATCATATTCCAACCATTCCTTACCAATTACCAAAGAAAGTTTATGATTTTTAACATCAATAATAGCTCTAGCTGTAACAAGGAATGATCTTCCTAATATGATAGAAATTTTTAGGTCCTCCTCCATGTCTAACACAACAAAATCTGTGGGAATTATACTCCCACCTACCACTACTGGCACATCTTCAATAATACCCATAGGGTACCAGCAGGAATGATCAGCAAGTTGCAGTGCCATAGTAGTAAGTTTAAAGTTTTTGAGACCTAATTTATTACAAATGGAATAAGGAATGAGGCTAACACTTGCCCCCAAATCACAAAAAGTTTTCTCAATAAATTTAGCTCCTATGTTGCAAGGAATATAAAAGCTTCCTGGATCCTTCAATTTTGAGGAAATGTTCTTCTCAAAAAGAGAACTACATTCCTTTGTAAGCGTTATGGTCTCTATATCTCCTCTTCTTCTTTTGCTAGACATGATGTCCTTCAAGAATTTGGCAAACTTCGACATTTGTAGAATTGCATCAATCAAAGGTACTTCAACACATATTTCTTTAACTTTCTCCAAAAACTTGCCAAACTCTTCATCCTTCTTTAGCATCACTAATCTCTGAGGAAAAGGGACTACTTGACTCTGTGAATTAAGTGGAAGAGTCTCTTCAACCTTAAGGGTACTCTCCTCATTTTCTTGAATCTGATTTGGTTCAGGTGCCGGAGGAGAGAGCTCTTCTTCCACTTTCATCCCTTTTGGAACAGTCACTTGAGCGTCTCCCAATGTCCGTCCACTCCTAGCATCGATGCGATTGCAATGCTCTATTGGATTTACATCAGGTTTTCCAGGGAGTTGACCTGGAGCTCTTGAAGATGATGAGGCTAACTAGGCAATTTGGTTATCTTGGATCTTTTGATGCTTTTCAGAATTATCCATTCTCTGAGTCAACTTCAAAAGGTCTTGCTTCATTTCGTTTTGATTAGAGATAATTTCCTCAAGCATCTTTTCAATTTTAGAAAACTGATAGCCTTGAGTAGATTGTTGTTGTTGCTAAAAAATTTGTTGCCTGGATTGGAATCTTTGTTTGCCTCCCATGGATGGTCCGTTTTCTTGATTATTTCTCTAGAAAAAATTTGGATGATTCTTCCACCCAGGGTTGTATGTATATGAGTATGGGTTGTTCTGTCTCTGGTTGAAACCCATGATTGCATCACATTGCTCTATCTGATTGATTTGTGCAGAAATAGCTCCTAAAGGACATGAGTCACTAAAATGATCAAAACTTCCACATACTTCACAAGTTGTTACAATGGCATTGATTGTATTGGTGCTAGTCCCCAGACTTTCCAACTTCTTTGTGAGAGCATCCAACTTTTCAGACATTAAGGTGACTGCATCTACATCAAATTTACCTGATGCTTTAGTTGGGTTTGAATAAGAATAACCACCACTTCTCTCATTTGCCCATTGGTGGTGATTTTGTGCTACACTTTCAATTATTTTTTCGGCTTCATCTAGACTTTTATTCATGAGTGCCCCTCCAGCAACTGAATCAAGGGATACTTGGGTATGATAGTTGATGCCATTATAAAAGGTGTGCAACACTAACCACCTTTCCAAATCATGGTGTGGCCATTGTCTGAGCATATTGTTATATCTATCCCAAGCTTCAAATAAAAATTCTTAGTCCGCTTGTTTGAAGCTTGCAATAAGATTCCTCATATGAGCCATTTTACTTGGTGAATAAAATTTATAAATAAATAGTTGCTCACATTGCTCCCAAGTCGTGATGCTATTTGGAGTTAAAGAATTCAACCATTGCTTAGCTCTATCTCTCAAAGAAAACCCAAACAATAATAGGCGTATTGCCTCAGAATGAACACCATTCATCTTCATTGAGCCGCATATCTGATAGAAGACCTCTAAGTGTTGATTCGGGTCTTCATGCGGTCCTCGACCAAACTGATTTTGCTGCACCATAGAAATACACTACAACAAAAACGGCAAATGACAACGGATATTATCCGTTGTCGTAGGGTCAAAAAACCGTTGTAACTGAGGGTGTTGTAGAATGTATTTCCCTATGACAACGGTTTTGAATCCGTTGTCTTTGTAGACATTTAACAACGGTTTTTATCCGTTGTTGTATATATGCTCAAAATTTGGCTACGAAGGATACGACAACGTTTTAAAATCGTTGTGGTAGCTAATTTCAACAACAGAAATAAACCGTTGTAGTAAACTCTTAGCTCTTCAAGAACCTGAAACATAAGGATGTGAATAAATATAGTAATTCAATTAGCAATAAGCAGAATAAATATACCTTTGAAACTTCAAATTCCGTCACAGAGATTTTTTTGGAACTAGAATCCATTAAATGACGGAGAAACCTTAGTGCCCCAAAAGTTAAAGTATCCATGTCTTTTGAGGCAACCGCAAATACCTAGAGATTGATAACAAAGAAATACATTTAGGATATTAAAGTTAAAAAAACAAAACAAAATGTGTTACATTGCATCATTTGACCTTGTCACTTTTGCAAAGAGCTACGCATTGAGCTTCTACTTCATAGGGTGCCTTTAGATCAAAAAGATGAGTTTAGCTGCTAAAACAAGAGATACAATACTTGTATATTAACCAATTGCATGTAGCTTTAGGAAATGTTTGCAAGAGAAAGCAAAACTGTGACATTGTTAGTTCAAATTCTTGTAGCAAGGATAAAGAATTCAATAAGTGAAAGTGGACTAGTTTACCTCAATAGTAGGCACACCCATTAATCTTAAGAGACTTTTACAGTCTTCATTATGTTGCTTGGTTACCTGTGAAAAAACTCTATAGTTAGGAATATGTCATTTTCGCTAAATATGATTACTTTTAATTATCGATTTGCACTGATAAAATTTGTTTTAGCTTGCTACAAATTATTAATAATCATCCAACGAGTCTAAATCCTTCATGGCTACTTGGCGTCAATAGGGGAACAAGAAAAATAAAAAAACTAGTCCTTCTGCTCCATTAGTTAAGGAATACCCTTGATTTCCTATGCTCTGGATGTTGATACAACAACCTACAAAGAAAGAAAAACAAGCATCATCAAGAATAATATATCGAAAAAACCCTTAAAATATTCTATGAGAACATTTTCTATGTATCTTTATGAAGGTCTTAACCAAAAGACAGTTTGATCATATCAGTATCACTCAGCATTAATGACAGAATTTATGGACGTTGAAGTGAAGGACAAGTTGCCAAATAGATATTGATGATTTTTTTCCACATTCAATTGTTTCATTGAAGAAATCAAATAAAAAAGAATAAAAAGAAAAGATTAGGATCCAAGAAAGATATAAACAAGATAATTTAGAAGCTCTTTCAAAATTGTTTTTACAATAACAATTTTGGAACTGACTGAACAAGAAGACCCAGACCATTTGAGATCAAAACTATAGTCTTCCTTTAGAGTCATAGCTCCTAAGAACAATGGCTCAAATCTAATTCATGGATCAAAATCAAACACATAAAAAATATAAGAGATTTGAATTCTTCCTCTCCCTCTCACCTCCCTTATTTTGTATCTACATGAAGCTTAAATTACAAACAAACATATTGGTACCTGAAAAATGTACAATTGGAAAGAAAAAGCTGAAAGGCCTCGCAAAATACCTAAGAGCTCCATTTTATTTTTAACTTAATTCTCTTCCCCATCTCTGTTGCTAACTTCGCCTAGTTTTTATACTTTTAATTTGTTGATATTAATTTTTTATTTCCCCTGTTTTTCCCCCACTCTTCCTACCACAGCGCTCCAAAACGGTGCCAAGAGCACGCCGGAAGAAGGGGCCGGTTTAGGCCACGGCAGTGATGCCACTGCAGCTCCGGCGGCCCGGTTAAGGCAGTCAAAACCCTCGACACGCACGGTTGCCGGGACCAGGCCAAACTTAGCATGCATGGGCACAACCTTGCTTTGGGGACGCCGGCGGGCCGGATTGGGTTAGTGGTGAAGGGGCAAAAGGCGCCGGTGGGCGGTCCTGGCCGAAGCGAGCGTCGTGGACTACTGGATTCGCCGCACGTTTGAGACAATATCTCTCGTAGTTCACAGTATTTTTCTAAGCCTGAACAAAGATTTACAGCTTGCCAATTATTGATTTGTGACATGATGTGGCTGCTATAAATTAAAAAAGATAGCTGAACAATAATGCAAA
Source organism: Zingiber officinale (assembly GCF_018446385.1). Taxonomy (NCBI): domain Eukaryota; kingdom Viridiplantae; phylum Streptophyta; class Magnoliopsida; order Zingiberales; family Zingiberaceae; genus Zingiber; species Zingiber officinale. The sequence continues at coordinate 48,110,070 of NC_055994.1, read as the reverse complement.
ATGACGAGCATTTGCAACAGCTTGAATATTTCCAATGGGGTAAGCATGAACTTAAATATCTACCTGCTTTCATTCATCAGAAAAAGGAGAAGAAGATACACACAGGTTTGCGTATGATCAGTAAGTAAATATGTGCACAAAATCATCTCCATGATTTCCTATGGAGCAGAATCGAACAATGGCAAGGAGGGAATCGAATTAGAAATTTCTTTTTAAAGTAAATGTTAGATAAAAACCAAAAATAGCATAAAATAAGAACAAGAGATGGTGAGACATCCAAATAACAAAAAAAAAATACAAACCCTAAAAAATCATTTCCCCCCTTTGTTGACGTTGAGGAATACCTATACATGAAGGTGTCTCATCCGGGGCCGAGGTGGCACTTGCAGGGGCCGAGGCGGCGCTTGTAGAGGCCGCACGCCATCAAAAAGGGCGCGGTCTCCGTCATCGCGAAGTTGCTGGAGATCCTCCGCCACCCTCATCCTCCGACGCCACTGCCTGGTGGAGCCACTCCACCAGAGTGGTATCCGGCCTCGATCCAGTTGGCACTCACAAGCTCTCCTCTGACGAGGACCTCCAGTGAAGCTCCCTCCGCAGGATCCACGCGCCGCAGCTTGGCGCTGGGTGCGGTGCTCCTGGAGGAGGCGGCTGCTGCTCTGGCTGTCACTAAATGTCTTAGGTTTTGCAGGGGAGTTTGCGATAGGGTTTTGCATTAGGGGAGGGGGATTCTTGTTGACACCGTCGTGGAGGAAGATCCAGTAGAGGCAGATGGTCGGTCGACAGGATGGCGTGAAGAGATTGTATGAGGAGAGGGAAAGAAAAATGGCTAGGGTTTAACGCGAAGGGGAAGACATGGCGCCGAAAAGATATTCAGAGAGAGGGAAAGCAAAAACTACGCGCGAGGGGAAAAAAAGACCAAAGTCAAATACAACGGTTTTATCAAAACTGTTGTTGTAACCCCTAAAAATGCGGATAAAGACAACAAGTTATAAAACCGTTGTAAAAAGTGTTGTCGTTTTAAAAAGAAGTCTCTCAATGACAACAATTTTCACAAAACCGTTGTCTTTTATATTTAATGGGGAGTTCAAAGACAACGGTTTTGGCAAAAACCATTGTCTTTGAGCAAATACGCAACGCTTTCTCTTAAAACTGTTGTCGTAGGGGTGTTGTCTTTTAACATTTTTGTTGTAGTGATAATTGCAGGTTTGATCTCAAAATTATTTGCTTCAACTGAAGGTCTTGAAATACTAGATAGAAAACCCCTAGCATAAGGTGCTGCATAATCCTTTAGTGGTCTATTAGCCATGATAGAATGTTCTTGTTCTTCTAAATGTCTTTGCAGAATTTTTCTTCTATGAAATGCCCTATCTATCTCAGGGTCTAGAGGAAGAAGTTCTCCCGTAAAGTTAGATCTTTGCATACACAAGAACAAGATTGCAGAATGATAGTTGTTCAAAAGAAAAAGAAAGAAGAATGAAACTGAATCAAAGACAAGAAAAATAGAGAAAAATTAGATTAGAATGTTAGAAGATTAAAAGTGCAGAATTAGAATTGCAACAAGCAAGAAGTAGAAAAGAATACAAGAAAAAGTTATGAAAACAGAATTCTAACAAGAATGTTATACAAGAAAGGAAAAACTTATGAAAATAGAATTCTAAAAATCAGATTCAACTATGCCAATGAAAAGAAAAGCAAAGTCATGTTTAGTCTAATTCAATTGATAATCTCTAATGTTATAGCGCAGTCCCCGGCAAAGACGCCAAAAGCTTGTTGACTCTCAGCAAGTTTATAGAAATATCGTAAGTAATAACAAAAGATATCATATACACAGGGAATGGAATAAGCACTAAAGATGTCTCAACACGAATTAGCTAAACAACTAATCAATTGGTTTTCAAAAGCTAAATGCAACTATGCAAAGTAAAACGTAGAAATGAAAGAATAAGAAACAAGAATAAGGGCAATGGTAAAGGTATGTTCTAGGAGTTTTGGTTTCTTTGTAATGTTATTCAATGTAATGATCTACCAAATCTTATTCCTTAATTGACCATCATTTGTAGAAGGTTGTCGGTTCTCTCTTGCAATAGACAACCAACCTAGCACTGAAATCTATACCTAAACGTGATCAATTAGGAATGAATCTATGTTGTCCTTACATGGGCTTGCTTATCACGTGAGTCCCTCGGATAATCAACATAGAATTTATCACCCCTCAACCGCATCAAGATATAATATATAATCTATACAATCTATCCTACCCTCTTGGAATACCTAATTTCCCTTTCAAGATTACCTCTCAAACGTACTTACACGGGCATGTTGCTATCACGAACGCCCCTCGGAAAATCGAATGGGAAGCAATCCATACAAGATCCACAAGATATTCAAATATTCAATCAAGCATGGTAATTGAGCCCTAATTACAACAATCCACACAAGAAAGAATAGATATAAATAGGGAAAAATCATAGAAATAGGAGATTGGTAAATCCACAAGAGTTTTACATCAAATCTCCATTACAAATACTCCCTCCATCCTAGAACAAGAAATCTAATCCATAGAACAAGGAAAGAAATCCAAAGATAAAGAGATTACAAGTATCTTGATCCTAAATCCAAGAAAGAAAGGGAAGAAAAGCTTATCTACGATGAAGAACCATTTTCGGATCCAATCCTCATTCCCCAGAGTCGAAACAATGAAGATCTTCCCTTAGATCACCAGAAATCCCTCCAAGAAGGTGGAGGAATGCCCCAAATCTTGATTCCCCCCACAAGCGAGAAGATCCCCTTTCAATTCATGAAGGAGGTCTTATATAGAGGGGAGGTTTGGGTGCCACACGACCCCGAGGCACATCCGTGTGAGGTTCACACAGCCAAGGCCACTCCCTTCTTTGCCTTCCTTACACAGTCGTGTGTGATACACGGCCGTGGCACACACTGCTTCTGCTTCGCTTGTACGACCATGTAGATCTACACAGCATGCACTGCCTCTGCCTCTGGAAACCTTGCACAGCCGTGTAGATCTACATGGCCATGTAAGGCTTCAGCTCTGGATGACCTGCATGGGCGTTTAGTGTACACGACCATGGTCTTTCTGGCTTCAAATCTTAGCACAGTCGTGTGAGGTTCACACGACCGTGGCAACTTCCACCTCTGCTACAGCCACACAGCCTAGGCTCTCCACACAGCCTGGGCAACCCCCCATGGCAGGGTCATGTGAGGTCAAGGAATGCTGCCTTCCTTCTTTGTTCAATCATCAAATCTTCTCCAAAATCGACTCCTGCATACATAAAATGCACAAAAGCATATCTCCGAACAAAAAAAGTAAATATGCTAAAAGAAAAGCTAGAAGTACAAAAATATGTAGACAAAGCATGTGCAAAGTATGTGAATGTGCATCCAAACATGCATAAAAGGTGTATATAATCTACGCACATCACCTCATTCAGACTAGAACCTCAATTCAAGTCCAAAAGCTTGAGGAAGAGAATTCTAGCATGAAAAATCAAGTCAAGGAACTAAAGGATATGTTGGAATGGTTCACCTTGGGTTCCAAGAATCTTGATCTGATTCTTGGAAAATAACGAGCTATTTATAATCGATCCAGACTTAGATTTAAGGCTAAAAGGAAATACAAGTCTTATTTATCCTTTGTAAATAGAGCAAATATAAAAACAGTCAAAGCATGGGTCTCTAAGTCAAACTTGGTTAATCAAGTTGGACTTGGACAATATTGGATCCCCAAGGATCAAATCCATTACCTTGATAGACCTTATCGAGGCTATGATCCAGGGGGAGCCAATAGAAAGATTATTTTTATTAATAAATATAATTATTTGATGCTTATTTTTTCTTTCCTTTATTATACATGATTAGATTAGGCTAGATAAGGACCTAGGCATGATTTACACTTGATTTGTTAGACCTAGGGGTTTTAAAAGGAAAATTAAATATCTAATTTCTTTGAAAGACTTTGTTTAGAACTGGTGGATGATCCTATACCCAAGAAGGCCTAGTGCCTCACCATAGCCTAGAAGCCAATCTTTTAAATTAATATTTAATTGAGTAATTGTAAAACCTGAGACTAACTCAGATGTAAATTAATCCTTAAGTGATAACCTAAATCTAAGATAAAATTAATCATCTCACAAATGTAACACCCCAAATTTCATGATTTGGAGTCCTAAAAGACCTTATTAAAATCTAGAAATGCTTTAGAAAAATTCTAGAGATTTTTAGGAATTTATAGAGTATTTTTATGCGATTTTTGGAGGTCATTTGGTATTTTTTACTAAACGAAGGAAGTTTTGACAAAAAATGTCCATGCCGAGGTTCGAACCAGCAACCTCTGATCTGGTCAAAACTCGACTAACCAAGTGATCCAGCCGTCGATTTTGTTTAGAAAAGGTAGGAAACTTATTTAAGTTAACAGAATTTGGGGAAATTAAAAGGAGAACATAGGTGTTAATTACCGTAACCCGAAACCTTTTCCATAAACCTAATTTTCCTCTCCTTCCTCTCTCCCGACGGCGTTTCACTTCTCACGCGGCGTCAACCTCAGCTCGGTGGACCGCAGCAGAAGGCGAGGGCGTCGATTCCGACGGCCGGCCAAGGTTCTCCGAGGGGTTCCTCCACCTCCTTGAGCTCTTCTTGACGAGGAGAAGTCGGGAGCACGAAGAAGAGTCGGGATTTCGAGCTCGCTGAAAACCCTAGAAGCCTCCTTCTCGGTTGTAAGTCCAAGAAACACAAGGTAAGTTGCTACTCACCTGCAGTAGGATAGCTCCGAGATTTTCTTTCCTTGCTGCCGTGATTTGAGGATTTGGATTCATGATTTCTTCTTATTTTTCCGATGCAGATTAGAAGATTGAGATCTTAGTTCATGTGTTCTTCTATTGTCTATGATTTTTGGATTGTGACCCGAAACAATGATGCTCTCTTGTGTTGGTTGTGTTTTCCAGATACTCCCTTGAACGGATTTAGTGGTCAACAGTTTGAATTTGAGGTTGTTCTAGCTTCCTTATGATGTTTAGAGGTTTTAGAAAGAATTGGTTAGGTTGTTAAATAAGCATGTTCGGATAGTAAGGAAGCTAGCAATCTTTTGTTTTTCTTTCCTTGCCGTGGCACTGATCAGTTAGAGGAGGAAGAGTAGTGGTTCGGTTTGTTTGGAGTTTGTTGCCATGAAAACCTAATCCAGATTAGTAGGTTTGGGATTTTAACATGGAAGGGTATAGTTGTTTGAGAATGTAGCCTTCTCGGTTCCTTTTTGTTTTCTTATAGTGGCACTGACTCAGGAGTTTTGAGCTTTGAATTATGTATGCAGAATTCCAATCATTGAGCGGAATTTGTAGATCATAGATGCGATTCTTTCTAGAACCGTGTTCTTACTTATTGTAAAAGATTTAGATTCTAAATTCTGGGATGTTGGTGTGGACAAGGATATTAAGGTTTCATGCTACTGTTTAAATACAAGAGATTGAATTTCATAGGAGTACAAATAACAGTATGCACCAATTGTAATTTTCTAATAGCTCTTTGAGTTTGACTAATAGGAAAAGACTCCTTTCTTTCCTTCCAAATTGACAAACATCACAAACAATTCAGCATGTGTAGATCTAGTGAGTACATGTTGGTATTTAGATTCACAGATAAGTTTTCCAGTAGGACAAGTTAGGGATTTAATTAGTTAAGTTTTCTTTTTATTTCTGTTAAGTTTAAGTGCATATTTCTGCTAAGTCTTAATGCAGATTTTCAATAAGAGTATATTTCATTCAGTGCAGTTATATTCCATTAAGTGCAGATTTAGTTTAGTTCTGTAGCAAATACAGATTTTAGATAAGCTTAGTATGCAGATTTTGTTAAGCTTAGAATGCAGGTTTTAGATAAGCTTAATATGCAGATTTTAGTTAATCTTAATATGCAGATTTTAGTTAAGCTTAATATGCATATTTTTGTTTAAGCATTGCAGTGTTAGAATTTGTTTAAACATTTCAGTTTTGTAAGAAGCATTTTTTTTTAAGAAAAGTATAAGAAAGATAAAGAAAAGAAAAGAAAAGGCCGAGGCCTTAAGTAGATCCCAAAAGTCAAGACTTTAGGGATTTTGGCACACAAGGTGCCTATTAAAATGCCAAGGCATTTAAAGAAGAAGTAATTAAGATTATAAGTATTTTACTTTTAACAAGAGGCTAGTACCCGACTTCCGAGGTTGTCGTTAAACAAATCCAGGTGTCCAATTCTGAGGTCTTGGCCCTGGTAGACCGAGGTCTGCTCTTTTAGGATTGGTGGCTCGCTACCCCAACCTATTAGGGAACGCGCATAAGATAGTACTAAGCCTGGGCCCAAGAAGAAGTTGATTATTATTTTGAAGTATTATAAGTATAAGTTTTTGAACAAGTAAAACGAGTTTTACATAAACATAAAGTATTAAAGATTAAGTTTAGAACAAATGAAATAAGTTTCATATAGTTCTAAAAATCAGTAAGTTTAGTTCTTTATTCTACCATGTTTATCTAGTAGATGAGTAGTTTTTCATGTTTACCTATTACATGAGTAGATTCCGTAGCTTTTCTTTGCTATTAGTTTGACATGAGCAGTTATGTTTATGCTTTATTTCTTTTTAGAGCATATAGTTTCTAGTTCTTTTCGTATACATGCACATTCATGATTTTGTGAGTTAGATAGCGCTTACTAAGCAAATTTTGCTTATAGATTGCATTTCCTCTTACTGCAGATATAGGAAAGGAAAAGATATAGAAAGGAAGGTGACAAGGAGGTGTTCGAAGGATGTGTGATGCCAGGACTATGGAAGCCTTGGGACTAGGAAAGAAGTTTTAATTTTAGTTTCCGCATTTTAGTTATTGTAAACATTTGAGTTCAGCTTAGTAAGTAGATATTTGTCTGTTTGATACTTATTTAACTGCGTGGGTGTTTGATAAATGTTCCAGCCGCCTGTGGCTGTGTATATTATGTTATGTATTAATGATTATAGTCACCGGTACAGGGGAGATTCTGCCGAAATTTTTCGATAGGGATTCCTCGTGGTTTCGATCACACAGGTTAAATAGAGTTAGTAGTTAAGTAACGGTCATCTTTAGAGAGTAGTATAGTATAGTAAGAAGGGTGGTTGTTACAACAAAAACCTATAAGGTTCCCTGATTAATAATTTAGAAAAGGGTGAGATGGACTTAGTTAAAATTTAGATCAATTAATTAACCTAATCAATTAACAAATCTAATTAATAAAACTGATTAAATTAATCTTAATTAATTAACCTAATCAATTAATAAATCTAATTAATAAAACTAATTAAATTAATCTCAATTAATTAACCTAATCAATTAATAAATCTAATAAATCTAATTAATAAAATTGATTAAATTAATCTCACTTAATTAACCTAATAAATTAATAAATCTAATTAATAAAAATTATTAAATCCATTAATAAATCTAATTAATCCAATTAATATAATTAATAAAACTGATTAAATTAATCTCAATTAATTAACCTAATCAATTAATAAATCTAATTATCTAATTATCTAATTAATATAATTAATAAACCTGATTAAATTAATCTCACTTAATTAACCTAAACAATTAAAAAAATCTGATTAAGCTAATTAATCTAATTAATAAAACTAATTAAATCAATTAACAAATCTAATTAATCTAATTAAAAAAACTGATTAAATTAATCTCAATTATTTAACCTAATCAATTAATTTAATCTAATCAATTAATTTAATTTAATTCAACCTAATTAATTTATTTAACTTTATTTAACCTAACTAATTTAATTAGTTTAACCTAATTAATTATTTTAATTTATTTTAATCAATCAATTAAATCTTAATTAATTAATACTACTTATCTCTAAATTAACATAACAAAATTTAACTTAAACAAAAAAAAAATGTTGTCCGTAGGGCGGCTCCCGAAGGCGCCTCCAAATGAAAGGAGGCTCCCTTGGGAGTAACAGTAAAAACTCCGGCTGAAACTAAGGAGGGCACCTCCCAACAGGTCAGAGGCGCCCCCATAACGCATTGAGGGCGTCCTCCATGCGGTTGAGGGCGCCCCCAAAGTTAATTTTTCCAACGAACAAACCTTTCTCTGTTCGTGTTTTTTAACGACTCAACTTACACTGAGGTGCCCTCTGCAACCCTATTTTCTCCCCTTCAACCCAAAATGCCTCCTAGGTATACCCTATTTCATTATATTGCTCCAATATAAATATTTTTGTGCATTTTTGTTACATTTTTGTGTTTATAAATCTAGGAAAAGATGAAACATAGATCCTGCTACAAGTAGTGCACCATCCATGGATCCTAGGTTTCTTACTGAGCACTATAGGCTAGAGTTCATTAGGTATACATTTACTCCATTAAAATGTAGATATTTAAGTAGATCCTTTTTTGCTAAATATTGTACATCTATCACCTAGATGTTTGAGCATTACCAGCCAGATAAGCTAGTTTACTATAGCCATGAAGTTAATCATGACTCGTGTGCTCATTTTTATAATAATCTAGATAAAGTAGATGATCTGATTTACTCCACCAGAGTTGGTGGAAGGGATTTTCAGTTTTCACCCACCCTCTTATGCACTAATCTAGGACTTAGGCCATCCACATGTTCATTTTTGTGTTACCTTAGTAGAGACCTACCATTTGGTGTGTTGGTTGCTACTCGGAAAACCTATAGGTTCCACTGTACAAAAATTTTGTACAAAGATCTGAACCTTTTCCTAGCTACCATGTGTTCTTTTAAATTAAATTTTGGATCGCCTGCGGAACTTAACACGTTTGATCCAAAACGTAATCTATTTGTTCTTTTAGGTTTTGACTTGGATCTCCTGCGGAACTTAACACGTTCGACCCAAGTCTCCTTAAGTTATTAATTCCATTAATTATTAATTTCCATAAAAGGTTCCCAGTACTGACGTAACGAGGCACATGGCCTTCTTGGATATGGGAGCAACCACCACCGACTAGACAAAACCTTTAATAGAAAGCTAATATTTAATTTCCTAAAATAAGTTTAGGATAACCAAAGAGAACAATCAAATCACAATGAAAAGAAAGAAACAAAAGAACACAACATCGAAAAACATATTCGAAATACTAGAACGTAAGCCTCTTGTATTTGGTATTATTTCCATAAATAACTAGCATGATGCGGAAAAGGAAAAACTACTAGTTATACCTTCTAGAAAGACCTCTTGATCTTCTACCGTATTCCTCTTCTAACCTCGGACGTTGTGTGGGCAACGATCTACCAAGATGAGAAAACACCAACCACCTTCTTCTCCTCCAAGCAAGGTTCGGCCACAAAGGAAAAACTTCACCAAAGAGGAAAACCAAAATACTAACCAAGCTCCAAGAGATGCTAGCTTTCTCTCCTTCTTCTTCTTCTTCTCCGAGTAGTATCCGGCCACCACAAGAGCTCCAATGGAAGAAAAGGGTTCGGCCACCACAAGAGGAAGAGAGGGAGAGGATGGCCGGCCACACCAAGGAACAAAAGAGGGAGAGAAATAATAGATGTTGTGTCTTGTGAAGGCACCCTCACCCCTTCTTTTATATTCCTTGGCCTAGGCAAATTAGGAAATTTAATTACAATAAAATTTCCTTAATTCCCTTGACATGATTTAATTGAGAAAAATAAAATAATATTTCCCCAATTAATCAATGGCCGGCCACATCAATGAAGGAAAAAATTAGACAAGTTTTAATCAACAATTAAAACTTCCTAATTTGTTTCCGGAAATTTTAAAAATAAAATTTCTCTTTAAAAATCTCTTCATGGTTGATAAAAGGAAATTTCTATAATTTTAATTTTATCAACATGTGAATAATTTTAAAGAGAAAATAAAATATCTCACCAATCTACCAATAAGGAAAGAGATCTAATCTCTTTCTTTAATCTTTTGTAGATCTTTTACAAGAGAGATATTTTAATTTTAATTCTCTTTAATAAATTATTTCTTCCACATAATAAAAATTAAAATTAAAATCCCTTTTAAATCTAATTTGGCCGGCCCCCACTAGCTTGGGTTCAAGCTAGGGCCGGCCACCCAATATTATACCTAGGCCGGCCCTAGCTTGTTCCCAAGCTAGCTTGGTCGGCCCCTATTGGGTGGGTATAGAAGGTGGGTATAGGTGGGTATAGAACTCTATAAATAAGAGGCTACGATAGGGACCGAGAGGAGGAATTGGTTTTGGTCTCCCGATAAAATTAAGCATCCCGTGTTCGCCCCGAATACACAACTTCATTTTATCAATGATAATTCATTCCACTAGAGAACTATCATTGAACTACCGCACCAATCCCAAATTATATTTTTGGGCTCCTTCTTATTATGAGCGTGTTAGTCTCCCTGTGTTTTAGATATCGAATGTCCACTAATTAAGTGAGTTACTGACAACTCATTTAATTAATATCTAAGTCCAAGAGTAGTACCACTCAACCTTATCATCATGTTAGACTAAGTCCACCTGCAGGGTTTAACATGACAATCCTTATGAGCTCCTCTTGGGGACATTATCAACCTAGTATCTCTAGGACACAGTTTCCTTCTATAATCAACAACACACACTATAAGTGATACCATTTCCCAACTTATCAGGTTTATCGATTCATCGAACTAAATCTCACCCATTGATAAATTAAAGAAATAAATATCAAACATATGTGCTTGTTATTATATTAGGATTAAGAGCACACACTTCCATAATAACTGAGGTCTTTGTTCCTTTAAAAAGTCAGTATAAAAGAAACGACCTCTAATGGTTCTACTCAATATACTCTGAGTGTACTAGTGTAATTATATAGTTAAGATAAACTAATATCTAATTACACTATGACCTTCTAATGGTTTGTTCCTTTCCATTTTAGTCGTGAGCTACTGTTTATAATTTATAAGGTACTGATAACATCATCTTCTGTATGTGACACCACATACTATGTTATCTACAATATAAATTAAATGAACAACTACAAACAAATGTAGACAATTTGACCAAATGTGATTCTTTATTCATAATGAATGTTTACAAAGCTTAGGCATTCAGTATACAATCCAACAATCTCCCACTTATACTAATGACTAAGCTGCCATATCTTCTACCATACATCTGATTCTCATTCCCTCCACATGCCGATCGAAAGCTTTCGCCGGAAGGGCCTTAGTGAAAGGATCTGCCAGGTTATCCGCTGATGCAATCTTGGCGATGACAACTTCTCCTCGCTTCACAATATCTCTTATCAGGTGGTACTTGCGCTCTATATGTTTACTTGCCTTATGGGCTCGTGGTTCCTTCGAGTTTGCAACTGCACCGCTATTATCACAATAAATTGTGATGATTTTGGGCAAACCAGGAATCACATATAAGTCCATTAGAAAGTTCCTGAGCCATACTACTTCTTTAGCTGCCTCAGAGGCTGCTACATACTCAGCTTCCATGGTTGAGTCCAAAACGCATTTCTGCTTAACACTCCTCCATGAAATGGCTCCACCTCCTAAAGTAAACACATAGCCTGATGTAGACTTACTGTTATCCCTATCTGATTGGAAATCTGAATCCGTGTAACCCACAGGGAGCAAATCGTCTGCTTGATAAACTAGCATATAATCTCTAGTCCTTCTCAGGTACTTTAATATATGCTTTACTGCAGTCCAATGTCCTTGTCCAGGGTTACTCTAATATCTGCTCACAATGCCCACGGTAAAACAGATATCAGGTCTCATACATAGCATTGCATACATTAGGCTTCCTACAGCTGAAGCATAAGGAACTGCTTTCATGTCATCTATCTCTTTCGATGTCTTCGGAGACATCTCTTTAGATAGAGCTACTCCATGTCTAAAAGGTAAGAAACCTTTCTTGGAATCCTGCATGCTAAAACGAGCAAGGATTGTATCTATATATGAAGCTTGGGACAGACACAACATTCTTTTCTTACGATCCCTTATAACTTTGATCCCAATAATGTGTGCACAATCTCCTAAGTCCTTCATATCAAATTGTTTGGACAACCATACTCTTACGCTTGATAATACCTTGACATTGTTGCCAATAAACAAAATATCATCTACGTATAGTACAAGAAATACCACCACGTTTCCGTTACACTTCTTATATACACAAGATTCATCCGGACTTTGAATAAATCCATATGACTGGATTACTTCATTAAACCGGATGTTCCAAGATCTTGAAGCTTGCTTTAGTCCATAAATGGACCAATTGAGCTTGCACACTAGATGCTCTTTGCCTTTTTCAATGAACCCTTCTGGTTGCTTCATATGGATGTTCTCTTCAAGACTTCCATTAAGGAAAGCTGTCTTGACATCCATTTGCCAAATCTCATAATCCATATGAGCAGCAATGGATAAGAGTATCCGGATAGACTTAAGCATGGCTACCGGTGAAAAGGTTTCCTCATAATCGATTCCCTCTTTCTGAGTGTACCCTTTCGCAACAAGCCTAGCTTTGAAGGTTTCTACCTTCCCGTCTGCCCCTCTTTTCCTTTTGTAGATCCACTTGCATCCAACGGCTTTTACACCATCAGGTGGTTCTACAAGCTCCCAGACCTTATTAGGTACATAGACTCTATTTCAGAATTCATTGCCTTTTGCCAAGATGCTGCATCTATATCTTGGAGTGCTTCGTCATATGTTCGTGGATCAGGTTCATGTTTACCCGGGATCAAGTCCGAAGACTCTCCCAAAAACATGAATCTTTCAGGCTGCCTTACAACCCTCCCACTACGACGAGGCACTGTCTGTGGTTGTGTATCATGTGTGACACGTGTTGCAGTCTCTTGTGGTACTTCATCTTGTACTGTTGGTACTGAAGTAGACATGTCCTCTCTAAGTTCTTCTAAAACAACTTTACTACTGGGCTTGTGATCCATTATATAGTCTTCTTCTAAAAACTGGGCATTGGTGCTAACAATGACCTTCTGGTCTTTAGGACTATAAAATAAACCTCCTTTCGTTCCTTTGGGATATCCTACAAACACGCGAACTTCTGTACGAGATTCTAACTTATCAGCATCTGGTTTTAGCACATGTGCTGGACTACCCCAAATCCGAATATGTCTTAGACTGGGTTTTCGCCCATTCCACAATTCTATGGGAGTAGAAGAAACTGATTTAGAAGGTACTAAGTTCAGAACGTATACTGCTGTTTCCAGAGCATATCCCCAAAACGAATTTGGTAATTCTGAATAACTCATCATCGATCTAACCATCTCCATAAGAGTCCTATTCCTTCGTTCTGCTACACCATTCTGTTGGGGTGTTCCAGGTGCAGACAATTGGGATTGAATCCCGGCCTCTGATAAGTAATTCCTAAACTCTCCTAAGAGGTATTCGCCACCACGATCAGACCGTAGTGTCTTGATACTTTTACCTAATCGTTTCTCCACATCAGCCTTGTATTCTTTGAACTTATCAAAGCACTCGGACTTGCGGCGCATTAGGTAAATGTATCCGTATCTTGAATAATCGTCTATGAAAGAGACAAAATATTCAAAACCTCCTCTTGCCTGGACAGACATAGGACCACACAAATCAGAGTGAACCAATTCTAACACTTCTTTGGCTCTATACCCCTTGGCCTTGAATGGCCTTTTGGTCATTTTACCTTCTAAGCAGGATTCACAAGTTGGAAAATTTTCCAACTCTAATGAACTCAAAAGTCCATCGGCTATAAGCCTCTGAATCCTACTTAAGTTAATATGACCAAGCCTTAGATGCCAAAGATATGCTTGGTTCATTTCCGAAGGTTCTTTTCTCTTTTTAGAATTAGAAGATGAGTTATAAATTTCCATGTTTTTCTTTGTGGAAGAAATTTGATTTAAAGTATACAAATTGCCAACTAATGCACCAGAACAGATAATCACTTTATTTCTTTTAATAACTACATCGTTACTGAAAGAAACTGAATATCCATCTAAAAACAGTTTATAAACTGAAATTAAATTCTTTCTAAAACTGGGTACATAAAGACAATTTCTTAAAACCAAATTTTTATTTCTACTAAAAGATAAGTAGACGTCTCCCACTGCAACAGCTGCCACCTTAGTAGCATTGCCCATGTAGACGGTAATCTCCCCTTCAGATAGTCGTCGGGTTTCCTGGAACCCCTGCAAGGAATTGCAGACATGATCAGTGGCTCCCGTATCTACACACCAGGTGCTGGTAGATAACACCGCTAAACATGTTTCAACAACTAGAGCATGAGATATACCTTTGTTTTGGTTCCTACGAGGACAGTCCGCCTTCCAATGTCCTGCCTGCTTGCAGATGAAGCACTTGCCATTCGGCTTCTTCACTCCAGCTTTAAATCCCGTACTCTGAGATTTATTCACTTTCTTTGCTGAGCCAGCTTGTTTCTTCTTCTTCTTTCCTTTCGGTTTAGAAGTAGAACCATTTTCAGCAAAGTGAATTTGAGAATTGTGACGAAATAATCCTTCTGCTGCTTGAAGTTCTGTCAGTAGTTCCCTAATTAATAAATCCTTTTATTCATATTATAGTTCGGCGGAACTGCTCAAAACTTCTAGGTAGCGTTTGGAGGATCATATCGATCTGGGTTTCCCCATCAATTTCTCCTCCAAGGATCTGTATCTCGTTCAGATAAGCCATCATCTTTAGGATATGATCCCTTACAGGAGTACCCTCTTGCATGGTGGTAGTCATTATCTTTCTCATGGCTTCTTGCCTAGAAGCCCTATCCTGATGACCAAAGAGTTCCTTGAGATTGTTCATAATATCATAAGCTGTTGGTAAATCTTGATGCTGATGTTGCAATACATTTGACATTGAAGCCAAAATGTAACACCGCGCCATCTCATCTGCCTTTACCCATCTCTTATGATATTCAATCTCCTCTTGGGTAGATTCACCAGTGGGTGCATCAGGACAAGGTTCAGTCAGTACAAATTTATAGCTTTCAGCAGTCAGAACAATGTCCAGGTTCCTTTTCCAATCTATGTAATTAGGTCCAGTAAGTCTATTCTGTTGAAGTATGATGGACAGTGGGTTGAAAGTCATCCTAAGAATCACAAATAACTTTTGGTCAGTACTCTAAATTTAGAATAATATTGATTCCTCAAACAATACTATTTTAAATTAACCAACACCTCATAACACCGTGAATTTTGTATGCCACGTTAGTGTGGACGTATACAAATTCAACATTTGTAAAGGAGGGTTTTAACCCATTAATTTTATTATCTTGTCAACCTAACTTTTGACAAATAAAATTAATAGTTGGTATTATTTGGTCACACAAATAATAGCAGTGACTCCGTTGGGGAGGATACTATTAGATGTGTCTAAGTGTATACCATTACTTGACACTAAGTCCATTAATAAGATTATGCCCCTTCCGTTGGGGAAGATCACACGCCTTTAATAATTTCAGTCATCCAAAATGGAAGTGTTCTAGTGATCCACAAACAAGCTCATCCGTTATGGAGGAAGGCACTCAGAGCCAACGCGCAAGCTTGTTTGTATCACTTACAAACCAGTAATGGAGACCATGGGATTTATTTAAAATCCCTCTCCCACTTAGTTATTTATAATTGAGGAATTTTAACTATGCTAGCCTACTAAACTTGTAAACTAACATGCACACACAGCACAATATAAAAGCAATAAATAGAAAATTTAATTTTCAACTATTATGGCTTTTATCTCTAGTTGTTCTCCGTGTGTTGTCATCCCAAGCTGCTGCCATATTTGGCCACCGACACCGGGTCTAGCTGTCGCATCCATCTTGCCCTTAGTTCCGCTGCGCCTCTGGTTCCTAGAAGGTTTCACGCTTTGCAAGATTCGATCCGCGACATAAATAGAATTTTACATTTTTGATCCTATATTCCATAAAAGGAATGTACATGTATCTAGATCAAAAATAAAATCCTAATAAAACTAAATACAGCTCCTGCTATATTTTAATACAATCATGCACACACATATAAATGCCCTTGACATGTCCAAGGGTCCAATCACACACATAATAACTAAAAGCCATAATAGTTGGATCCTGCATCCACAAAGTTAGCACATCCTACTATTAACCTGCCTAAATTATGTATGACATGTGCATAATTAAACTAAATACCAAATACACAGAGGCAAAACCCTAGCTCTGATACCAATTGTTGGTTGCTACTCGGAAAACCTATAGGTTCCACTGTACAAAAATTTTGTACAAAGATCTGAACCTTTTCCTAGCTACCATGTGTTCTTTTAAATTAAATTTTGGATCGCCTGCGGAACTTAACACGTTTGATCCAAAACTTAATCTATTTGTTCTTTTAGGTTTTGACTTGGATCTCCTGCGGAACTTAACACGTTCGACCCAAGTCTCCTTAAGTTATTAATTCCATTAAATATTAATTTCCATAAAAGGTTCCCAGTACTGACGTGACGAGGCACATGACCTTCTTGGATATGGGAGCAACCACCACCGACTAGACAAAACCTTTAATAGAAAGCTAATATTTAATTTCCTAAAATAACTTTAGGTTAACCAAAGAGAACAATCAAATCACAATGAAAAGAAAGAAACAAAAGAACACAACAACGAAAAACATATTCGAAATACTAGAACGTAAGCCTCTTGTATTTGGTATTATTTCCATAAATAACTAGCATGATGCGGAAAAGGAAAAACTACTAGTTATACCTTCTAGAAAGACCTCTTGATCTTCTACCGTATTCCTCTTCTAACCTCGGACGTTGTGTGGGCAACGATCAACCAAGATGAGAAAACACCAACCACCTTCTTCTCCTCCAAGCAAGGTTCGGCCACAAAGGAAAAACTTCACCAAGGAGGAAAACCATAATACTAACCAAGCTCCAAGAGATGCTAGCTTTCTCTCCTTCTTCTTCTTCTTCTCCGAGTAGTATCCGGCCACCACAAGAGCTCCAATGGAAGAAAAGGGTTCGGCCACCACAAGAGGAAGAGAGGGAGAGGATGGCCGGCCACACCAAGGAACAAAAGAGGGAGAGAAATAATAGATGTTGTGTCTTGTGAAGGCACCCTCACCCCTTCTTTTATATTCCTTGGCCTAGGCAAATTAGGAAATTTAATTACAATAAAATTTCCTTAATTCCCTTGACATGATTTAATTGAGAAAAATAAAATAATATTTCCCCAATTAATCAATGGCCGGCCACATCAATGAAGGAAAAAATTAGACAAGTTTTAATCAACAATTAAAACTTCCTAATTTGTTTCCAGAAATTTTAAAAATAAAATTTCTCTTTAAAAATCTCTTCATGGTTGATAAAAGGAAATTTCTATAATTTTAATTTTATCAACATGTGAATAATTTTAAAGAGTAAATAAAATATCTCACCAATCTACAAATAAGGAGAGAGATCTAATCTCTTTCTTTAATCTTTTGTAGATCTTTTACAAGAGAGATATTTTAATTTTAATTCTCTTTAATAAATTATTTCTTCCACATAATAAAAATTAAAATTAAAATCTCTTTTAAATCTAATTTGGCCGGCCCCCACTAGCTTGGGTTCAAGATAGGGCCGGCCACCCAATATTATACCTAGGCCGGCCCTAGCTTGTTCCCAAGCTAGCTTGGTCGGCCCCTATTGGGTGGGTATAGAAGGTAGGTATAGGTGGGTATAGAACTCTATAAATAAGAGGCTACGATAGGGACCGAGAGGAGGAATTGGTTTTGGTCTCCCGATAAAATTAAGCATCCCGTGTTCGCCTCGAACACACAACTTAATTTTATCAATGATAATTCATTCCACTAGAGAACTATCATTGAACTACCGCACCAATCCCAAATTATATTTTTGGACTCCTTCTTATTATGAGCGTGTTAGTCTCCCTGTGTTTAAGATATCGAATGTCCACTAATTAAGTGAGTTACTGACAACTCATTTAATTAATATCTAAGTCCAAGAGTAGTACCACTCAACCTTATCATCATGTTGGACTAAGTCCACCTGCAGGGTTTAACATGACAATCCTTATGAGCTCCTCTTGGGGACATTATCAACCTAGTATCTCTAGGACACAGTTTCCTTCTATAATCAACAACACACACTATAAGTGATACCATTTCCCAACTTATCGGGTTTATCGATTCATCGAACTAAATCTCACCCATTGATAAATTAAAGAAAAAATATCAAACATATGTGCTTGTTATTATATTAGGATTAAGAGCACACACTTCCATAATAACTGAGGTCTTTGTTCCTTTATAAAGTCAGTATAAAAGAAACGACCTCTAATGGTCCTACTCAATACACTCTGAGTGTACTAGTGTAATTATATAGTCAAGATAAACTAATACCTAATTACACTACGACCTTCTAATGGTTTGTTCCTTTCCATTTTAGTCGTGAGCTACTGTTTATAATTTATAAGGTACTGATAACATCATCTTCTGTATGTGACACCACATACTATGTTATCTACAATATAAATTAAATGAACAACTACAAACAAATGTAGACAATTTTACCAAATGTGATTCTTTATTAATAATGAATGTTTACAAAGCTTAGGCATTCAGTATACAATCCAACATGGTGAGCCCTACTCCCATATTACCTTAGATACTATCTATATGTATCTTTTTAGGGAGGAGAGTGTTGGTTAATCCTAGGAAAACGTAACGGTTCCACTGTACAAAATTTTTGTACAAGTGTCGAACCTTTCCTTAAATAACCTATTGTGTTCTTTAGAAGTTAAATTAGGAATCGCAAACGGGAACTTAACATCATTTATTCCAAATTTAACTTATCTGTTCTTAATGGTTTAAATTTGAATCGCAAGCCGAACTTAACACTATTGATTCAAATCTACCTAGATTATTAATTCCATAAATATTAATTTCCAAAATTGGCTTCCAGGACTGCATGGCGAGGCACATGGCCTTCTTGGATATGGGAGCAACCACCACCGCCTAGGCAATGCCTTTTAAGGAAAGCTAATATTTATTTCTTTAAATAACTCAAGATTAACTAAAAAGAACAATCGAATCACAAGTTCGAAAAAGAAGAAAACACAATCTCGAAAAACTATTTCGAAAAACTAGATCTAATTGCCTCTTGTATTTTGAATTCTTACAAAGAGAAAAACTAGCATGATGCGGAAAACAATTGCTAATTATACCTTCTCTTTGTATGCTAATGACCTCGAGATCTTCTGTCTTATTCCTCGCCTCGCCTTGGACGTCGTGTGGGCGACGATCCTCAAAGATGAACACCACCCAAAAGAGCTTCTCCTCTTCTTCTAAAATCTGGCCACTACCACCAAGGAGAGAGAGCAAAAGGGAAAAGAGAAGGGAGAGAAAAGAGGGCCGACCACTTGAGATCTCCAAGCCAAAGAATAGGAGTTGTGTCTCATGAAGCCCCCTCACCCCTTCTTTTATATTACTTGCCCAAGGCAAATAAGGAAAAACCTTTTACAAAAAATAAAATCATCCAAGAGTTTTTCCTTTTTCCTTTTTCCTTTTTATTTTTCCTTTTCTTTCCTCTTGATTGAATCAATCACCAATCAATGGTTGTGATCAATCCTATTTGGTTTAGGATTGCGATTGGTTTAATCCTATTGGTCGGCCCTTGCTTGGGCACCAAGCAAGGTGGCCGGCCACAATTAAAAGGAAAGGAAAAATAATTTTTAAAAATTTTACAAGAAGAAATCCTCTTATAAAATTTACAATCTCTCTTTCCTAAAGTATGAGTTATAAAAGGAAAGTTTCTAAAAATTAAAACCATGTTTTAAAATTTTAAAAACTCTCTTATAAAATTTCCTTTTTTAACATGGTGATAGAAAATTTAAATTTTAAAACTTCTTTTCCTTTTTTTTTCTTAAACCATAAGGATGGTTAAAAAAGGAAAGTTTTAAAATCTTTTAAACTCTCTATTTAAACATGTGGCCTAATTCAAATAAGGAAAGTTTTAAAAATTAAAATCTCTCTTTTAAAACTTATAGTTTTCTACAAAGAGAAGATTTTAAAAATTTAAAACAACCCTCCCTTTTAGAATTATTATGGCCGGCCCCTACAAGCTTGGTCACCAAGCTATAGGGCCGGCCCTACAAGAGGATGTGGCCGGCCATTGCTTGGTTACCAAGCAATGGTCCGGCCCCCTTCTTGGACACCAAGAAGAGCCTTACATTTGGATGGACTTGAGGCTATAATAAGGCTACGACCGGGACCTAGAGGAGAAATTGGTTTTGCCCTTCCGATGAGCTTGAGTATCACATGCTCACCCCGAACACACAACCCAAGTTCATCGATAATAACTCATTCCACTAGAGATTTATTACCGCACTACCGCACCAATCCCAAATTACATTATGGGCTCCTTCTTATCATGAGTGTGTTAATCTCCCTGTGTTTAAGATTACGAATATCCACTAATTAAGTAAGTTACTGATAACTCACTTAATTAATATCTAGCTCCAAGAGTAGTAGCACTCAACTTCATTGTCATGTCGGACTAGGTCCACCTGTAGGGTTTAACATAGCAATCCTTATGAGCTTCCCTTTGGGACATTCTCAACCTAGAAAACTAGGACACAGATTCCTTCTATAATCAACAACACACACTATAAGTAATATCATTTCCCAATTTATCGGGCATATTGATTTATCGAGCTACACCTCACCCTTTGATAAGTCAAAGAAATGAATATTAAATATATGTGCTTGTTATTATATTAGGATTAAGAGCACACACTTCCATAATAACTAAGGTCTAGTTTTTTTACTAAGTCAGTACAAAAAGAACATACCTAAATGATCCTACTCAATACACTTAGAGTGTACCAGTGTAATTTATTAATCAAGATAAACTAATACTTAATTACACTACGACTATTCCGATGGTTTGTTCCTTTCCATCTTAGTCACGAGCAACTGTTTATAATTTATAAAGAACCGATAACATGATCTTCTGTGTGTGAGACCACACACTATGTTATCTATAATATAAATTAATTGAGCATCTACATTTGGTATATATAAATGTTGACACTTGACCAATGTGATTCTTATAAATGTTTATACAAAAGCTAGGCTTTTAGTATACACTCCAACAATCTCCCACTTATACTAAAAGACTATGCTACCATAAATGCTGCCATACATCTGATTCCCATCCATTCAACATGCCCATCAAAAGCTCTTGCCTTAAGGGCCTTAGTGAAAGGATCTATAGGTCACCATTTGATCCAATCTAGGCGACAACAACTTCTCCTCGTTTATACGATTTCTCGTATTGGGTGGTACTTGCGCTCTTTTGTGATTACTTGCCTTATAGACTCATGGTTTCTTCGAGTTTGCTACTGCACCATCATTATTACAATAAATTGTAATAATCTTTGGATAAATCAGAAATCATATCTAAGTCCATCTTGAGGTTACTGAGTCATTTAGCTTCTATGAGTTCCTCAGAGGTTGCCAATTACTCAGCTTCTATGGTTGAGTATGAAAAGCACTTTTGCTTATCATTCTTCCATAGTTATGACTTTACCTCCTAAAGTAATCACAAAATCCCGAGGTCGATTTACTATTATCCCTATCTGATTGGAGGTCAAAATCCGTGCAACCTACAAGGACCAAATTATCTACCTTGTAAGCTAGCATATAATCTCTAGTGCCTCTAATGTACTTCAATATATGCTTTATCGCAGACGAATGTCCTTGTCCAGGGTTACTTTGATATCTGCTAACCATGCCCACGGCAAAACTGATATCAGGTCTCGTACACAGCATTGCATAGATAAGGCTTCCTACAGCCGAAGCATAGGGAACTGCGTTCATGTCCTCAATCTCCTTTGATGTCTTTGGAGACATCACTTTAGATAAGGCAACTCCATGCCTAAAAGGTAAGAAACCTTTCTTGGAGTTCTGCATGCTAAATGAGCAAGGATTGTATGAAGCTCGGGATAAGAACAACATTCTTTTCTTGCGATCCCTTATGTCTTTGATCCCAAGAATGTGTGCACATTCTCCTAAGTTCTTCATATCGAATTATTTGCACAACCATACCCTTACTTCTTACAACACTTTGATATTGTTTCTAACTACCAAAAATGTTATCTACGTATAGTACAAGAAATACCACCACGTTTCCATCACACTTCTTGTATACACAAGACTCATTCGATTATTAAATAAATCCATAGGTCTGGATTACTTTATTAAATCGAATGTTCCAAGACCTTGAAACTTTACTTCAGTCCATAGACTGATTGAGCTTACATACTAGATGCTCTTTTCCCTTTGCAATGAACCTCTCTGGTTGCTTTATATGGATGCTTTCTTCAAGACTTCCATTAAGGAAAACTGTCTTGTCATCCATTTGCTAAATCTCATAGTCCATATGAGCAGCAATAGATAAAAGAATCCGGATAGACTAAAACATGGCTACCGGTAAAAGGTTTCCCTTTTCAACAAGCCTTGCTTTGGAAGTTCACACCTTCCTGTCTATCCTTCTTTTCCTATTGTAGACCTTTTTACACCTAATGGCTTTTACACCATCTGGTGGTTCTACAAGCTTCCAGATTAGAATACTTATATTCTAATTCTGTATTCATTGCTCTTTGCCAAGATGCTGCATCTTTATCTTGGAGTGCTTTATCATATGTTCGGGATCAGGCTCATGTTCATTTGGGATCAAGTTCAAAGACTCTCCCAAAACATGAATCTTTTAGGTTGGTTGACAACCCTTCCACTACGATGAGGCACTGTCTGTAATTGTGTATCATTTATGATACGTGTTGCAGTTTCTTGTGATATTTCATCTTGTACAGTTGATATTAGATTAGACGTGTCCTTTAATATTTTCTTAAGAATAAATTTACTTTTGGGCTTGTGGTTCATTAAATAGTTCTCTTCTAAAAATCGGTCATTGATGCTAACAATGACCTTCTGATTTTTAAGACTATAAACCTTCTTTCGTTTATCTAGGATAACCCATAAACAAGTGAACTCTTGTCAAACTTATCATTGTCTCTCTTCAACATATGTGTTGGACTACCCGAATCCGAATATGCTTCAAAATATGCTTACACCTATTCAGCAATTATATATGAGTAGAGAGTTCTGATTTGGAAGGTACTATGCTTACTTTCATTTTTAGAGTATATCCTTAAAATGAATTTGGTAATTTTCTGAATAACTCATCATTGATCTAATTATTCCATAAGAGCCTTATACCTTCTTTCTACTACACCATTCTGTTGGGGTATACCAGGTGCAGTTAGTTGGGATTGAATCCCGACTTCTGATAAGTGACTCCTAAACTCTCCTAAGAGGTACTTGTTACTACGATTTCACCATAGTATCTTGATACTTTTACTTTGATGTTACTCCACATCAGCCTAGTATTCTTTGAACTAATCAAAACACTTAGACTTGTGGCGAGTCAAGTAAATGTATCCTTATCTCGAATAGTCGTCTATAAAAGAGACGAAATATTCAAAACAACCTCTTGCCTGGATAGTCAAAGGTCTACACAAATCAAAATGAACCAATTCCAACATATCTTTGGCTCTATACCCCTTTAAAACCTACTTGGTTATTTTTTCTTCCAAGTAAGACTCGTAGGTTGGAAAGATTTCCACTACCAATGAACCTAAGAGTTCATTGGTTATTATCCTTTGAATCCTACTCAAGTTAATATAACCTAGCCTTGGATGCCAAAAATATGATTGGTTCATTTCCGAAGGTTACTTTCTCTTAAAATTAAAAAATGTGTTATTAATTTCTATTTATTGCATCGTGGGAGTTATTGGATTATAAATTGTCAACCAACATACCAGAATAGATAACTTCCCTATTTTCTTGATAGTAAGTTTGTTATCAAAATAGACAGAATATCTATTCTTTAATAGTTTAGAAACTGAAATCAGGTTCTTTCTAAACTTAGTACGTAAAGACAATTTCTAATAATCCATATTTTATTCCTATCAAAGGATAAACATCTCCCACTGCAACAACTGCTACTTTTACAGCAGTGCCCATGTGGACGGTGATTTATATAGTTGTCAGATTTTCTAGAACCTCTGCAATGAATTGCAGACATAATCAGTGGTTCCTGTATCTACACACCAGGTACCGGTAGATAACACCACTAAATATGTTTCAACAACTAATAAAATATACCGTTATTGTTCTTAGTTCTGAAAGGACAGTCTACCTTAATGTCTAAGTTTTCCAATCATTACAATTGGGACTACTAAGTCTATTCTATAGTATAACAACTAGGGGATTGACTAACATTTGAAATCCTAAGAATCACAAAAATATTTGGTCAAGACCAACATCTCAAAATCCTCTTGAAATTTGTATGCCACGTTAGTGTGGACGTATACAAATTCTAAAAAGAAATTTCATCCATTAATTTTATTATCTCGTCAACCTATGACAAATAAAATTAATAGTTGGTCTGTCTTTGATCAAATATTTGGTCAAGACTCTAAATTTAAAATAATATTAATTCCTCAAACAATACTATTTAAATTTACCAACACCTCAAAACACCATGAGTTTTGCATGCCACGTTAGTGTGGACGTATACAAAATCAACATTTGTAAGAGGAGGGTTTTACCCATTGACTATCTTATCAGTATAACTTTTTGACAAATAAAATTACCTCAAACACCATGAATCTTGTATGCCATGTTAGTGTGGACATATACAAATTCAAACATTTGTAAGAGGGGTTTATTAATTTTATTATCTTGCCAATCTAGTTTTATGACAAATCAATAGTTGGTTTCCCTTTGGTCACACAAGTGATAGTAGTGACTCCGTTGGGGAGGATACTAGTAAATGTGTCTAAGTGTATACCATTACTTGATACTAAGTCCATTAAATAGAATTGTGCCCCTTCAGTTGGAGAAGATCACACACATCCTAAATATCTTCCTATAACCATCCATTAAGAAAGTTTGATCTAGTGATCCGCAAACAAACTCATCCGTTGTGGAGGGAGGCACTCAGAGTCAACACGCAACCTTGTTGCATCACTTACAAACCAGTAATGGAGACCGTGGGATTAATATACTAATCCCTCTCCCACTTAGTTATTTAAGGTGAGGAATTTTAACCTATGCTAGCATATATCATACGCACACAAACATCACAGTAAATAAAAGCAATAAATTTGGAAATTAATTTTCCAACTATTATGGCCTTTTCCATCACTATCTTCGGTATGCTCCAACCCTAGCTGCTGCCATCTTTAGCCACCGCCATTGGGTCGAGTTGTCGCAACCTTCTTACTTCTTATTCCGCTACGCCTCTGGTGCTCCAAAAGTACCTCGCCTCGCAAGAATCCGATCCGCGACAAAAATAGAATTTTACATATATCGATCCTATATTCCACGAGGGAATGTACATGTTTTCTAGATCGAACAAAATAAAATTCTAAAAATAATACAGCTCCTGTTGTATTTTATACATACAATCATGCACATAAATAATGCCCTTGACATGTCCAAGGGTCCAATCACACACAATATCAATAAGCCATAATAGTTGGAGCCTGCAACCAAAGAGTTAGCACATCCTACTATTTTCCTGCCTAAATTATGTATGACATGTGCATAACCTATTTGAATTCTAAAAATACACAGAGGCAAACCCTAGCTCTGAAATAAATTGTTGGTTAATCCTTGGAAAACGTACCGGTTCCACTGTATAAAATTTTTGTACAAGTGTCGAATCTTTCGTTAAATAACCTATTGTGTTCTTTAGAAGTTAAATTAGGAATCGCAGACGGAACTTAACATCATTGATTCCAAATTTAACTTATCTGTTCTTAATGGTTTAAATTTGAATCGCAAGCGGAACTTAACACTATTGATTCAAATCTACCTAGATTATTAATTCCATAAATATTAATTTCCAAAATTGGCTTCCAGGACTGCATGGCGAGGCACATGGCCTTCTTGGATATGGGAGCAACCACCACCGCCTAGGCAAAGCCTTTTAAGAAAAGCTAATATTTATTTCTTTAAATAACTCAAGGTTAACCAAAAAGAACAATCGAATCACAAGTTCGAAAAAGAAGAAAACACAATCTCGAAAAACTATTTCGAAAAACTAGATCTAATTGCCTCTTGTATTTTGAATTCTTACAAAGAGAAAAACTAGCATGATGCGGAAAATAATTGCTAATTATACATTCTATTTGTATGCTAATGACCTCGAGATCTTCTGTCGTATTCCTCGCCTCGCCTTGGACGTCGTGTGGGCGACGATCCTCCAAGATGAACACCACCCAAAAGATCTTCTCCTCTTCTTCTAAAATCTGGCCACTACCACCAAGGAGAGAGAGCAAAAGGGAAAAGAGAAGGGAGAGAAAAGAAGGCCGACCACTTGAGATCTCCAAGCCAAAGAATAAGAGTTGTGTCTCATGAAGCCCCCTCAGCCCTTCTTTTTTATTACTTTCCCAAGGCAAATAAGGAAAAACCTTTTACAAAAAATAAAATCATCCAAGAGTTTTTCCTTTTTCCTTTTTATTTTTCCTTTTCTTTCCTCTTGATTGAATCAATCACCAATCAATGGTTGTGATCAATCCTATTTGATTTAGGATTGGGATTGGTTTAATCCTATTGGCCGGCCCTTGCTTGGGCACCAAGCAAGGTGGCCGGCCATAATTAAAAGGAAAGGAAAAATAATTTTTAAAAATTTTACAAGAAGAAATTCTCTTATAAAATTTACAAGCTCTCTTTCCTAAAGTATGAGTTAAAAAAGGAAAGTTTCTAAAAATTAAAACCATGTTTTAAAATTTTAAAAACTCTCTTATAAAATTTCCTTTTTTAACATGGTGATAGAAAATTTAAATTTTAAAACTTCTTTTCCTTTTTTTTTCTTAAACCATAAGGATGGTTAAAAAAGGAAAGTTTTAAAATCTTTTAAACTCTCTATTTAAACATGTGACCTAATTCAAATAAGGAAAATTTTAAAAATTAAAATCTCTCTTTTAAAACTTATAGTTTTCTACAAAGAGAAGATTTTAAAAATTTAAAACAACCCTCCCTTTTAGAATTATTATGGCCGGCCCCTACAAGCTTGGTCACCAAGCTATAGGGCCGGCCCCTACAAGAGGATGTGGCCGACCATTGCTTGGTCACCAAGCAATGGTCCGGCCCCCTTCTTGGACACCAAGAAGAGCCTTACATTTGGATGGACTTGAGGCTATAATGAGGCTACGACCGGGACCTAGAGGAGAAATTGGTTTTGGCCTTCCGATGAGCTTGAGTATCCCATGCTCACCCCGAACACACAACTCAAGTTCATCGATAATAACTCAATACACTAGAGAGTTATTACCGCACTACCGCACCAATCCCAAATTACATTATGGGCTCCTTCTTATCATGAGTGTGTTAGTCTCTCTGTGTTTAAGATTACGAATGTCCACTAATTAAGTAAGTTACTGACAACTCACTTAATTAATATCTAGCTCCAAGAGTAGTACCACTCAACTTCATTGTCATGTCGGACTAGGTCCACCTGCTGGGTTTAACATGACAATCCTTATGAGCTCCTCTTGGGGACATTCTCAACCTAGAAAACGAGGACACAGATTCCTTCTATAAACAACAACACACACTATAAGTAATACCATTTCTCAATTTATCGGGCATATTGATTTATCGAGCTAAACCTCACCCTTTGATAAGTCAAAGAAATGAATATTAAATATATGTGCTTGTTATTATATTAGGATTAAGAGCACACACTTCCATAATAACTAAGGTCTAGTTCTTTTACTAAGTCAGTACAAAAAGAACTTACCTAAATGATCCTACTCAATACACTTAGAGTGTACCAGTGTAATTTATTAATCAAGATAAACTAATACTTAATTACACTACAACTATTCCGATGGTTTGTTCCCTTCCATCTTAGTCGCAAGCAACTGTTTATAATTTATAAAGAACCGATAACATGATCTCCTGTGTGTGACACCACACACTATGTTATCTATAATATAAATTAATTGAACATCTACATTTGGTATATATAAATGTAGACACTTGACCAATGTGATTCTTATAAATGTTTATACAAAAGCTAGGCTTTTAGTATACACTCCAACAGAGAGATCACCTGTTGTGATTGACTTCAGGTCACTCTCTCTTAGGGTCTAGGACTATATCATGTACAGGGTCCTGTCATCCTGCATTTTGGCGATCACACCTCAGAATGTTTCAACGATGTGCCCTTCTCATTCCTTTTTTTTGTATGCCCTTTGTCATCATTTGGATATAGATATAGCATTACATATGTTTCATAACATTATACATGCATTCGGTCTTGTCACTAGGCTCGAGATCCATGTGCCCTATTGTCATGTCTTGACATATATGTTTTCGACCTTAGGGATAGACACGACCCAGGGGAGGGTTACTTCCCTTAGTCCTTATGATGAGTTCGGTCAGCGTCGGTTAGCCTTAGTGCATGTAGACATTATCACTCGGGGGATCAGAGCCTGGAGAGGTGGGCCACAGAGGCAGATATCTTTGAGCATCCTCCTCCGCCACATCCCTCGACCTCGACCTGGACCTGGCCCTCGCCTTCACTATCCAATGAGGATCGATTCACTCGTCTCGAGGAGTCCTTCGCGTAGTTACAGTAGTCAGTCTCAGATGGTTTCAGCACACTCTAGGGGGAGAAGACTACTCTCCGGGATGACATGGCAACTAGACTTGAGCAGATCCTTCAGACTCTGCGAGGCCCTGAGCCACCATTACCATCACCTACTGACGATGCTCTGACTTGATCAACCTATATACTTCCCTATGCATTGTATATGATTGACATACTATCTATAAATAGCTTGTTTAATAAACATGCATTATAGACTTGGATTCTTTTTACTTTTCAAAATTCCTTTCAAGTTTTTTAAAAATTCTAGTTAAAATATTTTCTAAATTTCAATTTTGTTAGTATTTCAAAATTTAGACTTAACCTAGGTATTTACCCCTAGATCTTAGCCAGAGCATCTCACAAAGTACACTAGGATTACCTTGCATGTGTATGAAAAAACATAGAATGTTGTGAGATACATAGGGTACTACCTGGACTTCAGAATGCTTATGTCTGTGCATCGACATAAGTCTGAGCAATAAATATCAACTTAATATTAATCAAATTAAGTCATTCATGCTAAGTCAAACTAACTGGAACACTTACTTAATTTGACTAACCAAGTGAAAGCTACTACCTCTTGGTAAATAGCTAGTAACAAAAGGTTAAATAGTTGTTTGAATGTAAATATTTTGTTTACTTATGCTTGGACCCTAAAAATTTATTTTGGCATTAATTAAGGGGGAGTGCAAAGAAATTTAAGACATTAATTTTTATCTTTATTTTCTTAAAACATTGTCTTTTTCAAAGTTAAACTTTTCAAAAAGTTTAAAATATTTCTAAAAAGGAAGTTCATTTTTTTGTAAAAATGTATTATCTTTGACAGAAACTAAGTATTTGCTAAAATATTTTCAAATATTTTTACAAGAAAATAATTTTAAAATTAAGCTTTTATCAAAATTTTTAAAAACTAAGCTTTTATAAAAATATTTTTTAAAGTTGAGTACTTCCAACTAATTTTTTTTTTTCAAAACCTTTCTTTTTAAAAGCTAAGTACTAAATTGATCAAAGTCTTTTTAAAGCTAAGTTTTGAAAGCTAAGTATTAAATTTATCAAAGTATTTTTTAATCTAAGTATTTTCAAAACAAGATATTTAGCTAAGTTTTGAAAAGCTATGAAGGTTTCAAAACTTATGTTTATCTATGTTTTTTTGAAATAGCTAAGTAAAAATCTCTACTTTAGCTAAGTTTTTTAAAAGAAATTATTTTCAAAGTTAAATTTCGTTGAGTGCTACCCTTCAGGGGGAGCTTAAAGTTAACAAGAATAAATTTTTTTACAATCCTCTCTCTACTTAATATGCTTTTTTGATTTATGTTAATGGGGGAGAGAGAAGTTAAGAAAGTTAAGAATTTAAACATAATTTTTATAAAAGAGGGAGCGTAAGTAAGGGGGAGACAAAGTTTTTTATTTTTTATACTCATGATACTTATGCTTAAATTTCTTCACTATATTGTTATGTTTTACTTAACTTTGAACCATATTGTCATAATAAAAAAGGGGGAGATTGTTGGTGCGGGAAGCATCCGACAGTCAAACCAGTGTTTTGATTATGTCAAAGGGTCCAAAGTTAAGTTGTTTTGTTATCTAATGATTTTAAATGACATTGTAGGAAAGTCCTAAGTATACTTAGGCAAAAGTCCTAGCTGCGGTTTGACAAAAAACATATATTATCTACACAATGCCTAAAAAAGAGTCAAAATAAGGTGCGAAAATATAAATCATAATCACGAAATAGAAGTGAATGTATGACAATCAATGCCTAAAAACATATATTATCTACACACATCATTTGAGTCTAGCCCATCCTAGGAACCTAGATCCCTTCTAAGCACTTGGATACTGATGTACACTGACAAATCAAAGGCTGCCACCTCATCCTACCATGAGCAGAGGTGATCAGGGTGCTTAGATCCCTTTCAGGCACTTGCATCAGCTCTAAGCACATGGATAAGCTCTTCTAGACTTTTTAACTTTTGCATCATAGAGTTAACAAAAAAAATAAAATAACATTAAATACAATAATTTGGTAGACTTTGGACTATTCAGTCTTAAATTTTGGATTTCCTATAAAACTCTAAGTATGACCAATGTTTATTGTTCCTTCAATTGGGAATATATCGTCACTGACTTCTCTGAGGAGAGTTTACCTGTTGCCAAATATCTAGTCTTCCATATATATTTGGACATTTTCTCAGCATACAATCTTGACCTTAGATACCTCTTGCTAGAAGTTTGGTCCTTGACTCGCCTAGACTTCTGCCTAATAGTGTCCTTGACCCCTAAGACTTATGCCAAGTGTCCTTGCAACTCCTAGGACTTCTACCTGACATCCACGATCTCCCAATACTTTTTCCTAATCCACTTGACCAAGACTTATTTGCCCAAACCACTTGACCAAGACTTTTTTGCCTAGTCAACTTGACAAGGACTTCTTTCCCTAGCCTTAACTAGGACTTTCTTGCACACTTAATCAAGCTCATTAGAATAACAATAGATCTTAACTTTAAATCTTTTCCAATATCAAAATCATGTTCATTTATCTGGTGCTTCCAGCACTAACAATCTCTCATTTTTTATTTATAGAAACCTTGTTCAAATTTAAGTAAAACATAAATATAGCATTCTATTTTTAAATTAAAAGCATTTACAAGTTAAAGAGTAAGTTAAAGTGTTCAAAAATAATGCTCCCCCTTAGTTTAAGACTCTCCCCTAGAAATTGACATGCTCTTTAACTTTTTCACATTTTTGAAAAAACTCATTTTAACTTAAACTTTTAACTTCTACTTTTATCCCCCTTTGGCATACATCAAAAATATTAATCAAAGGGAAAATAGTAGATTTGAAAATAAGATCAGTTTGAATATTTTTCTAAAGTTTGTAAAAGTTTTAGAAAAAGTAGACAAATTTAAAATATTTTTAGAAAGTTTTCAAAGGCAAGTTTTTTATAAAAAATTTGTAGACATTAAAAGTTTGAAAGAATTAAACAATTTTAAAATTAGAAAAATTTTGAAAAGAGATTTCAGAAAGATTTAAAATAGAATTTTTGAGAGTGAAAAGAAAACTAAGTCAAGAATTTCACATTGAACACATATTATTGAATTTAATACTTGTAACAAGATTGAAGATGAATATCAGTTCAAGCATTAACCTTAGAGTCCAAGCATGATTTAAAAGAAAAAATTATTAATTTTAAAAAATAATATTTTAAATATTCTTCTATTTTTCTTAAGAGAAACATCTAACCTTTATCTACTAATTGACTACCAAAAGATAAGAGTTTTAACTTGGTTAGTCAAGTTAAGTAAAAATATCTAGCTAGTTCTTTACTATGAAGGATTACTTACTTGATCAATTTAAATTGGTATTTCTAGCCTAGACTTATGATGTGCACTAATATAAGCATTTAAAATCTAGGCTTTCTAAGTATTTTTAATACATAAGAAAGGTAATCCTAATGTTCTTATAAGATGTTGGTTGCATTAAACTATAGATTCATGCTTTATAGGGGGAACCTGAGGCTAAGTCCATCCATAAGTTTAAACACATAGATTTTGAAAAAGATAGGATTAAAAAACATAAGTTTTTGAAGAAGATAGTTTTCAAAAACATAAGTTTGAAAAGTATGTAAGCTTTGAAAAATATATGTGATGTGCATAGATTATATATGTTTTTATGCATTGTTTGATGCATATTCACTTGTATTTCTTGATTATGATACATGTTATCACACTCCATTTTATCATTGTTACTTATTTTATTTAGAGAATTACTTTTTGTATGATTTCATTAATAGGATGCAATTTCAAAGGAAAATGGAGAAAATTTGATGTCAGAGTAGAATACAGCAGTAAACAAGGTCATGCCTCATAGGCACACGAACATATCTCCTCCATAGAACCAACCATGCCCCGGTGGTGTCAAAAGACATGGTCGTGACTCTCTCTAGTGCAAAATATACCCTTGCCATGCCTAGAGGCATGGTCATGTCTCACCCTCGAAAAGTTCCCATAGGCAGGTCGTGCCAAAAGGGCAAGGCCGTGCCAAAAGGGCAAGGCTGTGCCCCTTTTCTAGAAGCAAACCATGGCCCGACCATGGAAAAAGGCATGATCATGCCTTATTATCTCCCTTCTCACATGGCCAAGACGTGTCTTGAGGCATGGCCAAGACATGCCTTGAAGCACGGCTAGGAAATGCCTTAAGGCATGGTCGTGCCATTTTTTGCCATGCCTCCCACAACCAGGACATGCCATAAGGCACGATCGTGTGTTGAACAAGTAGGTGTCATGCCCCTACCTATAAAAAGGGGCTTTCTCTACTTTTGAAGTTATCTTAGGTTAAGGGCTTAGCTCCTTTACTTGGGGAAAGGTTCTCCCCTTGAGAGAAACACTATAACCTCTTCTAAGAGTTGTCATCAATGATCTGTCCGTCGGAGCAAGGGAACACCTTCAACAATGCTGGAATTTATGAATAAACATTTCCCTTCTCTTTATTTCACATATTAAGTTCTATAATGATATTTCTTTATCTATTGGTTGTGTCTCCCTTCTCTATGGAATATATTCACCAGATTTATAATGTAGGAAGTAATTATAACGTGATGTGCGAACTATATATTTGTTATTCTATGATATGGTTATGACTTATTCTATTATGTTGTAACTTATTTAGGTTTAATGAAATGTCTATGTGATAAATGCATATGGATTGTGGTGGATTGGTCACCTTGTAAAGGAGAAGTGCTAGATTGTATGACTGTGAGGATTTGTAACAGAGGTTATTTATTTAAGTAGACTTTCTAGAATGATCCTCTTGCAAGGAGGCCAACTCTCTACAAAGGGATTTGCTAATTAGAGCTTAGTGGATTTTTTCAACTTAATGTTAGGAAGTGACTTGTGTAATCTAGAGATTGTATAATGGGGGGACCCTTAGTGACAGAGGATATTTCTTTAAATAGACTTTCTAGGTTATATCTTTACTTAATAGAATTAATCTAACATTAGCAGGTAATTGAGACAACTCTAGAGATTGTATGACTGGGGAGTCCTTAGTGATAGAGGGTATCCATTTAATCAGACTTTCTAGGGTTCCTTCTTTACTAAATGGCATTGGAAATTTGTGTATACTAAGAGGTCATATTATTATTTGGTTAGAATCTCTACAAGAATATAAGCATGTAGGTAAGTGTTGTTGCTACACGGAAAACCCAATGGCTCCACTGTACAAAAATTTTGTATGTGATCTGAACCTTTCCTAGCTACCATGTGTTCTTTTAAGTTAAACTTGTATCTCCTGCGGAACTTAACACGTTTGATTCCAAGTTTAACTTATATGTTCCTTTAGGTTTAGATTTGGATCTCCTGCGGAACTTAACACGTTTGATCCAAATCACCTAGGTTATAAATTCAATTAAATATTAGTTTCCAAAATTGGCTTCCAGTACTGTATGGCGAGACACTTGGCCTTCTTGGATATGGGAGCAACCACCACCGACTAGACAAAGCCTTTTAAGGAAAGTTAATATTTAATTTCATTATATAACTCTAGGTTAACCAAAAGGAGCAATCAAATCACAAGGAAAAAAGAAAAAAAACACAACATCGAAATTAAATTCGAAAAACAAGAATCGAATGCCTCTTGTATTTGGTATTTATACAAAGAAAAATTAACTAGTATGATGCGAAAATTAAATACTAGTTATACCTCTTCCTTGTATGCTAAAAACCTCGAGATCTTCTGCTGTATCCCTCGCCACCTCTTGGACGTCGTGTGGGCGACGATCCTCCAAGACGAACACCACCCGGAGAGCTTCTCCTCCTTCTCTAGAAATCAGCCACCACCACCACAAAGGAGCAAAAGAGAGCAAAGGGAAGAGAGGGAGAGGGGCCGGCCACTTGATGATCTCCAACAACACAATATCAATTGTTATGTTTTTCAAGGCCTCCCCTTCCCCCCTTTTTATATTAGTTTCCCAACGGAAAATTATGGAAAGAGTTTTATAAAAAATTAGACTCATTCCTATTTCCTTTTAATTTTTTCTTTTTCTTTCCTTTTAATTAATCAATCCTAGATTGATTTATTAATTAAACAACTATTTGTTGATGTTTAATTATTTGACCGGCCCCTTGCTTGGGCACTAAGCAAGGTGGGCGGCCACTTATTAAAAGGGAAAGAAAGGAAAATTTTTTATAAAATTTTAAAAGAAGAAAACTTCTAATAAAATTTTACAAACTGTTTTTTTTTCTAATGTGGATATTAAAAGGAAAGTTTTAAAATTTAAAACCAAGTTTTAAAATTTAAAACATCTCTAATAATATTTCTTTCTAAAAGAAAGTTTTATAAATTTTAGAACTCTCTTTTAAAACCTTGTGGCCTAATTTAAATTAGGAAAATTTTAAAATCTCTCTTTTTACAAATTGTAAATATCTGAGGAAATTTTAAAATTCAAAAACAACCTTCCTAATTTAAATATTACGGTCGGCCCCTTTGGCCAAGGCAAGGGCCGACCACTTCTAGAGAATATGTGGCCGGCCATTGCTTGGTCACCAAGCAATGAACCGGCCCCTTCTTGGACACCAAGATAGGCTTTTCTTTGGATGGACATGAGGCTTTATTGAGGCTACAACAGGGACCTAGAGGAGAAATTGATTTTGGCCTTCCGATGAGCTTGAGTATCCCGTGCTCGCCCCGAACACACAACTCAAGTTCATCGATAATCACTCATTCCACTAGAGAGTTATTACCGCACTACCGCACCAATCCCAAATTATATTATGGGCTCCTTCTTATCATGAGTGTGTTAGTCTCCCTGTGTTTACGATTACGAATGTCCACTAATTAAGTGAGTTACTGACAACTCATTTAATTAATATCTAGCTCGAAGAGTAGTACCACTCAACTTTATTGTCATGTTGGACTAGGTCCACCTGCAGGGTTTAACATGGCAATCCTTATGAGCTCCTCTTGGGGACATTCTCAACCTAGATAACTAGGACACAGATTCCTTCTATAATCAACAACACATACTATAAGTAATATGATTTCCTAACTTATCGGGCATATTGATTTATCGAGCTAAACCTCACCCTTTGATAAGTCAAAGAAATAAATATTAAATATACATGATTGTTATTATATTAGGATTAAGAGCACACACTTCCATAATAACTAAGGTCTAGTTCTTTTACTAAGTCAGTACAAAAAGAACTTAACTAAATGATCCTACTCAATACACTTAAAGTGTATCAGTGTAATTTATTAGTCAAGATAAACTAATACTTAATTACACTACGTATATTCTGATGGTTTGTTCTTTTCCATCTTAGTCGTGAGCAACTGTTTATAATTTATAGAGAACCGACAACATGATCTTCTAAGTGTGACTCCACACTTCATGTTATCTACTATATAAATTAATTGAACAATTACATTTAACAAATAAATGTAAACATTTGACCAATGTGATTCTTTATTTCCAGATAAATGTGTACAAAAGCTAAACTTTTTAGTATACACTCCAATAGTAAGGTGATGAATAATTCATAGGGACACTAATTAGCATTATAGTGAAATCAAAATTAGATAACCAATTCCCTAGTCACTCTCTCCCCCTCTTTGCTCACTTCCTCTCTCTCTTTCTCTCTCAACTCTCTTTTTATCTCTCTCAACTCTAGTTCTCAAGACTTCATCTAACTTTCAACTGTCTGCATACCTTGCATTGCAAATCGGCTAGTGTTTAATCAACATTCCCTATAAGATTGATATTTTTATTACTTGATGACAGTTCGTGCACTTACGGATTGACAACAAGTTTTTAGTGTCATTGCCGAGGACTATTTCTGATTAACATTAGTTGGCTAGCAAATCATTACTCTAGACATTTTTATTTTTGTTAAATAAAATTCTACATTTTCGACTTGTTTTTCCTATTCTAAGTAATATCTTTCAAATGTTCATGTTTTCTCTGAATGCAAGGGTGCATGCTCTAATTCAAAGGTTTGATCAAATGACTGCTATAAATTATACTAATGTCTATTGTCAAACTTGTGCAGTAAGTCATGTGAACGTTAATTGCCCAATATTAATTAACCATACTTATAGAAAATATGGAGAAAGATGAGGTACCCTTCCCAACTACAATTAATGGATAGATTAATATTATTGCGAGGCTTGTAAAGAAAGAGGCCATACAATCGACAACTACATTAGGATATGCAATTTGGAAATATATTTAGATAATATCAACAAAATGTTTGATTAAATGGCCTCATAAAATCCATGCACCAATGGATCTGATTAGTGGAACCTTCAAAATTTTTTAAGTCACAATCAGGGGCAAGGTAACTATGATAATGTAATGGAAGCTCAATCTTCATCTCAATGGGATAGAATACTGAAATTGGTTGAAAGCATCCAAAGTTCACAAGCTCAAATGCATAAGGAAATCAAGAAAATGAATGTTAAGTGCATTAACATAAACTCATCATTTCTTAGCATTTCTACTCGACTCTCTACTTGGGAGGAATCTAGGATGAGTGAAGTTAAAGTTCCAGAAGTGCCTTTCCTACCTACATCAAAGTCCATGCTTGATGATTTACTTTCTTCAGTAATTGGTAATATTAAGATTTTATTTTTTTATTTAAAGCTACTAACTAATTATTTTTCAAGCATGATGGTGGAAGAACATACTTTGTACAAAAATCACATGGACAACCTCATGATAAACCTTTAAAGGAGAGCATATATTTTGAGACACTAAGAGCCCTTGTTAAGAGGGTTTTTAAATTTCTTACTCTGCTACTTGTGAGGTTTAGATGATCTAATAAGGGTTCGAGCTCATGATCTAAAAACAAATGCTTCTTGGGAGGCACCCCAAGGTCTTTTTTGTTTTCATTTCTCTTTTACTTACTTTTTTCTCTTTTTCATAACCCAAACCATCTACTTAGTTTTTCTTGTCTAATCTTCTTTTTTTTTAGTTTTTAGAGACGTGGAGGAATTTAAAAATTAGATAGAGGAGTATTTTCAACAAATGAATGTCTCTAACGCTTGACATGCATCACTTTGTAAATTCTCTTACTTCAAACCTCCTTTGCATTATTTTTTGTTTTCATTGGGACAATGAAATATTTAAGTCTAGAGGGATGTATATATGTTGGGTTGTAGTTTAGTTTTTTTCATATTTTTTATATAATAAAATTATTCTAATTGAATCATATATTATCACATTATTATAGGTTTGTCTTCATGCAAGAATTCTAGCATGCTTGCTCTGGACTTATGTTGTTTGATCCTTAGTGCTAGTGTGTTTAATGTATGATTTTTCTCTATCTTTAGTAGCAGTAAGTGAGTAGTATTTTATTTAAAATATTTGAGTGATGGCTTAGTTTTAGGATTTGTTTTCACTTGGCCTAGTTTGGATAGTAGATAACTTTATAAATAGTCATGATTCAGAGAATTTGTTAGTACTTGTGTTTCCATGGTAATTTCTCAAACTCTATTTTGGTTATTGGATGAGGCTTGAATCATGCCAACTCACTTGAAAAAACCATTATCCTGACATTTTCATTTGTGTTAGCGGTACATCTTTAAAGTACCAAAAAAATAGTTAAGGAATATAAAAAATAGTTATCATGAGTGAAACCTATCAATTTACCTCTTTAAGATCTAGTTAGGTTACTAGACAATTATATTTTATGTTTCTCTTGATTTTAACCACTCCTTTGAGACCTTATGTAGATTAAAAGGATGAACCATGTGTGTTACTAGGTAAGCGCTTATCGTCGGGAGTGTAAGTACATAGCTAGATGATGACTTTACTTGGCATAGAGATTGAAACTTGAAGAATTTAGGCCACTCATCTCATTGAGCATGAGGAACTTCTTCTTAGGACACATTTAAATCACTTTGGTATCATTCTCACCGATGATATTATTTGATAGAGATAGAGTAATTCATTAAGGATTATGATGCATTTTACTAACACGTGAGTCTAGATTACAGGTTTTTACTTGAGGACAAACAAAGGTTTAAGTATGGGAGTGTGATGTACGTAAATTATATATATTTTTATATATTATTTGATAAACATTCACTTATATTTCTTAATTATGATTTACATTATCACACTCTATTTTATCATTTTATCATTTTATCATTTTATCAGTATGTCTACTCATTTTATTTGAAGAAATAATTTTTGTATGTTTTCATTGATAGAACGCAATTTTAGATGAAAATATTAGTGAAAAATCAAACCTGAGTTTTGATGTTGTCAAAGGTTCAAGTTAAGTAGTGTTGTGATCTAACAAGTTGATTAAGGGTGTAGATTGTTTACTCAACTGGGAAAGCCCTAGTGATGACTAGGCAGGAAAGACTTAGTAGATCATGAAAACCAGGCAGAAAGATCAAGTGGGTCGAGAGGATTCGACACTTGGTAGGGAAGCTCAATAGGTTTGGAGGACTGGAGATCGAGGGAAAGTCCTGGGTGGCTGATACAATGCTAAGCGACAAAGTCCAAACAGGTCTAGAGGACCAAGGTTCCAAGGTTTGGCAGGTAGGTAGAGGTAAGCTACTGGAGGAGCGATAGTGAGGTCGTGTTCCGGGAAGGAACAAACCCTAGGTCGCTGATCCAACTGAAGAAACCGGGAAGGTTTCAAAGTTGAGATCAAGATAGTGTTACTGTCAGTTACTACTCATGCATCTTACCATTACTGTACTAACTCTTTTTTATAGGAGATTTCATTCTAACTCTATGTTGTAGGAATTGAAATTTATAGGTCGACCGAACCCCAGCATTAGTCGACTGAACTAAGTTGATTCAGATCAGAAATTAGACCAGAGTAGAACAGGGAAAATTCCAGTCAAAGACTGATCGATCAGCCGAACAATGATGACATGGCAGACAGTAGACTTGACCCAAAGTAAAGAAGGAAGTCTGGCTGATCGGTCGACTAAACATGGAGATTAGTCAACCGAATGATCACTACATTAATGAAGCATTAAGTGAGAATCTCGACAAATAGGGAAATTCACTATACGGTCGACCGAATAAGGTGATCAGTCGATCGAACCATTAAATGCCATCAATGCCAGAAGATTGAATCTCAGCAAAGAAGGAAGAGAGCAGGTTGGGCCGATCGAACCCAAGGATCGGTCGACCGATCGTTGACATTGTTATAAAATGGA
This sequence comes from Zingiber officinale, assembly GCF_018446385.1. NCBI lineage: Eukaryota > Viridiplantae > Streptophyta > Magnoliopsida > Zingiberales > Zingiberaceae > Zingiber > Zingiber officinale. Next base: position 48,070,227 of record NC_055994.1, on the reverse strand, counting down.
GCTCGAGGTCTGAGGCTCAAATACGATTCAATTTCAAAGGTTCATCTCTATTCAAAGATGCTCATGCTACTACTCTGCTACTCATCTTCAAGCAAGCTGCTGCATCGTTCAAGTGCTGACCAAGCTTCGTCTTCCACTTTTGTCGGTATACTTACTTAAGCTTGGTTAGTACTTAAATTGAAAAGAAAATAGTAGTTTGTTATTATCTTCTACTTTAATTTGAACTCATTTCTTATTTTTGAAGATTTTGGAAAGAAGAATTATAATAGATTGTCGAACGGTGTAGTTAAGGATCGCGGGTCTTGGAGTAGGAGTCGACATATGCTTCGAACCAAGTAACTACCCGAGTCATCTATTTTAATTTCTGCTGCGTACTTTGATTGGCTTTATAATATGAAAAGAAAAGTTTTTAAAGAGCGATATTCACCCCCCACCCCCTCCCGCTATCGCTTTCTATCGATCCTTAAATTGGTATCATAGCCTAGTAGCTCTGAAAATACTTAATTATTTTTTAAAGTAATTTTAAAAACTTTTATTTTCTTCTTAAAAAGATTTTTTGTTGTTCTTAATCTATTTATCCTGCACTACCAATCCCAAGATGAGAATCTTGGTGTAACGACCCAACTCCTAGGTACTAATTTGTGAGCCGGATCGCTACATTAACTACTGAAGCTACTGTGCGGATAACTGGGTAAAATAAAATTTCACTAACTGACTCGATTAATCTGACAACTGATACACCATGCTGTTATAAAGAAGGATTCAAGACCCTTTCCGGTTGGTGTACATGTGCTAAGGAGGATACTTGACCTCCCATCTGAGCTAGGAACTCAGAACTAACTTCCCAGCTAGCTGCTGATTGATCCATGGATCGATCAACTTGCTACGATTCTGTGCCCTGCTGGATCGGTCTGCGGACCGATCCAGGTGTGTCTGGATCGGTCTGCAGACCGATCCAGGCACCTGGAAACGCTGGATGCCTTCTGTTCGATGTTGGATCGGTCGGCTGACCGATCCAGGGAGATACAGTAGGCTACTGTATCCATCTGGATCGATCGGCTGACCGATCCAGGAGAAGGAATGGCACTGGATCGGTCTGCTGACCGATCCAGTTTCTGATAGTCTGAAACGACATCAGAATTTCTGATTTCCAGCACTGATTCGTGCCAAAAATCGCATACACAAGTTCTAGATACATGAAAACACTCTAGCACGTAAATAATAACATTCTAAACATGATAATCTAAACAAAACATAGTTCACTAAGCTATAACACCTAGCAACAAGGCTAAGTCATAAAACTAGTCATGTTAAGTATCAAAACTGAAATGTAAGCGTATAGATCCCCAAGGATCTTTATTCCAAACCCCTTGCACACACACATCATCGTAGCATCGCCCTCCAGCCTCCGCTAGTCCACTTTTCTTTTACCGGTATCTGCAGTATAAGAAAAGTAGCATCTGTAAGCTTAAAGCTTAGTAAGAAACCATCTACCTCACTAAAACATGCAACGATGCGATTATGTTTTTAAATCATGCTGTTTGAAACATACTGAATATGCAAGCATGACATGGTATCATACAAAGCATAAACTGGAACTGAAACATGGCATAGCATAGAAACTGAACATGAAACTGAACTAGTCATACATATATCTAAATCTGTACATGAACTCAAATCATGTAAACTGAACCTGAACTGAACTGAAAGCTAAATTAGTGTTCTCATCACTAGTTTCAAATTTGAAAACTATACATATAATAGATGAAAATACTAAACATGCTGTTGGGCCCTGGCAACTGTACTTACTGTGCGCGCATCCCTACGAGACCATGGATTGCAAGTTCCGAATCCAGCAGGGTTACTAGGTTATCTGAACCTAGGGACGACTGTGGGAGTCCAGCCCATGGATATCTGATCCAAGTACAGTGCCAACTGAATAAAAGTAAAATACTGAATACTGTTTTATTTTACTTTGCTGTTCTAGGTTATCTGAACCTAGAGCTAGGTTATCTGAACCTAGAGGCTACTATGGGAGCACACCTAATGGATATCTGATCCATATAGCTGTAATAATTGATAATAAACTGAATAAAATGTTCCTAATACATTTTACATGCTGTTAGGACGCCTACTAGTGCATCCTTCTGAACTGGGCATTCTACCGAATGCTTGGTGTGCACTAAAAGCACACCCTAAAACTGAAAACTGTAAAATTACTGAACTAACACCAAAACTAACAAGCGAGAGCAATTATACTGCAGGTGAGGGGTTTCTTACCTCAATCGTAAGGTTTTCTTACGATTCTAACCGCTAGGTTTTCCGGAAAATTGCTCCGTTCGACGAACCGCTTACGTCCTCGCGTTCCTCTCGCGGAGGAGAACCTTTTTCATGTTGGAGTCGTCGCCGGAAGATGTTCCCTTCACCCTTGGCTTGGTGTGTGCCGTGCGTGAGGAAGAGGGGAAGAGGAGAGGTGCGGCGGTTTTAGGTTTCGGGTGAGGAAAAGCTACGGTGAGAAAATAATCTAAACTTCTCACTTAAATCCTTATTTATATTTACTAATTAATTCATCCAAAATCAATTATAAATATAATTGATTCCCTCTTCTTTCAGCACGGCCTTGCTGGGTTCACCGGTTACTAGCATTATCCCTTACACCATAGGTCTCGGGTTCGATTCCCGCCTAAGCTATTTTGCGGTTCTAATTATTTATTCTACTTCCGGTACTCCAAAAATTATGTAAAAATATCCTAAAAATCTAGAGAAATCATAGGATATTTCTAAAATAAATTTGGAAATTTTTCTGGCTTTACAATCCCCCATACCTTATAAAAAGTTCATCCCCGAACTTAAAACAATTCTGGGTACTTCTGTCTCATGCTGGCCTCTGTCTCCCAAGTCGCATCTGCTGCTGTGTGATTTTGCCAGCTGACTTTGACTAATGGTACTTCCTTGTTCCGTAATTTCTTTACTGCTCGGTCTATTATCTGAATAGGCCGACTGTCATAGCTGAGATCATCACGGACCTGTACCAACTGGGGCTCAATCACCTGGGTGGCGTCTGGAATATGCTTCTTCAGCATGGAGACATTAAATACGTTGTGGATAGCTGACATCTCCTGAGGTAGCTCTAGCTCATATGCTACCTTGCCCACTCTCTTCGTGATAAGGTATGGTCCCACATATCTGGGAGCTAGCTTGCCCTTCTTCCCAAAACGCATGACTCCCTTCATGGGAGCTACTCTGAGGAAAACTGTATCCCCAACCGAAAACTCTAGGGGTCTGCGTCGTGTATCGGCATAGCTCTTCTGACGGCTCTGTGCTGTCTCTATCCTCTGGCGAATCTGCTGTATGGCTGCTGTGGTATCTGCTACTAGATCTGTCTGAAGCTCTAGTTCCTTCTGTTCACCACTCTTATACCAGCAGATTGGTGATCTGCACCTCCGCCCATAGAGTGCCTCATAAGGTGTCATGCCGATAGTGGCCTGATAACTGTTGTTGTATGCAAATTCTGCTAGACTCAGATATTTGCACCAACTTCCCTTGAAATCTAGGGCACAAGCCCGGAGCATATCTTCGAGTACCTGATTTACTCGCTCCGTCTGACCATCTGTCTGAGGATGGAAAGCTGTGCTGAATTTTAACTGGGTGCCCATAGCTGACTGTACACACTTCCAGAAGTGTGATGTAAATCTGCTGTCTCTGTCTGATATAATGGTTCGTGGGACTCCATGCAGCCTGACTATCTCCTTGAGATACAACTGAGCTAGCTGCTCCATGGAATAGGATATTCTGATAGCTAAGAAGTGGGCTGATTTAGTCAACCTGTCGACTATTACCCAAATGGCATCAAAACCATTCGTGGTTCTGGGTAATCCCACTATGAAGTCCATAGAGATATCCTCCCACATCCATTCTGGAATCTTGATCGGCTACAGAACTCCTCCTGGTCGCTGATGTTCTGCCTTAACCCTCTGACAGGTTAGACAGATGCTGACGTATCTGGCGATATCTCGCTTCATCCCAGGCCACCAAAATCGTTTCTTTAGATCCTGATACATTTTGGTGGAACCAGGATGCATCGCATAGGGAGTCCTGTGAGCCTCGTCTAGAATATGTTTTCGTAGTTCCTCCTGATCTGGAACACAAAGTCTGTCACCACAGTACACTACCCCACTGGCGGACACTCTGAACTCTCCATTTTCTGATTCTGCTAACCCTTGCTTGATTTTCTGAATTTCAGGATCCTGATCCTGAGCTGTCTGGATGTCACCAAGCAGGGTAGATGCTAATGTCATAGTAGAGAGCTGTCCCACTATAAGTTCAAGACCGAAATCTGTAATTTCCTTTTGTAGGGGCGGTGACATGGCTGCTAGGGATAGTAAGGTGGCACTGGACTTCCTGCTAAGTGCGTCTGCCACCTTATTGGCCTTTCCTGAGTGGTAGAGGATGTCTATGTCATAGTCTTTGACCAGCTCGAGTCATCTGCGTTATCGCATATTCAGATCCTTCTGAGTAAAGAAATACTTCAGACTTTGATGATCTGTATATACTCTGCACTGAGCTCCGTACAAATAATGTCTCCAAATCTTGAGAGCGAACACCACTGCTGCAAGCTCAAGGTCGTGAGTAGGATAGTTCCTCTCATAATCCTTGAGTTGTCTGGAGGCATAGGCGATCACCTTGCCCTGCTGCATCAATACTGCTCCTAATCCCAATTTAGAGGCGTCACTGTAGATGTCGAAGCTGTCTGTGTTTTCTGGTATAGCTAAAATAGGAGCACTGGTCAATCTCCATTTTAGTTCGCTGAAGCTGTTCTCGCAGTCCTCTGTCCACTGAAATTTCTTGTTCTTCCTGGTGAGAGCTGTCAGTGGGGAGGCTATTCTGGAGAAGTCCTCTACGAATTTCCTGTCCCAGAAAGCTTCTGATTTCACTGGTGTTCCTGGGTCTCTTCCAGTTACTTACTGCTTCTATCTTGTTGGGATCTACCATAACACCATCCTTGGAGATGATGTGACCTAGGAAGGCTACCTGGTCCAGCCAAAATTCACATTTCGTGAATTTGGCGTACAGCTGGTTCTGCTGAAGGATCTGCAAAACTGTCTTCAGATGCTCTGCATGGTCCTCCTGAGTGCCTGAATAGATAAGAATGTCATCGATGAACACGATGACAAACTTGTCTAAGTATTCTCTGAATACTCTGTTCATGAGGTCCATGAAAGTAGCTGGAGCATTTGTCACGCCGAAAGGCATGACTACGAACTCGTAATGTCCGTATCTGGTCCTGAAAGCTGTTTTAGGTATATCACCTTTCTTGACTCTAACCTGGTGATATCCTGATCTGAGGTCAATTTTAGAGAACACTGTGGCTCCCTTTAGCTGGTCAAACAGGTCATCTATTCGGGTACCTGTTTTTAATTGTGACCTGGTTCAAGGCACGGTAGTCTATGCATAAGCGCATGCTTCCATCCTTCTTCTTCACGAACAACACAGGTGCTCCCCATGGTGAGTGACTAGGGCGTATGAAACCCTTGTCAAGAAGCTCCTGTAATTGCTCCTAAAGTTCCTTCAGTTCTGCTGGAGCCATGCCGTACGATGCCTTGGAAATTGGATTTGTGCCGGGAATGAGCTCTATCTCAAATTCAATCTCCCTGTCTGGTGCTAAGCCTGGTAGCTCTTCAGGGAAAACTGCTGGGTAGTCACAAACGACTCGAACCTCTGATAGCTATTGGTTCTTGTCCTGGCTGGTGTTGACTACATTTGCTAAAAATCCCATGCATCCTGAATCCATTAGCTGCTGTGCTTTCAGTGCTGAGAGAAACTTCCTGGCTTTTCTCTTTGGTTTTCCTATGAACTCAAACTGTACTCCTGCTTTAGGTTGGAATATGACCTTCTGTTTACGGCACTCTATAGAAGCGCCGTATCTGATCAGAAAATCCATTCCAAAGATGACATCGTAGTCAGTCATTTCTAGCACTATCAGATCACCAAAAAGTTCCCTGTCTGCTATAATGACTAGCACTGCTCTGAGCCAGTTCGTAGATGTCATAATGTCTCCTGAGGGTAGTGTTGTCAGAAACTGACTATTGAGTACCTCTGGAGGTGTTGCTAATTTCTCGGCAAATGCCCTGGATACATAAGAGTGGGTTGCCCCAGTATCGAATAAGACAGTTGCATTATGCTGTAAAATATTGATCTGACCTGTGACAACTGTTGAGGCATTTGCTACGTCCTCTCTGGTCAGTGAGAAAATCCTGGCATTTGTGTTAGCTGTGGGGGCTTCTAATCTGCCCTGACTGATCTGTGGACCATCTAAGGCTGCATACATCTGGTGTAGCTGCGCTGGCTGAGCTCCATACTGTATCGGCTGAGGCTGAGGAAGACTGTTCTTGTTCGGGCACTGCTTAGCCATGTGCCCTTCCTGTCCACATTCAAAACAACCTCGCGTACCCTTGCGGCAAACTCCTGGATGATGTTTCCCACAAGTAGTACATTTGGGATGTCTGGAATGTTTTCCAGCTGGTCCTCCTTTTGGGTCACTGCTTGCCTTGCGTTTCCCCTTCCAGTTGGAGCTATGTCCCTGTTGTTTCTGCTGAGTACCTGAGCTAGCTTGTCCCTTGGGCTCTGTGGAAACCTGCTTCTGCTGGGTGATATTGTGCTGATAGTGCTCGGTGATCAGAGCACTACTCACTAGCTCCTCTGTGGTTTGTGGCCTATGAACGCCACCAGCCACATTCATTGCGATCTCTGGTCTGAGCATCTTCAGCATCAAGCGTACTCGTTCCTTCTCTGAGCTGACTAGTTCTGGACACAGACGGGCCAACCTGTTAAATTTCTTCACGGCCTCCTGAACTGATAGGTTGCCCTGACGAAATTCTGTAAACTCGTCATAGTGTCGGTTCGTGACCTGCATGTGAAAGAATTCCTCGAAGAATTCTTTCTCGAAGTTGGCCCATGTCATCTGGTTTACTGGCCACTTCGATTTAATCCGCTCCCACCACATGCGTGCATCTCCTGTTAAACAGAAGGAGGCACACTTCACCTTTTCGTGCTCTGGCCAGTCTAGAAGCTCCATCGTGCTTTCCAGTGTTTTAAACCATGCCTGAGCATCCCATGGTTCGCTAGTGCCTGAGAAGTTCTCGGGCTTAATTCTCTGCCACTGGATAAGGTAAGCTTCTCTCTTAGCACCTGCTACTGGGGCCACTGGTACTGCAGGCTGAGCTGGTACTACCTCTGTGATTACTGGAGTCTGCTGGTTAGCCTTTAAGGAGGCTATCTCCTGCTGCTGTTCAGCTAACTGCTGCTGTAGCTGAGCCACTAGTGCTGTAAGGTCTGGGGGAGGCACTGAACTGCCTGCCTCATGCTGGGGCTCAGCCGCTGATGCTTTCTTAGCTGGACGTCCTCGTACCATTTTCTAAATAGCAGAGAACACATATATATAACTAGGCTATCATGTTATAGTTAACTACTGGTAACATGTTAATTACTATCACTGTAAACATGAATTAATTAACTACCAACATGAGAGCAAACATGAAAGCACTTATAACTGATATGAAAGCTGAAAACAAAATTGAGTGAGAGATGTTCTTACTTGGAAGCTGTAGGCACAATGCTGATGTGTGTGTAGGAAGTAAGGAACTTGCTCTAATACCACTCTGTAACGACCCAACTCCTGGGTACTAATCTGTGAGCCGGATCGCTACATTAACTACTGAAGCTACTGTGCGGAAAACTGGGTAAAATAAAATTTCACTAACTGACTCGGTTAATCTGACAACTGATACACCATGCTGTTATAAAGAAGGATTCAAGACCCTTTCTGGTTGGTGTACATGTGCTAAGGAGGATACTTGACCTCCCATCTGAGCTAGGAACTCAGAACTAACTTCCCAGCTAGCTGCTGATTGATCCACGGATCGATCAACTTGCTACGATTTTGTGCCCTGCTTGATCGGTCTGCGGACCGATCCAGGTGTGTCTGGATCGGTCTGCAGACCGATCTAGGCACCTGGAAACGCTGGATGCCTTCTGTTCGATGTTGGATCGGTCGGCCGACCGATCCAGGGAGATACAGTAGGCTACTGTATCGATCTGGATCGGTCGGCTGACCGATCCAGGAGAAGGAATGGCACTGGATCGGTCTGCTGACCGATCCAGTTTCTGATAGTCTGAAACGACATCAGAATTTCTGATTTCCATCACTGATTCGTGCCAAAAATCGCATACACAAGTTCTAGATACATGAAAACACTCTAGCACGTAAATAATAACATTCTAAACATGATAATCTAAACAAAACATAGTTCACTAAGCTATAACAACTAGCAACAAGGCTAAGTCATAAAACTAGTCATGTTAAGTATCAAAACTGAGATGGAAGCGTATAGATCCCCAAGGATCTTTATTCCAAACCCCTTGCACACACACATCATCTTAGCATCGCCCTCCAGCCTCCGCTAGTCCACTTTTCTTTTACCGGTATCTGCAGTATAAGAAAAGTAGCATCTGTAAGCTTAAAGCTTAGTAAGAAACCATCTACCTCACTAAAACATGCAACGATGCGATTATGTTTTTAAATCATGCTATTTGAAACATACTGAATATGCAAGCATGGCATGGTATCATACAAAGCATAAACTGGAACTGAAACATGGCATAGCATAGAAACTGAACATGAAACTGAACTAGTCATACATATATCTAAATCTGTACATGAACTCAAATCATGTAAACTGAACCTGAATTGAACTGAAAGCTAAATTAGTGTTCTCATCACTAGTTTCAAATTTGAAAACTATACATATAATAGATGAAAATACTAAACATGATGTTGGGCCTTGGCAACTGTACTTACTGTGCGCGCATCCCTACGAGACCCGGGATTGCAAGTTCCAAATCCAGCAGGGTTACTAGGTTATCTGAACCTAGGGACGACTGTGGGAGTCCAGCCCATGGATATCTGATCCAAGTACAGTGCCAACTGAATAAAAGTAAAATACTGAATACTGTTTTATTTTACTTTGCTGTTCTAGGTTATCTGAACCTAGAGCTAGGTAAGTTCACATCACTGCTTGCACCTATAACCCTAACTTCCAATTACTGTTCTTCTTCTTCTTCCTTCCACACAAAGAGAGATCAATAACTTGAGCGTCGGAGGGCCTGGCCAGGGATTCCCACCCCAGTCTTAGGTCATTGACGATAGTGTTGGTTGGTCTCTTGTGCGCAGGAAGCCTTGGAAGCTCCGGATCTGGGTTCTCTTCGGTTGGATCTCTCTCTCGTCATCGGATCTTCTCATAAGGAGGGCATTTGGTGACTCTATTCTTCCCGATCCGCTTTGGGTTTCTCGGATCGGTGTTCTGTAGGTATTATTCTTTACCGGCGGTAGGTTCTTTCTCCCGGCTCTCTATCTTGTCAAGCTTCTCAGACATGATCAAATTTAGCGCCGTCTGTGGGAACTTCACCTGAATCTGAGACTACAAGATGGAAGAGGCTGGAAAAGCAAACCTACTCACTATTAGTCGTGAAGATCTGGATTTCCTCATTAATTCTCATGTACAAAAAGCCTTGCAACAACAACAACAACAACTTCAAGCTCATACTGGAGCTACTCTTCCAACAGCTCATAATCTAGCGATTTCAACCACTGAGCACCGGAAAGGAAAAGAGCCGGAAGAGAAAGAACATGCATATTTTCCTCCAGCTACAGTTTCTCTGACACGACGTCCGCGAGCCTTTCTTCATACTCCCATGGAACATGGGGGACGAAGTCCCGTGTTTCAAGAATCTTCTGGCAAAGCACCAGACAGAGAAAAGCGTAAGATTAAAATGATAACTAGTGATAGCTCACCAGAAAAAATCATCTCTCCCTTCTCTCAAAGCGTATTGGATGATCCGCTTTCTAAGCAGTATCAAAATCTTCAGATCGGTGAGTACGCTGGGACTACAGATCCAGAGGATCATTTATTGAAATTTGAGAATGTAGCATTATTACAACAATTCTCTGATGGGGTGAAATATCGGATGTTTCTTACTACACTTGGAGGGGCTGCACAACGCTGGTTCAAGAGATTGCCAGAAAAATCTATCCGAAAATTTAAAGATTTCAAGAAAACTTTTCTACATCACTTCTCTAGTAACAAGAGGTATCATAAGACTCCTTGGAGTCTATTCTCAATTAAGCAAGCATCCAAAGAGTCCATCCGAGCTTACATCAAAAGGTTTAATCAGGTAGCTATCGATGTGCCCAATTCTACTACTGAAATCTTAGTAAGCGCTTTCTCTCAGGGCTTAAATGATAATGATTTCTTTAAAGACCTAGTGAGAAATCCTCCTGTTAATTTTGATTCCTTGATTGAGCGTGCTACTGAATTTATTAATGTGGAAGAAACTCAAGCCGCATGCAGAAAGGAGGGCATTACTTCTTCTCCTACCCTGGTTAAGGAGAAAGCTCTTGCCCCTATTCCTCCACCAAGGGGGCCTCGAGTGACTCATCCACCTCATCGTCAGTCAAAATATCGTCCACAGGCAGTACAACACGTAGAGATACAGCCAGAGGCACTGAGAAGATGGTGCACTTATCATAAAACTAGCAGTCATCATACTGAAGACTGTTTTGTTTTAAGAAATAAATGAGCAAACAGGGAGCGCTACCAAAAGCAAAATATTATCGGCAGTAGTACCCTAGACAGCAAAGTTCGCTCAAATTGGAATATCGTCCGGTCGTGCCTCGGCAGGATATATTGCCTACCCCAGCCGGTATAAGCCAGGTGTCGGAAAAGGCTCCTTCTGAAGCCATGACAACCCGACAAGAAGAAAATAGGAGTAATGTCGCTTGTGGCAATATCAATATGATCGCAGGCGGGCCCACTGATGGGGATTCTAATCGGGCTAGGAAAGCACATGCCCGAAGACTGGAGATTCATGCTGTGGGGTGCAGTATGGAACGAGCAACTAGTCCTGAGATAAGTTTTGGACCTAGAGATCTTGAGGGGGTAGAAATACCCCATGATGATGCCCTAATAATCAAAGCCATGATAGCCAACTATGCTATTTCTTGTACCTTCATAGACACGGGCAGTTCTTTCAATATTATATTCAAGAAGGCTTTCGATCAATTACAGATTGACCCGAGTGAACTTCAACAGATGGTAACTCCTCTATATGGATTCACGAGCAACGAAGTACAACTGCTTGGTCAAATAAAGTTGGCCATATCTCTTGGGGAGAAGCCTTTGATGAGAACAAGGAGATCTTATTTCATGGTGGTGGACGCCCTGTCCTCTTATAATGTGATATTGGGTCGACCGACCCTAAACGAGTTTAGGACGGTCATTTCTACTTTTTGTCAAAAAATTAAATTTCCTATTGATGACCATGTCAGGGAGGTGCAAGGTGATCAGAAGACAACTCGAAAATGAAATGTAGAGATCGTTTGGACTGAAGCTAACGCAGCCCGAAAGATTCAAAGAATGGAAGTCAATGCCATTCAGGAGAAGTAGCCTGTTCTGGTTTATGAAGAAAAGGAAGAAGTTCAGATTCAGACCGGTCGACCTGAAGCTACTACATATATTGCGGCTGATCTTACGCCTATTCTGAAAGCTGAACTGGTGCAATGCTTGAAGAAGAATAATGATGTGTTTGCCTGGACGCCCAAAGAACTCTCGGGTGTTTCTCCTATAGTCATGGAGCATTCTTTGCATGTCTTCCCAGATGCCCGGCCGGTCATGCAAAGAAAAAGGAATTTTAGCGCGGAGCAGAACCAAATCATCAAGGAAGAAATAACTAAACTCATGGAGGCTGGTTACATTAGGGAGGTACAATTTCCTAGCTGGCTAGCTAATGTGGTTCTAGTCTCTTAGCCAGGAAACAAATGGTGAGTATGCATTGATTTCCGAGATCTCAACAAGGCTTGTCCAAAAGATTATTATCCGTTACCCAGGATCGATCAACTAATAGACTCCACTGCTGGGTGCGAGTACATCTCCATACTAGACGCTTATCAGGGCTATCATCAGGTCCCCTTGGCTAAGGAGGATCAAGAAAAGGTTAGTTTTATAACATCTGAAGGAACCTATTATTATAATGTTATGCCCTTCGGACTAAAAAATGCAGGAGCAACTTATCAGAGGCTTATGAATAAAGTCTTCTAGAAGCAGATTGGGAGAAATATGGAAGTATATGTTGATGATATCTTAATTAAGTCTCTTCAAGCTGTTGATCTGTGTAGGGATGTAGAGGAGACCTGCAAGACATTGAGACAATATGGGCTCAAGTTAAATCAGATCAAATGTTTATTCGGAGCTAAAGGGGGAAAATTCCTAGGGTATATGGTGTCCGAGCGAGGAATAGAGGCCAATCCGAGCAAAGTCAAGGCACTTCATGTTAGCTAGAGCCCTAGAGCCAATCATTTGATGATTATATATTGGACTTATTGTATCATATTCTTTATAAATAAAAGGCATTTGGATTTTGGTTATTATACTTACTTGTATTGGTACCAAATAAACTAAGTATAATAATGTCCTTGAGTAGATGGTTCTCACCTTTATCAATCGGTTAGTTGAACCGATAGTGAGATGATATAGGGAACACTACTCTTAATCATTCCTAGTCGAGTATTAACATTCAAGGACAATGTTAATGCAATAAGACTAGCATGTAGGTCAACTCGATGACTTGATCTCACAAGTCATGGATATAGAGATATCAAGTTGACACATGGTTATACATTAGAGAATGTATACTGAATGACCCGCCATGAGAAAGTATCATGGATCGTTATATGAGTGTCATATACTTTCTCATATGGCTATTAGTATGACTACTAGTCCTTAGACCTGAAGTCACCATAGATCCCTACATAAGGAGTTATGTACTTTAGTTTCGTCAAACGTCACCCGTAACTGGGTGGACTATAAAGGCGATTACTGGGTATGTAACAAATTATGCGGAGGGATGTGAGTGATGTAGATGGGATCTATCCCTCCTATATGATGGGAGTGACATCGGTATTCTTGATAGAGTGAGACCATGAAGTGCATGGTCATGCCCAAATGAGTCAATATAGGATATTGAGCTCATTTGATTTAGTGTGTCTACTTGGAGTTCAAGATTTAGATTGATTAGAGGATAACACGGTCTATGCCTCATAATAATCAATCTAGATGTCTAGGATAGAAGGACACTTGTCATATATTGTGAGGAGTCACAATTAGTAGTCACAAGGTGATGTCGGATCTCGATATTCTTGTAACTTGGGTAGTAATGATGTGCTGCTAGATACCGCTCATTACTTATGCTCCTAAATGGGTTTAGGGCATTGCCAACGTTACAAGAACCTATAGGGTCACACACTTAGGACAATTAGATGGAGATTAGGTTCATATGATGAACCAAGAGGATTAGATTTATTTGATGAATCAAATTGGATTAAGAGTAATCCTAATTGGGCTAACTTGAGTTCGACTCAAGTTGATTCATGTGTTCAATGAGTCTAATTTAGATTTTGACTCATTGAATCAATTTAATTAAATGAATTAGATTCATTATATTAAGTTGGCTTGAAACAAATGGTTGGATTCGATCAACCATGAAAGAGATTTGGTGAAGTTTGACTTGACTTGAGAGGAAGATTAAAAGTCAAGTTAGACTTGACTTTATGTCACCTCATTGGTGAGTTGGCATTGAAGTGGACCAATGATGTTACTCCACATCATCATGGGTGCCACCTCATGGAAGTTACAAAGTCATTTTCTTAATAACTTCACGTTAATTGCAATTAATGGGTAGTTACACTATGGGAAGTGGCCGGCCACTTTTGGTTTTGAATGGGAATTCATTTTTCATTCAAGTGTTTATCTTCTTCCTTCTTCCTCTCAAGCTCTCCCTCTCCTCCTCAACTTGGCCGAACCATACATAGGTGCTAGCACACCTTTTGTGTGGTTTTCTCCACCTACGTGTTCGTGTGGATACTTCTAGAGGGGTATCTATCTTGATACTCTCAAGATCCGGCGTTTTGGACGAGCGGGAATTTTGCGAGGGCACGCTTCAAAGGTAAAAGCTCTCAACACATAGATCTAGGAGTAGATCTAAAGTTTTTGAAACTCATACTTGTATTGTCTTCGAATTTTTCCTAGCACGGATCTACGGCTTTGGGTGATTCGGGGTTTCCGCGACGCGAAAAGCGATTTTCGCGGCCCGAAAAAAGCCAACAGTGGTATCAGAGCCACGTGCAAGGCTTGTACGAGTTTAATTTTTGGTTTTATGAAAACTATACCTTCTGTGATTTTCTGTAAAATTTAGTTTTTTTTGTTTTTATGGGTAATTTTTCCGTAGAAGCGAAGCACAAGTATCTCGACACTTGTAGGCTTCGGTTATCGGGAAGTTTTTCCTTAAACGGCTTCGTTTTGCCCCAAATCCGTTTGGGACAGCAGGCTTGGGTGCCATTAGATCACAAAGGAGCAACTCACGATGGTTAGATCGTGGGTAGGGGTACTGCCCCTAACCCCGCAAGGGGATTTGCTCCGTGATTGCACTCGAAATCGCTAAAAACGAACCTGCCGGGAAAATTTTTCCGAAACGGCAATGTCTCGACCCAAATCATTTTGGGACAGCGAGTTTAGGCACTGTTGGATCGCAAAGGAACCCTTGCGATGGTTAGATCACGGGTAGGGGCGCTGCCCCTGGCCCCGCAAGGGGATCCGTTCCGCGATTGCGCCCGAAACCGCTAAACGGGACCTCCGGGAAATTTTACTCGTAAAAAATGTAAAAAATTAATTTTAAAATTATAGAAAATTATGAAAATATATAATTTTGAATTATATATTAATTTTGTGATAGTCATGCCCCAAAAACCCAATATGATTGGATTGTGTTGTAATTCATAATACGGCCTGCGTGTTTGCGCGTGTTGTATGTTTTTATTTTTCCGCGACCTGTGCGTCGTGCCTTTCTCATATATTCTGGTTGTAAATTAGATTTAGACTCGAATGTAACTCGAGTTTCAAATTGTAATGTCCAAATTGGAGCGGTGGAGGGTCCACACGAGACGGAGTTCCGAGGCGGGCACGAGCAACACAAGATGGTCAAAGGGAGGAGCTTGGAGAAGCTGATGACCCTAGGTTGACCATTCGATCTTCTCATTGGCTTGAGAAGATCATAGTGGGGCCATGACTAAATCACAAATAGATTAATTAGTTAATTGCTTATGTATATGATGCATGTTTAATAAGTAATTAATTAATTAGTGCCTTACGATTAGATTAGATCTAAGTCGTGCACATGATGCACCCTTGCGATTAGATTAGATCTAAGTCGTGCACATGATGCATCCTTTTCGATTAGATTAGATCTCGATCGAACCAACTCTAAATGCCTAACCGTGCCGTGATACCTATCACTAACTCGATCACATGTATTGTTGAATCTGCCAAAGCAGAGCAATACATATTATCTTGGTAGGGTACGGAGGGACAATCTTGGTCCCGCCTATCAACGCATGGGTAAATACAAACTCAATTAGATTGAGTATTCCTAGTTGCTCGGTTAGATCGAGTCAACTATAGGCATTCTTTCAACGGTTGGAAAGATAGGTCAAAATCACATCTATATTAACTCTCGGGCGTATTAGCCAAAGCTAACTCGAGTTTTAATATAAATGCGGATATTGATTTTATAAACAAGAGTTGCATAGAGATGTAATTGGTAATCATTACCTACCGATCATACTAAGCCTTGGGCGTATTAGCCAAAGCTAACTCAAGAGTTAGTATGATGTGGATCTTTTCCCACAAGAATTATAGAATTCAGTGGGAGCATCATTTAATTAAAGAGCTAATTAAATGATTTTAAAAGAATATGATATTTATTTCTACTTTTATTCTGTTTTAGATAACCATGACGTCAAATACGAACACCTTCTCCCTGCGATCTGTCCTTGAGAAGGACTAGCTCAACGGAGCAAACTTCCTGGACTGGTACAGGAACTTGAGAATAGTTCTCACTCAGGAACGTAAATTGTACGTTCTGGAGCAGCCCATTCCGGAGGCTCCTCCTGCCAATGCCCCACGAGCTGACAAAGATGCTTACAAGAAGCATCAAGATGACGCATTAGATGTGTCTTGTCTAATGCTCGCGACCATGAACTCTGAGCTTCAGAAGCAACACGAGTTAATGGGCGCTTACGATATGGTTGAACATCTTCGTCAACTGTATCAAGGTCAAGCGAGGCATGAGAGATTTGAGATCTCAAGGGCACTGTTTCAGTGCAAGATGTCAGACGGGGCTCCTGTAGGCCCATATGTACTCAAAATGATTGGGTACATAGAGAACCTACAAAGGTTGGGGTTCCCACTTGGCCAAGAGCTGGCCACTGATCTGATCTTGGAATCCTTGCCGGATAGCTATAGTCAGTTCATTCTAAACTACAATATGAACGAGATTGACAAGCCACTGCCTGAGCTGCTCAGCATGTTAAGAACTGCTGAGCTAAACCTTAAGAAGGCTAAGCCCAACACTGTTATGATGGTTCAGAAACATAAGGGCAAGGGCAAGCCTAAAGGTAAGGGAAAGTCCCAAGCCAAGGGCAAAGGCAAGGCACTGAAGCCGAAAGGAGGGGTCGCCAAGGATGCTACCTACTTCCACTGCGGTCAGACAGGGCACTGGAAGAGGAACTGCAAGGTATACTTGGAGGATCTTAAGAAGAAGCGAAGTGAGACTTCCACTTCAGGTATATATGTTATAGAAGTCAATCTATCTATTTCTACATCATGGGTATTAGATACTGGATGTGCTTCTCACATTTGTACTGATGTGCAGGCACTGAGAAATAACAGGGCATTGACAAAGGGCGAGGGGGACCTACGAGTAGGCAATGGAGCACGGGTTGCTGCTGTTGCTGTAGGGACTTACTTTTTATCTCTACCCTCTGGGCTTGTACTAGAGTTAGACGATTGTTGTTATGTGCCTGCATTAACTAAGAACATTATTTCAGTTTCTTGTTTGGACAAGAAAGGTTTCTCGTTTACTATAAAGAACAAATGTTGTTCCGTCTATTTAAACGATATGTTCTATTGTAGTGCACCTCTGATGAACGGACTCTATATTCTAGACCTTGAGAGCTCTATCTATAACGTTAGTACCAAAAGGTTCAAATCGAACGATATGAACCACACCTATCTCTGGCACTGTCGCTTAGGTCATATAAATGACAAGCGCTTATCCCAGCTTCATAAGGATGGTTTGCTGGACTCATTTGATTTTGAATCATATGAGATATTCGAGTCATGCCTACGAGGGAAGATGACCAAGACTCCCTTTAGT
Organism: Zingiber officinale; assembly: GCF_018446385.1. Lineage (NCBI taxonomy): Eukaryota > Viridiplantae > Streptophyta > Magnoliopsida > Zingiberales > Zingiberaceae > Zingiber > Zingiber officinale. The sequence goes on along the minus strand of NC_055994.1, from coordinate 48,052,905 downwards.
GGGCACAGCGAGAGAGCGACTGATTTGTTAGGACTCATACATAGTGATGTATGTGACCCTTTCAATATCGCTGCTAGAGGCGGTTATAGATACTTCATCACATTTATTGATGACTTCAGTAGATATGGTTATGTGTACTTGATGACACATAAGTCCGAATCCTTTGAAAAGTTCAAAGAATTCAAGAATGAAGTATAGAACCAGCTTGGCAAGAGTATTAAAATACTTCGATCAGATCGAGGTGGTGAATACTTAAGCCATGAGTTTCGTGACTATTTAGCTGAGTGTGGGATTCTATCCCAACTCACTCCTCCTGGAACACCACAGTGGAATGGTGTATCCAAAGGAGGAATCGTACCCTATTAGATATGGTACGATCTATGATGAGTCACACAGATCTTCCGACAAACCTTTGGGGCTATGCTCTAGACACGGCAGCTTTCATTCTCAACCGAGTTCCATCCAAGGCCGTGATAAAGACACCATATAGGATATGGACTGGGAGAGATGCCCAGGTGTCTTTCATGAGGATTTGGGGTTGTGAGGCTTACGTACGACGTGAAGTCTCAGACAAATTAGGACCCAAATTTGACAAGTGCTATTTCATTGGATATCCCAAGGAAACTAAGGGATATTACTTCTACATTCCCAGTCAGCACAAGATAGTTGTGGCAAAGACTGGGGTCTTTCTAGAAAGAGACTTTGTTTCTAGAAAGACTAGTGGGAGCGCATTCGATCTTGAAGAAGTTCAAGATGCGAACAATAGCACTGATGCCTCGATAGAAATTGAACTGGAACCACAAAGTGTTGTGGATGATGTTCCACAAGCAGTTGAGGAACAACAACCAGTTCAAGTAGACATACCTCTTCGCAGGTCTGATAGGGTACGTCGTCAGCCTGAGAGATATTCTTTTCTCTTGTCTGACCATGATGACGTTGTGCTCATAGAGGATGAGCCTACCACCTATCAGGAAGCTGTGATGAGACCAGATTCCGAGAAATGGCTAGAAGCCATGAGATCCAAAATGGAATCCATGTACACCAACCAAGTATGGACTTTGGTTGATCCACCTGAAGGGGTAAAACCCATAGGGTGCAAGTGGGTCTTTAAGAGAAAGACTGACATGGATGGACTTATCTATAAGGGTCGCTTGGTAGCTAAAGGTTTCAAGCATATTCATGGTATTGACTATGATGAAACCTTTTCTCCAGTAGCGATGTTTAAGTCCATTCGGATCATGCTTGCTATTGCAGCCTACCATGACTATGAGATATGGCAGATGGATGTCAAAATCGTGTTTCTGAATGGAAACCTACTTGAGTATGTGTACATGACACAACTTGAGGGTTTTGTAGATCCACAACATACTAGCAGAGTATGCAAGCTACATAGGTCCATTTATGGACTAAAACAAGCTTCTCGAAGCTGGAATCTTCGATTCGATGATGTAATCAAATAGTTTGGTTTCATCAAGAATAAAGATGAGCCTTGTGTCTACAAGAAGGTTGTAGGGGATATAGTTGTCTTCCTCATATTGTATGTGGATGACATATTAGTCATTGGGAAGGACATCCCTATGCTTCAGTCTGTCAAGACCTGGCTAGGGAGTTGCTTCTCAATGAAGGACTTAGGTGAGGCATCCCGCATTCTAGGGATACAGATCTATAGAGATAGATCTAAGAGATTGCTTGGCCTAAGTCAGAGTACATACATTGACAAGGTACTCCTTCGGTTTGCCATGCAGAACTCCAAGAAGGGATTTCTGCCGATGTCACATGGCGTGAGTCTTTCGAAGACTCAAGGTCCCTCTTCTAGAGAGGAGAGAGACCGCATGGATCAGATCCCTTATGCCTCAGCCATAGGATCGATCATGTATGCCATGCTATGTACTCGACCTGATGTCTCGTATGCTTTGAGCAGATACCAGTCAGATCCAGGTGAAAGTCACTCGATAGCGGTCAAGAATATTCTTAAGTACTTGAGAAGGACTAAAGAATATTTCTTGATATATGGAGGCAATGATGAGCTAGCTGTAAAGGGTTACGGTGATGCTAGCTTCCAGAACGATCAGGATGACTATAGATCGCAGTCGGGGTTAGTATTTTGCATTAATGGTGGTGCTGTCAGCTGGAAGAGTTCGAAGCAGGATACAATAGCTGATTCTACAACAGAAGCCGAGTATATTGCTGCATCAGAGGCAGCAAAGGAGGCAGTTTGGATTCGCAAGTTCATCACTGAACTTGGGGTGGTTCCAAGCATCGCTGACCCAGTTGAGCTCTATTGTGACAACAATGGAGCTATAGCACAGGCGAAGGAACCTCACTCACACCAGCGGACCAAGCACATACTACGGCGCTTCCATCTCATTCGAGAGATCATCAAGAGAGGAGATGTGAAGATTTGCAGAGTACCTACAGAGGCTAACATTGCAGATCCCTTGACCAAGGCTTTGGCACAGAGGAAGCATGATGGTCACACTAGGTCATTTGGGCTTAGAGCCTACACTGATTGGCACTAGTGCTAGTGGGAGATTGTTAGCTAGAGCCCTAGAGCCAATCATTTGATGATTGTATATTGGACTTATTGTATCATATTCTTTATAAATAAAAGGCATTTGGATTTTGGTTATTATACTTACTTGTATTGGTGCCAAATAAACTAAGTATAATAATGTCCTTGAGTAGATGGTTCTCACCTATATCAATCGGTTAGTTGAACCGATAGTGAGATGATATAGGGAACACTACTCTTAATCATTCCTAGTCGAGTATTAACATTCAGGGATAATGTTAATGCAATATGACTAGCATGTAGGTCAACTCGATGACTTGATCTCACAAGTCATGGATATAGAGATATCAAGTTGACACATGGGTATACATTAGAGAATGTATACTAAATGACCCGCCATGAGAAAGTATCATGGATCATTATATGAGTGTCATATACTTTCTCATGTGGCTATTAGTATGACTACTAGTCCTTAGACCTGAAGTCACCATAGATCCCTACATAAGGAGTTATGTACTTTAGTTTCGTCAAACGTCACCCGTAACTGGGTGGACTATAAAGGCGATTACTGGGTATGTAACAAATTATGCGGAGGGATGTGAGTAATGTAGATGGGATCTATCCCTCCTATATGACGGGAGTGACATCAGTATTCTTGATAGAGTGAGACCACGAAGTGCATGGTCATTCCCAAATGAGTCAATATAGGATATTGAGCTCATTTGATTTAGTGTGTCTACTTGGAGTTCAAGATTTAGATTGATTAGAGGATGACACGGTCTATGCCTCATAATAATCAATCTAGATGTCTAGGATAGAAGGACACTTGTCATATATTGTGAGGAGTCACAATTAGTAGTCACAAGGTGATGTCGGATCTCGATATTCTTGTAACTTGGGTAGTAATGATGTGTTGCTAGATACCGCTCATTACTTATGCTCATAAATGGGTTTAGGGCATTGCCAACGTTACAAGAACCTATAGGGTCACACACTTAGGACAATTAGATGGAGATTAGGTTCATATGATGAACCAAGAGGATTAGATTCATTTTATAAATCAAATTGGATTAAGAGTAATCCTAATTGGGCTAACTTGAGTTTGACTCAAGTTGATTCATGTGTTTAATGAGTCTAATTTAGATTTTGACTCATTGAATCAATTTAATTAAATGAATTAGATTCATTATATTAAGTTGGCTTGAATCAAATGGTTGGATTCGATCAACCATGGAAGAGATTTGGTCAAGTTTGACTTGACTTGAGGGGAAGATTAAAAGTGAAGTTAGACTTGACTTTATGCCACCTCATTGGTGAGTTGGCATTGAAGTGGACCAATGATGTTACTCCACATCATCATGGGTGCCACCTCATGGAAGTTACAAAGCCATTTTCTTAATAACTTCACATTAATTGCATTTAATGGGGAGTTACACTATGGGAAGTGGCCGGCCACTTTTGGTTTTGAATGAGAATTCATTTTTCATTCAAGTGTGTATCTTCTTCCTTCTTCCTCTCAAGCTCTCCCTCTCCTCCTCAACTTGGCCGAACCATACATAGGTGCTAGCACACCTTTTGTGTGGTTTTCTCCACCTACGTATTCGTGTGGATACTTTTAGAGGGGTATCTATCTTGATACTCTCGAGATCCGGCGTTTTGGACGAGAGGGAATTTTGCGAGGGCACGCTTCAAAGGTAAAAGCTCTCAACACATAGATCTAGGAGTAGATCTAAAGTTTTTGAAACTCATACTTATATTGTCTTCGAATTTTTCCTAGCACGGATCTACGGCTTTAGGTGATTCGGGGTTTCCGCGACGCGAAAAGCGGTTTTCGCGGCCCGAAAAAACCCAACACTTCAGAACATGGAGCCTCCGCGCAACATGAGAGAAGCTCAAAGACTTACTAGCCGGATTACGCCCTTGTCTAGGTTCATTTCCCGGTCGGCCGATCGTAGCTTCCACTTCTTTAAAATACTCCGGAAGGCAAACAAATTTCAGTGGAACGAGGAATGTGAGAAGGCCTTTCAAGAGTTAAAAGATTACTTGTCTACTCTTCCTGTATTAGCTAAGCCTATAGTAGGAGAGACCCTCTGGGTATATTTGGCAGCTAATGAAAACGCTGTAGGCTCTGTATTAGTTAGGCAGGAGGGAAAGGAACAACAACCTGTATATTTCTCTAGCCATTTATTAAAAGGAGCTGAGTGTAGATATACTACACTAAAAAAGTTGGCTTATGCATTAGTATTGATTGCTCGGAGGTTCCGCCCGTATTTCTTAGCACATGAAATTGTTGTATTGACCAACAGTACCCTCGGACGGGTCATACTCAACCCAAAAGCATCCAGCCGGCTGATCAAATGGATGACTGAACTTGGTGAATATGACATACAGTATCAACCTTGCTCGGCCATCAAGGCACAAGCTCTAGCAGATTTCATTATAGAAGTTCAAGGCCCTGAGGAAGAAAATATTTGTAAAGTTTATGTAGATGGCTCCTCAACCAGACAAGGTAGTGGAATTGGTGTTCTTCTTTTATCTCCAAGGGAAGATAGACTCCAACTCTCTATCAGATTAAATTACAGAGCTACTAACAATGAGGCAGAATATGAAGCCTTGATAGCTGGATTATAAGCCTCTCGGCATATAGGAGCAGCTCGAGTCCTCATCTATTCTTATTTTCAATTAGCATCCCAACAACTATCAGGTAATTTTGAAATTAATAATGACAGCTCAAGTTATATGCTGAGGCATTTGATAGGTTGAAGTCCCAGTTCCAAGAAGTAAATATACAAAATGTTCCTCGATCTAAAAATCAGGTAGCAGATGAATTGACTAAGCTGGCCTCCGCTATAACACCATGGAATTTGGATCGGCCAGTAGAACAAACTCTGTTAATATCTTGTATCGAAAGACAAGCTGATGCATAAATACAAGGTGACTGCAGGGCGCAAATCATATTGTATCTACAACAAGGTATTCTTCCGAGTAATGCAGAACAAGCTAGGATATTTAAGAAAAGATCTGCTCGGTACACTATGATAGGAGAACAGTTATATAAAAGAGCTTTTTCTAGACCTCTGCTCAAGTGTATTGGCACAGAAGATATACAATTTATTTTACAAGAAGTTCATCATAGCTCATGTGGTAGTCATATAGGAGGAAGATCCTTGGCCCGCAAAATCTTACTAGCAGGATATTTCTGGCCTACTCTACACGAGGATGCCAACAAGTAGGTAAGAATTTTATTTCTTGTCAGAAACATCAAAATATTTCACATCATCCTACACAGTTGTTGAGGACCTCTATATAGTCTAATGTCCCTTCGATCAATGGGGTATGGACATAGTAGGCCCATTTCCTATGGCAACTGCACAAAGAAGGTTTTTATTGGTAGCAGTGGATTATTTTTCTAAATGGGTAGAAGCAGAACCACTTGCCTGGATTACCAAAGATGCAGTTATTAAATTTCTGTGGAAAAATATCATATGCAGATTCGACATTCCTCATAAATTAGTCTCTGATAATGGAAGGCAATTTCAAAGGGATAGAATCTTAGATTGGTGAAAAAGATATGGTATTATTTAGGCCTTCACCTCTGTAGCTTATCCGCAAAGTAATGGTTAAGCGGAAGTAACCAACAAAGAAATTATAAGGGGTTTAAAAACCAAACTAGATCGTATCGGAGGTAGCTGGGTAGATGAATTACCCAGCGTTCTTTGGGCCTATCGTACTACACCTTGAGAAGCAACCGAAATTACTCCTTTTCAATTAGTTTAGGGTGGAGAAGCTATAATTCCCATCGAAGTGGGAGTAGAATCTGATAGAAAATGACTATATGATGAAGACAATGCTGGTCGACGGCTCATGGAGCTGGACTTGATAGAAGAAATTAGAGACAAGGCTGCAGCTCGACTCACCTCATATCGACAATGGATGAGGCAAAATTATAACAAAAGAGTTATCCCGAGACTTTTCCAAGTAGGAGATTTGGTATGGAAACGTGTAAAACCCGTTGGGGATGTCAGTAAGTTAGCACCACAATGGGGAGGACCTTACAAAGTAGTAAAAAAACTCGTATCGGTTTCGTATTATCTCCAGGATACTGAAGGAAGAATTCTCGAGCGTCCCTGGAGTGTAAATCACTTATAGCCTTACCGAACCTAACCAGATCATATCAGTCAAGAGTACATCTGAAAGAACAAATATAAATGATTTGAAACCAGTTCTCAGCAAAATAAGAACAATGATGCTTAATGTTTATGTATTTTATTCCCTTCAGTGGACATAATGCAAGACAAGTGTCACCCGAGAAATAAATGTGGTTCAAACAGTTTGATAATCTTTGGTTAAACTTTTATAATCTTTTCAAGCGGTCAACAATTGGGAACCCTGAGGAGAGACCTACCCATTTTCCTTAAAAAAAACTCGGAAGCATTAAACCATTACAAGGTCAGTGCAAGCATTATAGCTTTTTTGCATCTAAGCATAGTCGATCGGGAAGTCTCATGAAGTAACTCGGACGGGTCTTTATGGGAGGAACCGAAGACTTTAAACTATCACGGAGCATAGTCGATCGGGAAATCTCATGAAGTAACTCGGACGGGTCATCATGGGAGGAACCGGAGACTTTAAACTATCATAGAACATAGTCGATCGGTAAGTCTCATGAAGTAACTCGAACGGATCTTCATGGGAGGAACCGGAGACTTTAAACCATCACAGAACATGGTCGATCGGGAAATCTCATGAAGTAACTCAGACAGGTCTTCATGGGAGGAACAGGAGACTTTAAACTATCATAGAAAATAGTCGATCGGAAAGTCTCATGAAATAACTCGGATGGGTCTTCATGGGAGGAACCGGAGACTTTAAACTATCTTAGAACATAGTCGATCGGGAAATCTCATGAAGTAACTCTGACGGGTCTTCATGGGAGGAACCAAAGACTTTAAACTATCACAGAACATAGTCGATCGGGAAATCTCATGAAGTAACTTGGACGGGTCTTCATGGGAGAAACCGGAGACTTTAAACTATCACAGTGCATAGTCGATCGGGAAATCTCATGAACTAACTCGGACGAGTCTTCATGGGAGGAACCAGAGACTTTAAACTATCACAGAGCATAGTCGATCGGGAAATTTCATGAAGTAACTCGGGCGGGTCTTCATGGGAGGAACCGGAGACTTTAAACTATCACAGAGCATAGTCGATCGGGAAATCTCATGAAGTAACTCGAACGGGTCTTCATGGGAGGAACCGGAGACTTTAAACTATCACAGAACATAGTCGATCGGGAAATCTTATGAAGTAACTTGGACGGGTCTTCATGGGAGGAACCAGAGACTTTAAACTATCACAGAGCATAGTTGATCGGGAAATCTCATGAAGTAACTCGGACGGGTCTTCTTGGGAGGAACCAGAGACTTTAAACTATCACAGAACATAGTCAATCGGGAAATCTCATGAAGTAACTCGGACGGGTCTTCATGGGAGGAACCGAAGACTTTAAACTATCAGAGAACATAGTCGATAGGAAAATCTCATGAAGTCACTCGGACGGGTCATCATGGGAGGAACCGGAGACTTTAAACTATCACATAACATAGTCAATCGGGAAGTCTCATGAAGTAACTCGGACGAGTCTTTATGGGAGAAACCGGAGACTTTAAATTATCACAGAGCATAGTCGATCGGGAAGTCTCATGATGTAACTCGGACGGGTCTTCATGAGAGGAACCGGAGACTTTAAACTATCACAGAACATAGTCGATCGGGAAGTCTCATGAAGTAACTCGGACGGGTCTTTATGGGAGGAACCGGAGACTTTAAACTATCACAGAGCATAGTCGATCGGGAAATCTCATGAAGTAACTCGGACGGGTCTTCATGGGAGGAACCGAAGACTTTAAACTATCATAAAGCCTAATCGACCAGGATTATATTGTCGAGGCAAATTCAAAGTTATACAGATTTCTTCACAAAAATCATTTGACATCCTACGCTGAATCAAAAGCCAAGGTTAGAAGGGGATTCTATACATATATACATACGTTACATTTCCTATCTGGAGGCCCGTTTACATGGAGCTCTTTATTTAAAATCGCCCAGAATATTATACCTAGCTCGAAGCTCAGAAGTTTTATAAAGTTCCTTATATGAAATCGCTCAGAATTATTCATTCTTTTAAAATATAAAGCATACTCGGCACATTCCTATCTGAGTGAAACACAGGATGATTATGGAAATTCTACTGATTAAAGTTATATGGTCATGAAAGATATTATCTGCAAAGGTGTTTATTAAAACAAGGTTTAACTTCAAAACTTAAGCAAGGAATTCTTGACTAAAACTTATACTCAATATCCGGAAGCATTTCAATGGAGGCACTCTCAAACTAACACAAAAGAGAAACAGGTAAGTATCAAAACTTTCCCATATATCGCAATCACTTAATTACAAAGTTTTCGGTTACAGTTCCTTTCATTACAAGTTTCTCCATTGTAAGTTCTTTCATTGCCAATCTTTTTGAATACATAGATATGCTTACTTAAAATGACTTGTTAAATCTTCGGGTAATTCTTTGTTGAGTTTACGACGGCTTATGAATGAAGAAGGGGGTTCCCTAGGTAGATAACCACCCTCTCTCAGTTGTTGAAGAATTCCCGACACAGAGTGATTTAAAGCTCCTACCATTCGATGGACATATTATTTAACAAATGCCGGAGATTTCAGATAATCTAGTCACCACTCTTCCCATCGGTTCTTCTCCTACTCCTTATAACTCTGAAAATTAGATTGTAGTTTAGTATTTTGATCTTTTAAAGCATCTTTCTCCAATTTGAGTTGATCCAGTTCCTTTTGGAGCAGGGACAGCTCAGCATCTTGAGCCTTTCTTTGCTCTTGTTCCTGTAGGATGGCAAAATCATGAGAGGCTAGGTCTTGAGCTTGTTCAGAAAGACAGACATTATGAAGCCTCTCTACTTTCTCTAAAACAAAGCTTTTATGAGAAACATCTAAAAGAGCCTTTTCTTTCAAAGCAATTTCCAGCCGAAGGCCAGAATATAATCGGTCCACCTGTAGCTCCGAAGTTCTCCTTGCAAGCTCTTTATCTTTCAATAATTGTTGCGATTCCTGTAATTCCTGTCTCAATACCCTTAGTTGTTGATCTTGCAAAACCACTGCAACGGCCCACCTCCTACTGACTAAGCTGTGAGGCCGAGGTTACTTACTTTGTTCTAAACTGAACTATAAAGTGCGGAAAGCTGATCTAATTAAAAAAAATTCTACTATGTGCTATAAAATCCGAAATTCCATGTTCACAATACTGATCAAGAGCCAAAATCAGACTTTCCAATCGATCGGCGGATCTATTGGAGTTATTTGATCGATCCACTGATCGATTCAACGTGCTACTGTGCACGGAGGTTAATTCTAGATCGATTGGCTGATCGATCCAGCCTGTCCAATCGATCCAATGGTCGATTCAGCAGACTTCTGTTCGTGGGAACTCACCTTCTGATCGATCGGCTGATCGATCCATGGCCAATCGATCAGCTGATCGATTCATCAGCTCTCTGTACGCGGGGGAGTGCTTCTCAATCGATCGACTGATCGATTGAGGACTCCTCAATCGATCAGCTGATCGACTGGGTTTCTGATTTTCCAGAAATTCCACCCGAAACTCATTCACAACTCACATGAATCAACTACAAGCACAAAAATACTACTAGGCATGACATTACGTACAGTTTAGTATCTAATATCAAGACAACAAGAAGTCTAAGCATGGCATCGTGTATACCTTCACAATTCATGATTCTAAAATACCCTAAATGTGTAGTAAAGTAACCAAAGCAGAAACACTAAGTCTTTCAATGGACTAATCCCCAAGGTCTTTATTCCAAGTTCCTTCTCACACACATTTGGTTGCATTGAACTCTAGCCTCTGTTAATCCATCTTCCCTTTACCTTTATCTGCAGTATAAGGAAAAAGGAAACTATAAGATTGGGAGCTTAGTAAGAACCATCTACCTCACAAAACATGTAATCGATGAAATCATGCTTTAAAGAATGCTAATTGCAATACATGCTGATGATCAAGCTGAAAAATACTAATACATGGCATATAGGCAAACAAATCATGGCAATCAAAGACTGAACATAAAGCTATTGTTATATCAATAAGAAAACTAAACTGAAGCTGAGCTGTATTCACATTTATGGTTTGTGAAGTTTGAAAACTATTTTCATAAATAGATAAAAATAATAATCATGCTGCTGATGGGCTCGGCATCTGTACTTGCTATGCGCGCATCCGTAATTAGAACCGAGGTAGCTAGTCCTGAATCTAATAGGGTTTACTAGGTTATCTGAACCTAGGGACGACTATGGGAGCTCAACCCAAGGACAACTGAGAGTACAGTACAGTGCCACTGATAAAAGTAAAATACTGTTCATAAATTGATCTATCTTATCTTGCTCTTACTAGGTTATCTGAACCTAGAGCTAGGTTATCTGAACCTAGAGGCCACTATGGGAGCCCACCCATTGGACCGTAGTCCCATATAAACTGAAACAAGATTAAGCATGCTATTTAAAAAGCTTCTATGGCATTTACTGGGCTGTAAAAACGCCTACTGTATCTTGTAGCTGTAAGGTTCATTTTATCGAGAACTTGGTGTGCTCTAACTCTCCTCTCTATTAGGGGACCACCTCTAGGCACCCGACAATGTCCCAAAGCCCAAAACTGAAGGGGGAAATTGGTCCGGCCCATCTAGAGGTGCTCACATAGACCCTAAACTTGCGAGGAGGGTCAAATACACCCTACGTGTCGAAGAATCTGCATATGGCTAAACTAAAGGCGTAAAAACATACGATTAACTACTTATACTACAGGTGAGGAGTTACTTACTTCCTGCACTAGATTTCTTACAATTCCGATCGCTAGGTTTCCGGAGAAGAAGATCTCTACGGCGATCCTCTTACGTCTACGGGTTCTTCTCGCGGAGGGAAGCGTCCTCGTATCGGAGTTGTCGCCTGAAGGTGCTCCTACGACCATAGGGATGGAACCCTAGGTCTCTTGGGGTTTGTGCGCCGAGAGGGTGAGGAAGAGAGAGGGGCGACGGTGAGGGTTTGAGGGATAAGAGAAGTTGTCGATAAAAATAATTCTCCACTTAAATTCCTTATTTATATTAAGTGATTTATGTGCCCCAACCCAATCATAAATATAATTCCTCTCCTCTTCTTTCAGCACACCCCTGCTGGGGCCCCTTGGTTACTAAGTCACCCTATAAGTCATAGAGTTCATAGGTCGCGGGTTCAATTCCTGTTTAGGTTATTTTACGTTTTTATTTAATTTTGCTACTTTTGCTACTTCAAAAATTCCCTAAAAATATTATAGAATTCCTGAAAAATAATAGAATATTTCTAAAATTTATGTGATAATTTTCGGGTTACAATTCCCCATACCTTATAAAAAGTTTGTCCTCGAACTTAAAATAACTCTGGGTACTTCTGTCTCAAACTAGCTTCTGTCTCCCAAGTTGCCTCTTCTGCTGTGTGATTTTGCCAAATGACTTTTACTAATGGCACCTCCTTGTTTCGCAATTTCTTAACTGCTCGGTCTACTATCTGAATAGGCCGACTGTCATTCCTGAGGTCTTCGCGAATTTGTACCGACTGAGACTCAATCACCTGGGTGGCATCTGGGATATGCTTCTTCAGCATAGAGACATGAAATACGTTATGGATAGCTGACATCTCCTAGGGTAGCTCTTGCTCATATGCTACCTTCCAACTCTTCTGGTGATAAAGTATGGTCCCACATATCTGGGACTTAATTTGCCCTTCTTCCCAAAATGCATCACTCCCTTCATAGGAGCCACTCGGAGGAATAATGTATCCCCAACTGAAAACTCTAAGGGTCGACGCCGTGTATCAGCATAGCTTTTCTGGCGGCTCTGAGCTGTCTCTATCCTCTAGCGGATCTGCTGTATAGCTGCTGTGGTATCTGCTACTAAATCTGTCTAAAGTTCTAGCTCTTTCTGTTCATCACTTTCATACCAGCAGATTGGAGATCTACACCTCCGCCCGTAGAGAGCCTCGTAGGGTGCCATGCTGATAGTGGCCTGATAACTATTGTTGTATGCAAATTCTGCTAAACACAGATATTTGCACCAACTTCCCTTGAAGTCTAGAGCACACGCTTGGAGCATATCTTCGAGTACCTGATTTACTCGTTCCGTCTGACCATCTATTTGAGGGTGGAAAGCTGTGCTAAAATTTAACCTGGTGCCCAATACTGACTGTACACACTCCCAGAAGTGTGACGTGAATCTACTGTCTTTATCTGAAATGATGGTCTGTGGGACTCCATGCAGTCTGACAATCTCCTTGAGATATAACTGAGCTAGATGCTCCATGGAGTAGGATATCCTGATAGCTAAGAAGTGGGCTGATTTAGTCAATCTGTCGACTATTACCCATGTAACGACCACCCTTCTTACTATACTATTCTACTCTCTAAGGATGACTGTTACTTAACTACTAACTCTACTTAACCGGTATGATCGAATCTACGAGGAGTCCTTAACGAAAAATTTCGGCGGATTCTCCCATGTACCGGTGACCATAATCATCAATACATAAATATATACTTCAGTCACAGGCGGCTGGAACATGTATCAAACACCCATGCAGTTTAATAAGAGTAAAAAACTATAATATCAACTTATTACATAGAACCTCATCACAGCATGCAATCTAAAACGTGAATAAACTCAATAAAACATGGAATATAAAATACAATCTCACATGACATCAACCATAAAGTACAACTCAATTACTTCTTATCCATTAGACACGAAAACTCAAAACTTCCCAGTTCTCTCCCACAGTCTTGGCATCACACACCATCCGCACCACCTTGTCGCCTTCCTTGCTAAATCTTTTCCTTTCCTTTATCTGCAGTAAGAGGAAATGCAATCTATAATCAAAATTTGCTTAGTAAGTGCTACCTAACTCACAAAAACACGAATATGCATGTATACAAGAAGAACTAGAAATTGTATGCTCTAAAAGAAAATAAAGCATAAACATAGCTTCTCATGTTAAATCTAATAGCAAAGAAAAGCTAAGGAATATACTCATGTAATTCTAATAGCTAATCATGATATACAAGGATAAAACTGCATGCTGGAAGATAAAGCTAATCATGCTAAATAACTAATCAGGAAACAAACAAAACTAATATTCCATGCTTCGAATTAAAAGAAACTAAACTTGCTGACTCTAAACATAAGTGAAGCTTGTTTCATTTGTTTCAAATCTTATACTTTATTACTTTAAAATAATAATCAACTTCTCTTGGGCCCAAGCATAGTACCAAAGCGCGCTCCCTAATAGACACTGTGGTAGCTAGTCACAAGTCCTACGAGGGTAAAGACCTTGGTCTTACCAGGGCCAAGACCTTGGAATTGGTCACATGAATTTGTTTAACGATAACCTTAGAAGTCGGGTACTAGACTTTCTTTAAAATAAAATACTTATTATCTTTTTATGTTCTTATAATATAATGCCTTGGCATTTCTTTGAGCACTTGGTGTGCTACTGATCCCAATACTTAAAATTTAGGGATCCTATCAAGACCTTGGCCTTTTCTTACTTATAACTTCCATAAATCTCTAAAAGGATTTAATAGAACACTATATGTACATATAAATTCTAGAGTTACATAGAACGAGTTCAATTCGTTAAGACTTGTTGTGAAAATAAGAAATTTCATCTAACTGTACATGCTGTCCAATAACAAAGAAATCTAAGTTTGGTATGCTAATTTCAAGGGCTGTCCTTTTCATTGCAGCAAGGAGAAAAACAGTAAGAGCTATAAATCTACAGCATTTTATACTCTAATAATTCAACAAAAGGTCTATAACTAATATAGATCCAAAATGTGCCTATGTAGATCTTATTTTTATTAGTTCTAAGCTTATACTTTTATTTTCTTCCTTTGTAATTCACGACAGCAAGTTTAAAGAAACAATCCTCAACTTCTCACAAATGTGTGACCCAATTAAATCCATAATACTTTACGAAAGACTTCATCAAATTCAAGCTATGAATTCCCAGAAATCCAAAACCCACAGAAATCACAAAATGGTCTCCAAATCCTCACGGAAGTCCTCAAACCAAATTCACAACTTCATACAAAGCTCAAATCACATAGGCATCTCGGTCAGACATTAAAACAAACAGGAAACACTCAGCTTACACACCGTGCACTAAACTTCATCCGGCACGGAATACTCACAGTTCAATCTTGATCCCAACCCTCAAATACCAAACGAAACCTCCATAAAAACATAATGAGGAAATTCAGAATTTCATACAAAACTGAAGTCACTGCCAAAACCCCCAAAAGCATTTGCTACCCAGGCAATATCTTCAATCGTGACTTTAAACTAAAACACAACTCCCCAGAGGTAAGGCCAACCGGTAACAACTTGCAAGGAAAACCAATCGAGAACAAAACTAGTCGAAAACCAATCGAAGGAACTACTCTTACTGCAGGTGAGAGTACTTACCTTCATGTTCTTGGATTTACAACCGAAGAGGAAGACTTCTACTGCTTCTAGGGTTTCCGAAACTTGCAAGCTCTGACCCTTCCTCGTGCTCACGGTTTCCTCTTGACGAAAGGATCACGGAGATGTGAAGACCTCACGGAGAAAGGTGCTCGCTGGCCGCCGGAGGTGCCCTAGCCTCCAGCTGCAATTTCGTCCGAGAAGAGGAACGGCGCCGTCAGGAGAGAAGGGGGAGGAAAAGTTTAGGTTTAGGGAAAATAATCCCAAAGTTCTCCCTTTAATAACTAACTATTTCTTTTATCCACTCCCCTTTAAATATATATCGTCCCTTATTTGAACAACATCACCCGCTGGCACACTTGGTTGGCTGCATTCGGTTAAGGCTCGGTTCAGGTCCGAGGTCCACGGTTCGAATCTTGACTTGGACATTTTTTTGTCGAAACTTCCTTCGTTTAGTAAAATTACCAAATGACCTCCAAAAATTGCATAAAAATACTCTAAAAATTTCTAAATATCTCTATAATATTTCTAAAGTATTTCTAAATATTTTTAAATTATTTTTGGGACTCGAAATGAGAAAATTTTGATTGTTACAATTCCCCATACCTTATAAAATGTTCGTCCTGAAACTTAGAATAACTCTGGATATTTCTGTCTCATACTGTCCTCACGCTTCCAGGTAACTTCCTCGTGCCTCTGATTTTGCCAGATGACCTTCACTAGTGGCACTTCTTTGTTCCTTAGCCTCTTAACTTCTTTGTCCACTATCTGTGTAGGTCTGCTCTCATAACTAAGATCCTCCTAGATCTGTACTGACTGAGGCTGAATCACTTGACTAGGGTCGTGGAGACACTTCTTTAGCATGGAGACATGAAATACATTATGTATTGCCGAAATGTCCTGTGGTAAGTCCAGCTTGTATGCTACATTCCCAATCCTTTCTGTGATCAGGTAAGGTCCTACATAACGAGGACTTAATTTGCCCTTCTTGCCAAATCTCATCACTCCCTTCATAGGAGCAACCTTGAGAAAGACTGAATCCCCTACCTGGAATTTAAGTGGCCTACGGCGTGTGTCAGCATAACTCTTCTGTCTACTCTGGGCAGTCTCAATCCTCTGTCTGATCTTCTGGATAGCCTGAGTGGTTTCTTCTATCATCTCAGTCTGAATGCCCAGCTCTACGTCCATTTCTCTTCTTTCACCTGCTTCTTGCCAGCAAATGGGTGATCTGCACTTCCTACCATACAATGTCTCAAAAGGTGCCATCTTGATGGTGACCTGATAGCTATTGTTGCAGGCAAACTCAGCTAAGCATAGATACTTGCACCAACATCCCTTGAAATCTAGTGCACAAGCTCTGAGCATATCTTCTAGAATCTGATTTACACGCTCTGTCTGTCCATCAGTCTGAGGATGGAAGGCTGTGCTGAACTTGAGTTTGGTGCCTAGTGCATTCTGAACGCACTCCCAAAAGTGTGAGGTGAAGCGTCCATCTCTATCAGAAACAATAGATTTAGGAACTCCGTGAAGTCTGATCTCCTCCTTAACATATAACTGTGCCAACTGCTCTATCGGACACCTTGATGGCTAGAAAATGAGCAAACTTTGTCAATCTGTCCACTATCACCCATATCGCATCATATCCATTTGTGGTTCTTGGGAGACCAGTTATGAAGTCCATGGATATGTCTTCCCACTTCCACTCTGGTATAGGAAGAGGCTGTAGAACTCCTCCTGGTCTCTAGTGCTCTACTTTGACTCTCTGACATGTCAGGCAGGTACTGACATATTTAGCTACATCTCTTTTGAATCCAGACCACCAGAACCTCTGTTTCATGTCTTAGTACATCATGGTAGAACCAGGATGCATGGAGTAAGGTGTACTATGAGCTTCCTCTAAAATTTTCTTTCTCAGCTCTTCATCATTGGGGACATAAAGGCGACTCCCCAAATAAAGATTTCCACTGTCTGATACTCGAAACTCCGAATTTTCTTCTTTCTGTATCCCCTGCTTGATCTTCCGGATATCTGGATCTTCACTTTGCTTTCTCTGTATATCCTTAAGCAAGGTAGACTCTAAGGTCAATGCAGAGAGTTGCCCATAAATAATTTCCATTCCAAAGTCTGACAACTCCTTCTGTAGTGGTAGGGCTAATGATGACAAAGACATCAGGGATGCACTGGATTTTCTGTTTAGTGCATCTGCCACTTTATTAGCTTTGCCTGGGTGGTAGAGGATTTCACAGTTATAGTCCTTGACCAACTCTAGCCACTTGCGCTGTCTCATGTTTAAATCTTTCTGGGTGAAGAAATACTTTAAACTCTGATGGTCTTTGAAGATTCTGCACTGGACTCCATACAGGTAGTGTCGCCAGAGTTTCAGTGCAAAGACTACAGCTGCCAGCTCAAGATCATGAGTGGGGTAGTTCTTCTCGTAGTCTTTGAGTTGCCTGGAAGCATAAGCTATAAATTTTCCTTCTTGCATGAGTACAACTCCTAGGCCCATCTTGGAAGCATCACTGTAGATGTCAAAACTCTTGTCACTCTCTGGAACAGTCAGGATAGGAGCACTGGTCAGTCTCTTCTTTAGCTCTTGGAAACTCTGCTCACATATATCTGACCATTCAAACTTCTTATTCTTCCTGGTTAAGGCCGTTAGTGGAGAGGCTATCCTGGAAAAGTCCTCCACGAATTTCCTGTAGTACCCAGCTAAACCAAGGAAGCTTCTGATCTCCCTGGCATTCTTGGGTCTAGTCCAGTTGTTGACCGCTTCTATTTTGGCAGGATCCACCTGAATGCTTTCTTTAGAAATGATGTGACCTAGAAACGCCACCTGATTTAACCAAAACTCACACTTTGAGAATTTAGCATAAAGCTGCTTTTGTTGAAGGGTCTGCAGTACTATCCTCAAGTGCGTATCATGCTCCTCTGGGGTTCTGGAATAGACTAGAATGTCGTCGATGACCACGATGACAAATTTGTCAAGATATTCTCTGAACACTCTGTTCATCAGGTCCATGAAGACTGCAGGTGCATTAGTCACACCAAAAGGTATGACTACAAACTCATAGTGTCCATATCTGGTCCTGAAAGCTGTTCTGGTTATATCACTTTCCTTCACTTTCAACTGATGGTACCCAGAGCGCGGGTCTATCTTTGAGAACACTGTTGCCCCTCTCAACTGATTAAATAAGTCGTCGATCCTGGGAAGGGGGTACTTGTTCTTGATTGTCACTTGATTCAGAGCTCTATAATCTATGCACATCCGCATAGATCCATCCTTCTTCTTGACAAACAACAGAGGAGCTCACCATGGTGAATGACTAGGACAGATGAAGCCTTTGTCAAGCAGCTCCTGAAGTTGCTCTTGTAACTCTTTCAACTCTGCTGGAGACATACGGTATGGAGATTTTGAAATTGGACCGTTACCAGGAACCAATTCAATCTCAAACTCCACTTCTCTGTTGGGAGGTAGTCTAGGTAGCTCTTCTGGGAATACCTCTGGATACTCACAGACTACTTGAACTTCCTCCTGCTTGGGTCTTTCTTGTTCTTCTGTACTCACAATGTATGCAAGAAAACTAGCACACCCTTTGGCTAACATCTGGTGAGCTGTCAGAGAAGAAAGAAGCTTCTGGGTCCTCCTCCTTGGCACTCCTGTGAATTCAAAGATTGGTTCACCCTCTGGACTAAAGATCACTTTTCTTCTACGGCAGCCCACAGAGGCACTGTACTTGCTGAGGAATTCCATACCCAAAATGATATCGAAATCCTGCATGGCGAGGACTACCAGATTAACATATAGCTCTCAGTCTGCAATTCTGCTTGTACAGACCGAAGCCACTGGCTGGATTCCATGACTTCCCCAGAAGGTAGGGTCGTCAGGAACTTGGAGTTCATGCTTTCTGTAGGTACCTGTAATTCTTTGGCAAAGGGTACTGATACAAAAGAATGGGTCACTCCAGTATCAAATAGTGCAGTAGCTAAATGCTAAAAAATAACTACTTGACCTGTTACGACCGTGGAGGCACTAGCAGCTTCTTCTTTAGTAAGGGAGAATACTCTGGCACTAGCTAGAACTGGTGGGGCTTCCAACCTTCCTTGATTGAGCTGAGGTCCTTCCAGAGTTGCAGACATATAATGTAGCTGAGGTTTGCCTCCATATTGTATTGGCTGTGGCTGAGGTGCTTTGAACTTGTTAGGACATTCTTTAGACATGTGTCCTTCCTGCCCACATGAATAACATCCAGTCTTACGCAAAAGACAGGCTCTTGGATGTGTTCTCCCACATTTAGGACAGGGAGGGAACTTGGTCTGCTAATTTGCTGGTCTTCCTTTCTAGTTACCTCCTGAGTTCCACTACATTCTCTAATTATCTTTGCCCTTCCAGTGCTGCTTATTTGCCTGAGATTTCTGACTTCCAGCTGTCTTGTCTTTGATCTTGACTGGCTTATGCTGTGCTCATTGTGCCCTGATGCTGTCCAGATAGTGCTCAGCAACTAATGCTCTGCTGACCAGCTCTTCGCCAGTTTAGGGCTGGTGAGTTCCACTACTCACATTAAGTACTATCACTGGCCTTAGCATCCTGAGCATCAGTCTGACTTGTTCCTTCTCCATGCTACTAGCTCTGGGCAGAAGACGAGCTAGCCTATTGAATTTCTTTACTGCTTCTTCCACTGACAGGTCACCTTGTCTAAATTCTATGAACTCCTCATAATGCTTATTGGTGATCCGCTGGCGGAAGAATTCTTCATAAAACTCTGCTTCAAAGTCAGCCCAGCTCATCTGATTGACTGCTCTCTTGCTTTTAACTCTCTCCCACCACATACGAGCATCTCTAGATAGGCAGAATGAAGCACACTTGACCTTCTCGACTTCTGGCCAGTCAAGAAGATCCATGGTGCTCTCTAGTGTCTTGAACCAAGCCTGAGCATCCCAGGGCTCAGTCGTGCCCGAGAAACTCTCTGGCTTTAGTTTCAGCCATTGTATCAGGTATGCTTCTTGTCTTCTAGGTGCTGTGGGGACTTCTAAGGCGGCTGGTGGAACCTCAGTCACCACTGGAGTCTCCACATTGATTGTTGGAGGAGTGGGAGGGACTGGCTGCAGATTCGTCATCAGATTGACGATCACTTGTTGCTACTCTGATACTTGTCTCTGGAGTTGAGCAACAACTTAAGAAAGATTTGGTTCAACTGCTCTGGGCTCCTCGTTCCCCGGTGCTCGGTCCTCAGTACGAGCGGTACGGGGACGCCCTCTTCTTGACATCTAGTTATGCAAAGAAAAAGAAAGACCTGATATATTCTCTATCCTTTCTAAACAAACTTATATTTATAGATAAAAGAGAAACAAAACTTCTATCTTACTAAAGCGCATATAAGCAATTACTCTATACTGCAAATAATAAAGAAAGGATAAAAGGAAAAACTTAAATACTTTCTTACTTGAAGACGGCAAGGATAATGCGGATGTGTGTGTGATACTGGAGAATGGGAACTGCTCTGATACCAACTGTAACGACCACTCTTCTTACTATACTATACTACTCTCTAAGGATGACCGTTACTTAACTACTAACTTTACTTAACCGGTATGATTGAAACCGCGAGGAGCCCTTACCGAAAAATTTAGGCAGAATCTCCCCTGTACCGGTGACCATAATCATCAATACATAAATATATACTTTAGCCAAAGGCGGCTGGAACATGTATCAAACACCCATGCAGTTTAATAAGAGTAAAAAACTATAATATCTACTTATTACATAGAACCTCATCACAACATGCAATCTAAAACGTGAATAAACTCAATAAAACATGAAATATAAAATACAATCTCACATGACATCAACCATAAAGTACAACTCAATTACTTCTTATCCACTAGACACGAAAACTCAAAACTTCCCAGTTCTCTCCCACAGTCCTGGCATCACACACCATCCGCACCACCTTGTCGCCTTCCTTGCTAAATCTTTTCCTTTCCTTTATCTGCAGTAAGAGGAAATGCAATCTATAAGCAAAATTTGCTTAGTAAGCGCTATCAAACTCACAAAAACACGAATATGCATGTATACAAGAAGAACTAGAAACTGTATGCTCTAAAAGAAAATAAAGCATAAACATAGCTGCTCATGTTAAATCTAATAGTAAAGAAAAGCTAAGGAATCTACTCATGTAATTCTAATAGCTAATCATGCTATACAATGATAAAACTGCATGCTGGAAGATAAAGCTAATCATGCTAAATAACTAATCAGGAAACAAACAAAACTAATACTGCATGTTTCGAATTAGAAGAAACTAAACTTGCTGACTCTAAACATAAGTGAAGCTTGTTTCATTTGTTTCAAATCTTATACTTTATTACTTTAAAATAATAATCAACTTCTCTTGGGTCGAGGCATAGTACCAAAGCGCATTTCCTAATAGATACTGTGGTAGCTAGTTGTTGGTGCGGGAAGCATCCGACGATCGAACCTAAGTTTTGATAATGGCAAAGGATTCAAAGTTAAGGTGCTTTGTTATCTGACAGCTGTTGCTGAGTGTTTCAGGAAAGTCCTAATTGCGGTTAGGCAAGGTAAAACCCTAGGGGGTAGTAGCCCTAGGTCATAGGGGGTGGTAACCCTATGCGGAAAGTCTTGGTAGGTCGATGGCTTCAGGCAAAAGTCCTAGGGGGTGGTAACCCTAGGTGGAAAGTCCTGGTGTCGCGAACCAGGTGAAAGTCTGGACTGGCCGGTGAAGCGGATGTTCAGCAGAAAGTCCGGAAGCATCGAGTGCCGAGCAAAAGTCCAGTCGATCTGGAGGATCGTACTGGCAACAGGTAAATCTCCTGAGTGGAGTAGGTGAGGACGCGTTCCCCGTAGAGGGAACAGTAGGCGTCGGGTCGACCTAGGGTTTTCGGTTGGAAACCCGAAGTCAGACCCGGACAGTTCGAATGCTGTCAAATCTTTTATTCATTATGTTTCTGTGCTAACTTTGTTTTGCAGGGTATGTGTTTGGGACTAACACATTTTGCAGGAACAAAGGAGCAAGTTACAACTCGGATGAACAGTGTCCGAGGCGCCTCCATGGAGCTTGGAGGCACCTCGGGTGCGAGCCAGGAAAAGGCCAGCGCAGCAGACTGGAGACACCTTGAATGGAGTTCAAGGTGCCTTGGACCGGAGGTTGAAGGCGCCTTGGATAGGCTGAAGGCGCCTTGAACCAGATAGAGTTCGACTAGGTCAGTGCTGATCCACGCGGGTGACTCGGCTCGTTCAAGGCACCTTTATGAACAATATAAGGCGCCTTGAACCCTCTTTATAAGGGGTCTCGACCAGCAGCTCTCTACAACTTCTTCCAAGCGATCTTTCTGCTACAAGCTGCTCACGAGATGATCCCGAAGTGCTGCTACGAGACACCGATGACCCGGAGCTCCGAAATCTTCAGATTACGATATTGTCGTCGGTATAACTGTACTTTTTCATTATACTTAACTGTAATACTTGTACTCTTGTCGAGCTTATAGTTGTTGCCCACGGAAAGCGATCAAGGATCGCGGGCCTTCGAGTAGGAGTCGTCACAGGCTCCGAACGAAGTAAATTCCCTTGTCTTTCTGTGTGTTTGTTTCTTTCCGCTGCGTTAATTACTCTACGAACATTTTACGATTCCGATAATCGAACAAATAGCCGCGAGCGCTATTCACCCCCCCCCCTCTAGCGCGTCTCGATCCAACAATTAGTATCAGAGCGGGGTCGTTTTAAATTGGTGCAACCACCTTTCAAAACAAATTTTTCGCAGTTTTTTTTCGTTTTCGGAGTCGAATTAGAATTTAGCCTTATAGCTATATTCTAATTTCTGTTTCCCTCGAATCGACTTTTGCTCGAAGTAGGTGCAACACCACTCGAGCTCGTTTTTATTATTCTTTATTCCAGCACTACTAATCCAAGACTTAGTCTTGGAACATATTCTGTTGTTTTCTTTTGTTACATATTATAAATGGCCCAACAAGAGGGTTTCAGCACTGTACGCCCCCCGCTATTCTCCGGAGAGGATTTTGGCTACTGGAAGGGAAGAATGGAAATGTATCTAAAGATACAATTCGAAACGTGGATGATCATAAAGACGAGACTGAAACTGCCAGTCGATGACGACGGCAAAACTACACCCTGCGAGAAGTGGGACGCCTCTCTAATAAAAAAGGTGGAAGCCGACGCCAAAGCTACCTGCACCCTCCAGTGTGGTCTTACCAAGGAAGAACTCAACAGAGTTGGCCCGTTCTCCTCTACAAAGGAACTCTGGGAAAAGCTAATCGAACTCCACGAAGGCACTGACGACACCAAGGTAAGTAAAAGAGATCTTTTACTTAATAAATTATATAATCTAAAAATACAGGAAGGCGAAACGGCGAGTTCTCTTCACGCAAGAATACAAGACATCCTTAACTCTCTTCACGGAATTGGCCAGAAGATAGAAAATCGGGACGTAATAAGGTATGCCCTAAACTCGTTTCCAAGGAATACATTGTGGGCATCAATGGTAGATGCCTACAAAGTTTCCAAGGACTTATCTTCTTTAAAACTAGATGAACTTTTTAGTGAATTTGAACTTCATGAGCAGACTAATGCACAGCCTACCGAGAAAGGTATTGCGTTGGTTGCAGGTACAAGCCGAACCCGGGAACCGAGACCACGACGGAGAACCGAACCAGCATCGGAAGCTGAACCAGACTCTGATGATGAAGAAGGTGACATTACAACCGAGCTGGTAAATCTCGTGAAGAAGCTCTACAAGACGAAAGGATTCGACAAAAGGGATCTAAAGAAGGCAGTAAAATCAAAGGAAGGCCCACAAAATACAAAGATGAAGTTTGAAGTTACATGCTACGGGTGTAACCAAAGAGGGCACATCAAATCCAACTGCCCTAACCTGAAGGAGGTCAAAAAGCAAAGAAGGAAAAAGGTCCTTAAGGCAACATGGGACGAATCTTCATCAGAGGACGACGACGACGAGCTCGAACAAACGAGTCTACTCGCATTAATGGCCCGGGACCAAGTCGTCGAATACGGATGCGAGAGCGAGTCTGAGGCAGAGTCCGAGCAAAGCCACGGATCCGTATCCGTTTCCGAAGGACCAGACCCCGCTGTAAGTATCTCCCGGTTGAACATTTTAGTTAGCTATTTATTGCGCAAATTAGCTAAGTCAAACCTGAAAGTTAAGGTACTTCTAAAGGAAGTAAGTGTCCTTAAAGAAGAGGCTAACACCAAACCCATACCTGACCAGAGTCAGACTGAATTTCCGACTCAAGTTCAAAAACTTGAGGAAGAAAATTCAAGTTTAACAAATAAGGTTAAAGATTTAGAAAATACCTTAGAACGGTTTACTTTGGGCTCCAAGAATCTGGACTTGATTCTTGGGACACAAAGAGCCGTCTACAACAGAACTGGGTTGGGATACAAAAGTAAATATAGATCTTATTTATCACTAATAAACAAACAAAGTATTAAATCAGTCCAAGCATGGGTCTCCAAGTCTAACTTGGTCAATCAAGTTGGACTTGGCCAAAACTGGGTTCCGAAGGATCAAATATACTACCTCGAAAGACCATATCGAGGCCATGATCCAGGGGGAGCAAAAAGAAAAACAATCCTAAAAATTTAAAATTCTAAATTCAAAATTTAAATTAAAAATTAAAAATTAAATTCGAAATTGAAATTCAAAATTTGAAATTAAAAATTAAATTCGAAATTGAAATTAAAGTTAAATTCAAGATTCGAAATTGAAATTAAATTATGAATTCAAAACTCAAAAATAAAATAAACTTCAAAATTAAGTTAAAATTCAAAATTCGAAATTGAAGTTAAAAATTAAAATTTAAAATTCTAAATACAAAATTTAAATTAAAAATTAAAAATTAAATTCGAAATTGAAATTAAAGTTAAATTCAAAATTCGAAATTGAAATTAAAAATTAAAATTAAAATTCAAAATTCGAAATTAAAAATTAAAAATTAAAATTAAAATTCAAAATTCAAAATTGAAATTAAAAATTAAAGTTAAATTCAAAATTCGAAATTGAAAGTCAAAATAAAATCATAAATTAAAACTCAAAATAAAGATGGAGGTTCCAGACTCGCTGGCACCCCCAACTAAACTACCCGGCAGGGTAACTGAACCTAATCTACCCGAAATGGGTAAAACAAGAGTAGATTACCCGGCAGGGTAATTAAGGTTAGATTAAAACGGACTAAGGTTAACTTGAACCACAGTACTGGTGAAGTTTTTGGATGATAGTACGTTAGGGAAGCTTGGGCATCGCATGACTAGGAAGATATGGCTTCGACCTGGTGCATTTGGCCAAGTGGAACTGACCGAAGCTACCCTTAAATGGATCCTGACTAGTTAGACCAAGGATTGGTATTAAGTTCAATGGGTAGGACTATTTGGAAAACCTCAAAGGCATGGTTACTTTAATGGGCTCCTTGTGACTCACCATAACTCAGAAGTTTATCCAAAGAATGCTTACTTGTTGAACCCAAAGCCAAATCTGAATCTAACACAAAGTTAAACCAAAACTCCTGAATTCAACAATAAATCATCTCACATCAATCATAGGATTCTCTGACTGAAAATTTAGATCGGGTGAGATGACTAAGTTTTAAAAAATATTTTAAAACTCAATTTCAAAATTATTTTTAAAACTCAATTTCAAAATTATTTTTAAAACTCAATTTCAAAATTATTTTAAAACTCAATTTCAAAATTATTTTAAAACTTAATTTCAAAATTATTTTAAAACTCAATTTCAAAATTATTTTAAAACTTAACTTCAAAATTATTTTAAAACTCAATTTCAAAATTATTTTAAAACTCAATTTCAAAATTATTTTAAAACTCAATTTAAAAATTATTTTAAAACTCAATTTCAAAATTATTTTAAAACTTAACTTCAAAATTATTTTAAAACTCAATTTCAAAATTATTTTAAAACTCAATTTCAAATTTATTTGAAAACTCAATTTAAAAATGATTTTAAAACTCAATTTCAAAATTATTTTAAAACTCAATTTCAAAATTATTTTAAAACTTAACTTCAAAATTATTTTAAAACTCAATTTCAAAATTATTTTAAAACTCAATTTCAAAATTATTTTAAAACTTAACTTCAAAATTATTTTAAAACTCAATTTCAAAATTATTTTTAACTCAATTTCAAAATTATTTTAAAACTCAATTTCAAAATTATTTTAAAACTCAATTTCAAAATTATTTTAAAACTCAATTTCAAAATTATTTTAAAACTCAACTTTAAAATTATTTTAAAAACTCAATTTCAAAATTATTTTAAAACTCAACCACTTCCTATGTAGGAATTGGATCAATGGATGTTGGATAGTGGCTGCTCCAGACACATGACTGGAGATAAATTGAAGTTTACTAAACTCACGTACAAGAACTTAGGATCAGTTGCATTCGGTAACGAAGGTCAACTTAAGGTAATCGGAAGAGGTAATATCGAACTCAACTCCGATTTTATTATTCGAAAAGTCCTTTTAGTTGAAAATTTCAAGTTTAATCTACTAAGTATAAGTCAATTGTGTGATAGCGGATACTTAGTAACTTTTGACAAAACCAGGTGTTTAGTTAAAAACATTGAAAATCCTGAAATCTTACTTAAGGGACTTAGGATAAATAATATGTATTCAATTAATCTACCGACATCCTCAACAAAGTGTTTTCTAACACAAGAAGAGGAAACTGATTTGTGGCACAGAAGATTGTGTCACACTCACACTAGACTCATTTCAAAAATGAGTCATAATGGTCTAGTTAAAGGTTTACCAAAACTAAAATTCATTGAAAATTCTATCTGTAATGCTTGTCAACAGGGAAAACAAACTAAGTCAACACACAAATCAACAAATCTTGAAAGAACCAGCTCCTTACTTGAGCTCCTTCACCTTGACTTATTTGATTCACATGGAGCTAAGTCACTAAGCAAGAACCAGTATTGCTTAGTAATAATTGATGACTACTCTAGATTTTCATGGGTAAAATTCCTAAAAACTAAAGATGAAACCTATGAAATATTTAGTAACTTTTGTAAATTAATAGAAAATGAAAAAGATACTAAAATTAAAAGAATAAGAAGTGATCATGGAGGGGAATTTTAAAATCATAAATTTACCCAATTTTGTAAGATAAATGGATATCAACATGAATTTTCATGTCCTAGAACCCCCCAACAAAATGGTCTGGTGGAACGTAAAAATAGAACTCTACAAGAAGCCGCTAGAACCATGTTAAATGAATATAATTTAAATCACCAATTCTGGGCAGAAGCAATAAATACTGCAAATCATATTCAAAACCGAATTTTGATCAACAAATTTCACAAGAAAACCCCTTATGAACTATATTATCATAAAATTCCTAACTTAAATTATTTAAAAGTATTTGGATGTAAAGTTCACATTTTAAATACTAAAGATTATTTAAGAAAATTCACACCCAAATCTAACAAAGGAATATTTTTAGGATACTCCTCAAACAGTCGAACCTATAGAGTCTACAATCAAAACACCCTAAAAGTTGAAGAAACAACTAATATAATATTTGATGAAGAAAATAATCTACCAAATATAAATGAGAATGTTGATATTGATCCAAGAAATATAGAAGATGATGAAATTCAACCAAATCTTAATAAACCAGAGGAACCAGCCCCTGACCCACTTATAAGACCAACTAGGGCCAGCACCTCTCGCCCATCTGATCAAATTTTGGGTGATCCAAATCTAGGAGTCAGAACTAGATCCTCCTATAGAATCCACAGTCAGATTGCCTTAATTTCTAAAATCGAACCAAAAACAATAGAAGAAGCACTACCTGACCCGGACTGGATCATAGCTATGCAGGAAGAGTTAGCCCAATTTGAGAGAAATCAAGTCTGGGAACTTGTATCTAAACCCTCAAATAAATCAATAATCGATACAAAATGGGTATTTAGAAACAAGCTAGATGATCAAGGCGAAATAATTAGAAATAAGGCTAGGCTTGTAGCTAAAGGATTTAGCCAAGTTGAAGGTTTGGACTATGATGAAACCTATGTTGGAGTGTATACTGAAAGCCTAAGCTTTGTAAACATTCATTATGAATAAAGAATCACATTTGGTCTAATTGTCTACATTTGTTTGTAGTTGTTCATTTAATTTATATTGTAGATAACATAGTATGTGGTGTCACATACAGAAGATGATGTTATCAGTACCTTATAAATTATAAACAGTAGTTCACGACTAAAATAGAAAGGAACAAACCATTAGAAGATCGTAGTGTAATTAGGTATTAGTTTATCTTGACTATACAATTACACTAGTACACTCAGAGTGTATTGAGTAGGACCATTAGAGGTCGTTTCTTTTATACTGACTTTATAAAGGAACAAAGACCTCAGTTATTATGGAAGTGTGTGCTCTTAATCCTAATATAATAACAAGCACATATGTTTGATATTTATTTCTTTAATTTATCAATGGGTGAGATTTGGTTCGATGAATCAATAAACTCGATAAGTTGGGAAATGGTATCACTTATAGTGTGTGTTGTTGATTATAGAAGGAAACTGTGTCCTAGAGATACTAGGTTGATAATGTCCTCAAGAGGAGCTCATAAAGATTGTCATGTTAAACCCTGCAGGTGGACTTAGTCCGACATGATAATAAGGTTGAGTGGTACTACTCTTGGACTTAGATATTAATTAAATGAGCTGTCAGTAACTCACTTAATTAGTGGACATTCGATATCTTAAACACAGGGAGACTAACACACTCATAATGAGAAGGAGCCCAAAAATGTAATTTGGGATTGGTGCGGTAGTTCAATGATAGTTCTCTAGTGGAATGAATTATCATTGATAAAATTAAGTTGTGTGTTCGAGATGCTTAATTTTATCAGGAGACCAAAACCAATTCCTCCTCTCGGTCTCTATCGTAGCCTCTTATTTATAGAGTTCTATACCCATCTATACCCACCTTCTATACCCACCCAATAGGGGCCGGCCAAGCTAGCTTGGGATCAAGCTAGGGACGGCCTAGGTATGAAATTGGGTGGCCGGCCCTAGCTTGAACCCAAGCTATTAGGGCCGGCCAAAATAAATTAAAAAGAAATTTAATTTTAATTTTTTATTATGTGGTAGATATAATTTAAAGAGAATTAAAATTAAAATATCTCTCTTGTAAAAGATTTACAAAAGATTAAAGAAAGAGATTAGATCTCTTTCCTTATTTATAGATTGGAGAGATTTTATTTTCTCTTTAAAATTATTCACATGTTAATAAAATTAAAATTATAGATATTTCCTTTTATTAACCATGAAGAGATTTTTAAAGAGAAATTTTATTTTAAAATTTCCGAAACAAATAAGGAAAGTTTTAATTGTTGATTGAAACTTGTCCAATTTGCTTCCTCTTGATGTGGCCGACCATTAGAGTTTATTTGGGAAATTTTATTTTATTTTTCTCAAATAAATCATGTCAAGGAAATTAAGGAAATTTTATTGTAAATAAATTTCCTAATTTGCCTAGGCCAAGGAATATAAAAGAAGGGGTAGGGGTGCCTTCATGAGACACAACCTCTATTGTTTTCTCTCCCTTTTTCCTTGGTGTTGTGGCCAGCCATTACCCTCTCCCTCTCTTCCTCTTGTGGTGGCCGAATACTTCATCTTTCTTGGAGTTCTTGTGGTGGCCGGATACTACTTGGAGAAGAAGAAGAAGAAGGAGAGAAAGCTAGCATCTCTTGGAGCTTGGTTAGTATTTTGATTTTCTTCTTTGGTAAAGTTCTTCCTTTGTGGCCGAACCTTGCTTGGAGGAGAAGAAGGTGGTTGGTGGTTTCTCGTCTCGGAAGATCGTTGCCCACACAACGTCTGAGGTTAGAAGAGGAATACGGTAGAAGATCAAGAGGTTTTTCTATAAGGTATAACTAGTAATTTCTATTTCCGCATCATGCTAGTTATTTATGGAAATAATACCAAATATAAGAGGCTTACGTTCTAGAATTTCGAATATGTTTTTTCGAAGTTGTGTTCTTTTGTTTCTTTCTTTTCCTTGTGATTTTATTGCTCTCTTTGGTTAACCTAAAGTTATTTTAGGAAATTAAATATTAGCTTTCTATTAAAGGTTTTGTCTAGTCGGTGGTGGTTGCTCCCATATCCATGAAGGCCATGTGCCTCGCCACGTCAGTACTGGGAACCTTTTATGGAAATTAATATTTAATGGAATTAATAACTTAAGGAGACTTGGGTCGAACGTGTTAAGTTCCGCAGGAGATCCAAGTCAAAACCTAAAAGAACAAATAGATTAAGTTTTGGATCAAACGTGTTAAGTTCCGCAGGCGATCCAAAATTTAATTTAAAAGAACACATGGTAGCTAGGAAAAGGTTCAGACCTTTGTACAAAATTTTTGTACAGTGGAACCTATAGGTTTTCCGAGTAGCAACCAACAACCTATGCCCCAGTAGCTAGGCTCGAATCCATTAGAATGTTGTTAGCCTATGCAGCAAACAAAGGATTTAAACTATACCAAATGGATGTCAAGTCAGCATTCTTAAATGGATTTATTAAGGAGGAAGTTTATGTAAGCCAACCCCCAGGATTTGAGGACTTAGGATATCCTAATCATGTATTTAAGTTAAAAAAGGCCTTGTACGGACTTAAACAAGCCCCTAGGGCATGGTATGAACGATTATCAAATCACTTAATATCCAAAGGTTTCAACCAAGGTTAAATAGATCCAACTCTATTTGTAAAAACTGTAGAAAAAGACATCTTCATAGCTCAAATCTATGTTGATGATATAATTTTTGGATCAAATAACTCTAAATTTTTAAAAGAATTGATTAGATTAATGGAAAATGAATTTGAAATGAGTATGGTTGGTGAACTTAATTTTTTCTTAGGTTTACAAATAAAACAAACTAAAGATGGAATATACATTTATCAAACTAAATATGCAAAGGAATTAATTAAAAAATTCTGCATGAAAAATTCAAAAATAATAAATACTCCAATGGCCACCAACATTGTGAGATCTCGGAAAATTTAAATAAATAGGGTTATTTCAGAAATAGCCTTATAGAATTTTTCCGGAATTTTTAGAAATTTTCTGGAAATTTTTCGGAGCTTGTACGGAGGATTTTGAGGGGATAGATCGATAAGTTCGGATAAAGCCTGTTTGGGATACCAATTTAAGTGAGAAAATGTTTTTATTATATAAATCCTTTTCCCTTTATTTCCTCCCCCAAATCGCCGATCCCGACCCGACCTTTCCCCTCTCTGCCGACGCGAACCTCCCTTCCTTCTCGGTTCTCTCTCGCGGACAAGCGACGGCGACGGGAGCAAGGGTCCAGCTCCGGCGATCGTCGATCTCGACCCAGGGGAGCAGTCGCTAGCGCAGATCCGGACGTGGGTGATTTTCTCCAGCCCTAGGTGAGAGCGCTGATCTTCTCTCGGCGTCGTCGGCGCAGATCGGAGCTCGGAGCATAAGGGTTCCGATTCTCTCCTCCTCTGGTTTCCTTCAATCTCCGATTTCTTTCTTCTCAGCCGAGTCTGCCGATCCTTTTCTTCCCCGATCGACATCACTGGATTGAGTCGTGCCGCCCGATCGCCGGCGTGGAAGAGCAATTAGGGCTTCAAAGGTAAGCCATCGAAACTCTTCTTTCCTCTTGATTCATGGTTGGGTTCTTGTTGATTCATGGGTTAGCGCTCTATTCTGGTGTTGTGTGATCCGTGATCTCCATTGATTGAACCCTTCTTGATCCGATCAGGAGGCGAGGTCCTGTTCTGTGAAGGCGATCTTGGATTCCCTCTGTGTCGCTGCTGATTGAGGTCTCGGGTGAATTGGGAAAGAACTCCAGCAGAGGTTGCTGTGAGTTTTCTGATCCAGCAAGGTGAAGATCTGTTTTGGTTCTTGCTGTGGTGTTTTTGGCTTCGGCAGACACCTCATCCAGCCAGCTCAGTTTGGATCGGCAGTCATCCATACCTCAGTGTACTTGATACAGCACCTAGTTCAGCTGGGAATTGAGGTATGTGTAGGGATTTTGATACATGTGTAGTGTTGATTTAGGGTTAGGTTTGAAATGAATTGTGGTTGGAACATGTTATAGATTATGTGTTAGATGATTAGGTATGATCTTGATACCTATTGATAATTAATTATCATTAGGTTGTGTAGATTAATTAGGTTATATGGATTTAGGTTTGATTTGCTAATCTAGTGGTTGATTAGGGATTAGGAAACTATCCTTAGTCAACCGTTAGAAAGGTTGTGGGATATGGTTTAGGGTTGTTCCTAAATTTCTACTTAAGCTTTATTTAGCTATTTGTTAGTATTCTAGCTAAATAAAAGGTAAATGTATTGACACAGGACTCTGATTAGAGACAGGCGTCTCGACCTTGGATTGCTTGATCGTACCTTCTATTTGAGGCGGGTACCCTTTGACTTATCTTTTGATACTGTCTTATGATATGTATAGTTTATATATAGTTGCTAGTGATAGGTGGTAGATTTATTTCTTCCCTGGTCTTAGCTAGTTGATACCTATCACATGCTTCATCTGTTAGTTGCCTTACTTCAGGATTGGATATTTACCTCTTGCCATGTATATATATGTTCATAGAGATGCATGTCTATAGTGCTCTACTCTACAGGATTAGTTGCTTTACATGTGGGATACATGCTCTTGGATTCATGATACTTACATCATTGTTATATGTGATATCTTTGAGTTTATGCTGTTTATATCATGGTTATATATATGCGTTTACCTTTTGGGCACCCGCATATATGGAGGAGGCTATGTTCAGGTATGACATACTGTAGCATCATGCACCATCCTGCATGATTGCATGCTGGGCGATTGACGACTCCATTATTGTTGAGCTCGTCGGCCGGCTACACGGGCCTGCACACAACGTGACCACTGCATGGGTAGTGGCACAGCACCCAGGGTGTGTATGGCAGTTGCTCTGTAGTGCTCCGCTGGTCCGCTCATGGGTAGTGTGACTGCAGCGTGGTAGCGGACAGGGATCCCTCCCCGTCATTGCGTACCGGGAGTTGAGAGCGTTACGCTCCCTCACTATGTTTGAGGTAGGAGGATAGGTGTACTCCGACAGCATCCCGTCCACTCGGTCACTCATCAGGGGTAGTGACGACAGAGTGCACGGTGTCACAGCCCTACCTACTCGGTCTCGCCATCGCGTGTGAGACGGCTGACTAGCGTCAGGGGTGACCATGTCATATCGCATCATATGCACAGATTGCATTTATTGTGATTGTTGCATATTGGATGATGCACTTGGGTGACTGCATATGATTGACATGCATACAGGATACATGCGTATTTGTTCTGACTATCTTTATCTGTGTATGTCCACAGTCATTCGCCCAAGCCTCGCAGGTGAGTACAGTTTATTTCAGTTATGCATTTCTTATTATTCTTGCTGTAAACTGTATTACATGCTTCTGGTTACTCATTACAGTTTATTCAGCTATGCATACCTGTTATATTGTTAGGAGACTGTACCTTAGGATATTACTGGTAGTTATATGTTGCTGTACATATCTATTGGATTACCTGCTGAGTTCTTTGAACTCACCCCGTTGTTACTATTTTTTCAGGTTGAGGCCGTCAGGAGAGATTCCAGTCGCTAGCCCCATTATCGCGAGGATTTCCTTTGTCGGATTATATTTTGCTTTTGCATCTTATATACTTGTATTGTGGGTTTGTAATGTGGACTTTATGTCGAACCTTTGGGTTTGCTACTTTTGTTTTCCGCTGCGGTTGTATTTCCATTACTTCGTGGATTTGTTTCTTCGTTGTAGTGGAGTAGGCTGTTTACATATATCTTCGAGGTTCTATATCGTCTTTCTTTATTAAACTGCGTGGATTGATCATATATTATATCTGTGTGGAATGTTGATATAAACTGCGTGGTTTGTTTCTTATTTGTATTGTATTATTCCGGCCGTGTGTGGCCGAGGTATAGAGATATATGTATACTGAGCTTCATATTGTCCGCCGTACAGGGGAGATGCTGCCGAAATTTCTTCGGACAGGGACTACCTGGGGCGTGACAATTTTTGGTATCAGAGCAAAGTTTTGCGATACCTACTTGTCGGGTTTCGGATTTACGAGGCTTACTTTCGTAAGCATTTCTCGGTATTTCGGATTATACGGATTTTCGTCGATTTTATCGTTTCGGAATTCCGAGGTATTTTGACGCGGTTTTATTGGTTCTATTTGGGGCTAAGCAGCGACAGGATATCTCCAGACGGCAAATAGGTACATTAGGTAATTTTGCAGTTCTTATACCTGTAGTGATATCTGGGTAACATTTCTTTACAGATATGCCACCTACACGTGTACCGGCACCGAGACGTGGGCGGCCACGTAAGAGGCCGTTAGATTCTCCTGAGGCAGAGTCTTCAGAGAGGTCTGCTAGGGCTGAGCCTGCCCGTCAGGGGCAGACTCCTCCGGTCATTGTGGGTACGTCTGCGTATCAGATCCCGATAGTTCCGACGTCAGAGGTACCTACCTCGACTGTACCACCAGTGGTACCACCGTCGGCATATTCAGCACCTCCCCCAGCAGTAGTACCCCCTGCTACCACGTACTCGGCACCGCAGACACATGTCCGATTACTACATATCGGCACCCGCACCAGCAGTACCGGTTCCTGCACACCCGGCACCCGCACCGGCAGTACCGGTTACTCCTTATCCGGTACCACCCACCGTACCTCCAGTCGCCCCTACTTATGCCTACTCAGCAGTTCCACCGACGGTACCCACCCCAGGTTATACGGCAGCACCAGTGGTACCTCTTCCGTCTTATCCCTCAGTACCACCCATAGGACCAGCTCCAGTGGTTCTACCTAGTTCCGCAGCGATTCCTACTGACCTAGTTGCGGCACGAGCACGGATCCCAGCCTTAGCCGAGTCGATGAAGAGTCGATTCACATTATTCCGCGGGGAGACTGATCCGAGCATAGCTCAGTCCTGGATTGAGACTATGGAGCGGACATTCTTTTACATGGCCTGCTCCGAGTGGGAGAAGGCTGAGCTGGCTGCTTACCACTTACGAGACGGGGCAGAGATCTGGTGGGACACACAGCGCTCGATTATAGGCGAGCAGCATATTACCTGGATGAGATTTAGGGAGGCATTCGAGAGTCAGTATTTCCCCCGAGCATATCAGATGACACGTCGACAGGATTTCCTGAGTCTTCGACAGAATAACCGCTCAGTGATGGAGTATAATGCTGAATTTAATCGGCTGGCCAGATTCTGTCCTGAGTTAGTTGCCGATGACAGATCTCGTATGCTTCAGTTTGTCCAGGGACTGGACGGGCATCTTCAGCTGAAGATGTCTGGTTTTGGTTGTTCATCATACACCGAGACACTGGATAGAGCTCTCATGATTGAGTCTACTCATCAGAGAGTGAACGCAGACAAGAAGAGGAAGCAGACTGATCGGACTGCGGGACAGATTCAGCAGCCACATACTACTGGACAGCAGCAGAGCAGTCGCACTCAGACGGGTCAGAGCACTTCTGGGTCATCTGGCCGACGCCAGAAGTCAGGGCGATCAGGACGTTCCCGCTCTGCTCAGCAGAAGCGGAAACAGTCCACGGGTGACTCTTACTGCACCAGATGCGGAGCCCGAGATCACATCACCTCTGCGTGCGCCTTGGGACTGTCAGTTTGCTATTATTGCAAGCTGCCTGGGCACTTGAGCCGAGAGTGTTCGCTGAAGGCCCAGCATGTAGCTTCCGGAGTTTCTGTGTCTGGAGGACCACTTGGTCAGTCTGGGACTCAGCGAGGAGGGTCGAAAGCCCAATCTTCGCGTCATCAGTAGAGGACAGCTCCCACTACAGCAGCTGCTTATGGCATTCAGGGTCAGGAGCGTTCTGGCGTCCTTATGGAGTCCCAGAGTTCTATTTCGGGACCTCAGTATCTGACTCAGGAGCAGTATCAATTGCAGCCTCAGCCATTGGCGCAGTATCAGTTACAGCCCCAGCCACCGATTCAGTACGTATTGCAGCCTATAGTCCCATCTCTGACTCAGTATCCAGTACAGACTCAGTGGCAGGCTCAGACTTCGACGCAGCAGCCTTTGGCAGTGCTACTGCCTCTACCACCGTCCGATGCTGGACGAGTACACGCGGTCACCAGAGAGGACGCACAGCGGGCCGATGGATCCGTTTTCCGCGGTACGGTTTTACTTTATGCATTTTCTGCTGATATGCTAATTGATACAGGTAGTTCACATTCTTTTATATCTTGTGCATTTATGAGAGAGATTGGTAGACTACCTTCTTGTAGACCGCGACGACTGACCGTCTCCTTACCATCTGGTGATACTTTGGATGTCACTCAGGAGGTCAGAGGTTGCCCGTTAGATTTTGGTAGCATTATACTCACGGTAGATTTGTTAGTATTGGAAATGGTCGAGTTCGATATTATCCTTGGCATGGATTGGTTGTCTGCATACCATGCCACAGTTGATTGCCAGAAGAGGGTGGTTACTTTTCGACCTCCGAACCAACCCTCTTGGGATTTCACTGGCATCAGAGACGATGGGATATCGACCATTTCTGCGATACAGGCGCAGAAACTGCTATCACATGGATGTCAGGGATTTCTATTATCGTTGATTACTACTGATGACATCAGTAGCCCTCAGCTCTCAGACGTTCCAGTGGTCCGAGAGTATCCAGACGTTTTCCCAGACGAGTTACCAGGTTTGCCTCCCCGAAGGCAAGTGGAGTTTGCTATTGAGCTGATTCCAGGGACTGCACCAACATCGAAAGCTCCTTATCGGATGACACCGAAAGAGTTGGACGAATTAAAAGTCCAACTCCAGGAGTTATTGGATAGGGGGTTTATTCGTCCTAGTGTATCTCCGTGGGGGTCTCCAGTACTATTCGTCAAGAAGAAGGATGGTACTCTGAGGTTGTGCATCGATTATAGGCAGCTGAATGCAGTGACTATCAGAAATAAGTACCCCTTGCCACGGATTGAGGATTTATTTGATCAGCTCAGAGATACATCAGTGTATTCTAAGATTGATCTGCGGTCAGGATATCATCAGCTGAGAGTTAGAGATTCTGATATTCAGAAGACAGCTTTCCGCACCAGATACGGACATTACGAGTTTTTGGTAATGCCATTTGGGCTTACCAATGCTCCAGCAGTATTTATGGATTTGATGAACCGTATCTTTTTGGAGTATCTGGATCAGTTTGTGATTGTATTTATCGATGACATATTGATCTATTCACGTTCCGAGGAGGAACATGCGCAGCACCTTCGCATAGTCTTGGAGACTCTGTATGCGAAGTTCAGCAAGTGTGCATTTTGGCTTTCCTCAGTTGGTTTTCTAGGACATGTGGTTTCTAGCCGAGGTATTTCAGTAGATCCTCAGAAGATCGAGGCTATCACTAGCTGGGAGCAGCCGAAGTCAGTCCAGGAGATCCATAGTTTCTTGGGCTTGGCTGGATATTACCGACGATTCGTTGAGGGTTTCTCTAGCATTGCTATGCCGTTGACACGTCTGACTAGGAAAGGCGTGAAGTTCACGTGGTCAGAGGCTTGTGAGACCAGCTTCCAGGAGCTGAAGCGGAGATTAGTATCAGCACCAGTTTTGGTTTTACCTTCTGGTGATGACGGGTTCGTACTTTACACAGATGCATCCCTTCAGGGCTTGGGCGCTGTTTTGATGCAGCATGGTAGGGTAGTCTCCTATGCTTCTCGTCAGTTGAAGGAGCATGAGAAGAACTACCCAGTACATGATTTAGAGCTAGCCGCTATTATCTTTGCTTTGAAGATTTGGCGACATCATCTTTATGGTATTACTTTTGAGATTCTTACTGATTATAAGAGTCTCAAATATATTTTCACACAGAAGGAACTCAATCTCCGACAGAGGAGATGGATGGAGTTCCTGAAGGATTATGATTGTATTATTAGCTACCATCCGGGTAAAGCTAATGTGGTTGCTGATGCACTGAGCAGGAAGTCCAGAGGGACTTTAGCTTGTCACCGAGTTACAGTCACGGACTTGATTCAGGGATTCTCCGAGTTGGGCCTTGAGGAGCAGGGACGGACAGAGCAGGGTATTCTTGTTACCATGATTGCTCAGTCGTCGATCAGGATGAGGATTCGAGAGGCCCAGGCCGGAGATCAGCATTTACAGTTCATTGGCAGCCAGATAGCTTCCGGACAGCAGACCGAGTTTACACGAGATGATGAGGGTATTATTTATTTCCGAGGCAGATTATGTGTACCTCAGTCTCACCCGGTCATGGAGGAGTTACTTCAGGAGGCTCATCGTTCTAGATTTACTATCCACCCAGGTGGGACTCGTATGTATCGCGATTTGAGACGTTCCTATTGGTGGAACGGCATGAAGAAAGACATCGCAGATTTTGTAGCTAGATGTCTTGTTTGTCAGCAGGTGAAGGCTGAGCACCAGAGACCTGCTGGTTTACTTCAGAGGATCCCTATTCCAGAGTGGAAGTGGGAGCATATCACTATGGATTTTGTGGTAGGATTGCCTAGGACTCGACGAGGTCATGATGCGATTTGGGTAATCGTTGACCGATTAACCAAATCCGCACACTTTTTAGCGATCCGGAAGACTGATTCTCTGGATCGATTAGCTGAGTTGTACTGTCGAGAGATTATCAGATTGCATGGAGTTCCGTTGAGCATCATATCAGATAGAGACCCACGGTTCACGTCCC
Source organism: Zingiber officinale (assembly GCF_018446385.1). Lineage (NCBI taxonomy): Eukaryota > Viridiplantae > Streptophyta > Magnoliopsida > Zingiberales > Zingiberaceae > Zingiber > Zingiber officinale. Next base: position 48,014,034 of record NC_055994.1, on the reverse strand, counting down.
GATTCTGGCAGAGTCTGCAGCAGGCCTTGGGCACACAACTTCGTTTCAGTACGGCATTCCATCCGCAGACAGATGGGCAGTCAGAGCGGACTATTCAGACATTGGAGGACTTGCTGAGATCTTGTGTCATGGACTTCGGAGGCAGTTGGGAGGACCACCTGCCATTAGTGGAGTTCGCCTACAACAACAGCTATCATTCGGCTATCCAGATGGCACCGTTTGAGGCATTGTATGGTAGGCCCTGTCGGACACCCGTCCTCTGGGAAGAGGTTGGGGAGGCCCAGCTGATAGGACCTCAGAGAGCTCAGCAGGATGCAGAGTTAGTTCGCACTATCAGACGGAGGATGTCAGAGGCCCAGGACCGTCAGAAAAGTTATGCTGATCAGAGACGGAGACCCCTGGAGTTCTCCATTGGTGATCATGTATTTCTTAGAGTTTCACCCACGAAAGGGGTGAAGAGATTTGGTCTCCGAGGTAAGCTAGCCCCCCGATATATTGGACCATTCCAGATCTTGGAGAGGATTGGAGCAGTGGCTTACCGTCTGGCGCTACCACCATCTCTAGCTGGCATTCATGATGTATTCCATGTATCTATGCTGAGGAGATACGTATCCGATCCAGCACATGTTCTGTCAGATGTATCTGTTCCTATTCAGCCTGATGTTACTTACGAGGAGGTTCCGGTGCGGATTCTGGACCACAGGGAGCGTCAGCTACGGAACAAGACTGTCCGACTGGTTAAAGTCGGATGACAGCATCATTCTGACGAGGAGGCTACATGGGAGCACGAGGATACGATCCGAGCTCGATACCCTCATCTTTTTGCTTGAGGTATGTGGGTTAGAGTTCCTTTCAGTATTTATACCGTTTGGTTATATTCTAGTGTTTGCTGTTGGTTATAGCAAAATTTGGGGACCAAATTTTTTATTAGTAGGGGAGGATGTGAGATCTCGGAAAATTTAAATAAATAGGGTTATTTCAGAAATAGCCTTATAGAATTTTTCCGGAATTTTTAGAAATTTTCTGGAAATTTTTCGGAGCTTGTACGGAGGATTTTGAGGGGATAGATCGATAAGTTCGGATAAAGCCTGTTTGGGATACCAATTTAAGTGAGAAAATGTTTTTAATATATAAATCCTTTTCCCTTTATTTCCTCCCCCAAATCGCCGATCCCGACCCGACCTTTCCCCTCTCTGCCGACGCGAACCTCCCTTCCTTCTCGGTTCTCTCTCGCGGACAAGCGACGGCGACGGGAGCAAGGGTCCAGCTCCGGCGATCGTCGATCTCGACCCAGGGGAGCAGTCGCTAGCGCAGATCCGGACGTGGGTGATTTTCTCCAGCCCTAGGTGAGAGCGCTGATCTTCTCTCGGTGTCGTCGGCGCAGATCGGAGCTCGGAGCATAAGGGTTCCGATTCTCTCCTCCTCTGGTTTCCTTCAATCTCCGATTTCTTTCTTCTCAGCCGAGTCTGCCGATCCTTTTCTTCCCCGATCGACATCACTGGATTGAGTCGTGCCGCCCGATCGCCGGCGTGGAAGAGCAATTAGGGCTTCAAAGGTAAGCCATCGAAACTCTTCTTTCCTCTTGATTCATGGTTGGGTTCTTGTTGATTCATGGGTTAGCGCTCTATTCTGGTGTTGTGTGATCCGTGATCTCCATTGATTGAACCCTTCTTGATCCGATCAGGAGGCGAGGTCCTGTTCTGTGAAGGCGATCTTGGATTCCCTCTGTGTCGCTGCTGATTGAGGTCTCGGGTGAATTGGGAAAGAACTCCAGCAGAGGTTGCTGTGAGTTTTCTGATCCAGCAAGGTGAAGATCTGTTTTGGTTCTTGCTGTGGTGTTTTTGGCTTCGGCAGACACCTCATCCAGCCAGCTCAGTTTGGATCGGCAGTCATCCATACCTCAGTGTACTTGATACAGCACCTAGTTCAGCTGGGAATTGAGGTATGTGTAGGGATTTTGATACATGTGTAGTGTTGATTTAGGGTTAGGTTTGAAATGAATTGTGGTTGGAACATGTTATAGATTATGTGTTAGATGATTAGGTATGATCTTGATACCTATTGATAATTAATTATCATTAGGTTGTGTAGATTAATTAGGTTATATGGATTTAGGTTTGATTTGCTAATCTAGTGGTTGATTAGGGATTAGGAAACTATCCTTAGTCAACCGTTAGAAAGGTTGTGGGATATGGTTTAGGGTTGTTCCTAAATTTCTACTTAAGCTTTATTTAGCTATTTGTTAGTATTCTAGCTAAATAAAAGGTAAATGTATTTACACAGGACTCTGATTCGAGACGAGCATCTCGATATTGGATTAGGACCGGATTGTACCTTCTATTCGAGGCGGGTACCCTTTGACTTATCTTTTGATACTGTCTTATGATATGTATAGTTTATATATAGTTGCTAGTGATAGGTGGTAGATTTATTTCTTCCCTGGTCTTAGCTAGTTGATACCTATCACATGCTTCATCTGTTAGTTGCCTTACTTCAGGATTGGATATTTACCTCTTGCCATGTATATATATGTTCATAGAGATGCATGTCTATAGTGCTCTACTCTACCGGATTAGTTGCTTTACATGTGGGATACATGCTCTTGGATTCATGATACTTACATCATTGTTATATGTGATATCTTTGAGTTTATGCTGTTTATATCATGGTTATATATATGCGTTTACCTTTTGGGCACCCGCATATATGGAGGAGGCTATGTTCAGGTATGACATACTGTAGCATCATGCACCATCCTGCATGATTGCATGCTGGGCGATTGACGACTCCATTATTGTTGAGCTCGTCGGCCGGCTACATGGGCCTGCACACAACGTGACCACTGCATGGGTAGTGGCACAGCACCCAGGGTGTGTATGGCAGTTGCTCTGTAGCGCTCCGCTGGTCCGCTCATGGGTAGTGTGACTGCAGCGTGGTAGCGGACAGGGATCCCTCCCCGTCATTGCGTACCGGGAGTTGAGAGCGTTACGCTCCCTCACTATGTTTGAGGTAGGAGGATAGGTGTACTCCGACAGCATCCCGTCCACTCGGTCACTCATCAGGGGTAGTGACGACAGAGTGCACGGTGTCACAGCCCTACCTACTCGGTCTCGCCATCGCGTGTGAGACGGCTGACTAGCGTCAGGGGTGACCATGTCATATCGCATCATATGCACAGATTGCATTTATTGTGATTGTTGCATATTGGATGATGCACTTGGGTGACTGCATATGATTGACATGCATACAGGATACATGCGTATTTGTTCTGACTATCTTTATCTGTGTATGTCCACAGTCATTCGCCCAAGCCTCGCAGGTGAGTACAGTTTATTTCAGTTATGCATTTCTTATTATTCTTGCTGTAAACTGTATTACATGCTTCTGGTTACTCATTACAGTTTATTCAGCTATGCATACCTGTTATATTGTTAGGAGACTGTACCTTAGGATATTACTGGTAGTTATATGTTGCTGTACATATCTATTGGATTACCTGCTGAGTTCTTTGAACTCACCCCGTTGTTACTATTTTTTCAGGTTGAGGCCGTCAGGAGAGATTCCAGTCGCTAGCCCCATTATCGCGAGGATTTCCTTTGTCGGATTATATTTTGCTTTTGCATCTTATATACTTGTATTGTGGGTTTGTAATGTGGACTTTATGTCGAACCTTTGGGTTTGCTACTTTTGTTTTCCGCTGCGGTTGTATTTCCATTACTTCGTGGATTTGTTTCTTCGTTGTAGTGGAGTAGGCTGTTTACATATATCTTCGAGGTTCTATATCGTCTTTCTTTATTAAACTGCGTGGATTGATCATATATTATATCTGTGTGGAATGTTGATATAAACTGCGTGGTTTGTTTCTTATTTGTATTGTATTATTCCGGCCGTGTGTGGCCGAGGTATAGAGATATATGTATACTGAGCTTCATATTGTCCGCCGTACAGGGGAGATGCTGCCGAAATTTCTTCGGACAGGGACTACCTGGGGCGTGACAAACATTAACATAGACTCTGACCCTGAAGGAAAACCAGTAGATCCAAAGTACTATAGGAGTGCCATAGGAAGCTTGCTTTACCTAACTGCAAGCCGACCCGACATATTATTTGCGGTTGGTATGTGCGCAAGATACCAATCTTGTGCAAAAGAGTCACATTTAACCTATGTTAAAAGAATACTTAGGTACATTAAAGGTACTCTAAATATAGGACTCTGGTACCCTAGAACTTGCACCTTTGACCTTCTTGGCTATTCTGACTCAGATTACGCCGGATGCAAGTTAGATAGAAAAAGCACAAGTGGTAGTTGTCAATTTCTAGGACAATGCCTAGTAAGTTGGTCAAGTAGAAAGCAACATTGTGTTGCTTTATCTACCACTGAAGCTGAATATATAGCCTTAGGTGAATGCACATCTCAATTGCTTTGGATGATGCACACTCTTAAAGACTATCAACTGAACTATCATAACACAAAAATCTCAATTGATAATATAAGTTCCATAAATTTAACAAAAAACCCAATTCATCACTCAAGGACTAAACATATAGAAGTGAAGCACCATTTTGTAAGGGATCATGTAGCTAAGGGTGATATTATACTCAACTATGTTGAGTCAAAATCAAATCTAGCTGAATCTTCACAAAACCCTTACCTGAACTTGAGTTCAGCTCACTTAGAAGACAAATAGGAATGTGTTGGGTAGAATAGACAATGTTTTTTAAATTGGTTTATCATTTTCTTTTAAAATTCTAGGAAAATCCTTATTTCAAAATTCCAATTTCTTAGAAGTTTCAAAAAAAAATTCGGATTAAGCCTAGGTTTTCCCCCTAGAAAACATGTTCCTCTAGCTTTAAGCCAGAGCATCTCACAAACACCTAGGTCTACCTTGCTTGTGTTTTAAAAAACTTAGAATGGCGTGAGATGCATAGGGTACAGCCTGGACTCAGGAATGCTTATATTTGTGCATCAATATGAGTCTGGGCGTTAAACACATCATAAATAATAATCAAGTCAAGTCTTCCAGCTCTAGCCAACTCTAACTGGACCAAATGGACTTAATTTGACTAACCATGTGAAAGCTACTGCCCTCTAGGCAATCAGCAAGTAGCTAAAGGTTAGACAATTGGGAAAAGTGTGTTTCAATTTTTTTTAAGCATAATTGTACTTTAAGGTTCTAATCAAATTACCTTACCTGATTATTTTAAGGCTCTGATACTTAATCAAATTAAACTCAATAACTTAATTTGACTCATGCTTGGACTAGAAAACAAACTACTGCTACTCCCTCTGTCCTAAAACTAAATATTTTACTTTAATATCAAAGTTTCTTCATATTTTCAAAGTTAGTTTTAAGACTATTTTAACTAGACTTAGTTAGATTGTACTCTAAACTTAGTTACTTGGCAAAATATTTTTTCAATACAATCATTTCGAAGCTGAGTATATAGCTAAGTATTTTCAAATTTGGCAAATTCCAAAACTCAAAAAGCTAAGTCGTTTTTGCTAAGAAGAAAATTGTTCTTTTTCCCTCTTTTGAAAATTTTCATTCCGAAAAATGCAAATCTACTTTCAAACTGGTTTATTTTTGATATATGGCAAAGGGGGAGAGTAGGTAAATTAAAGTTAAAGGAAAATTCAAAGCAGAGAGTAGGTAAAGTAAAGTTAAATTCAAGTATTTAATAAAAGGAGGGCTTTTATTAAGGGGGAGTCTTATATTACAAAGTTAAAAGTTTCCAGCTTAACTGTTATTGCATTTGAAGTTTATTTACTTAAGCTTGGTTAACTTTATACAGTTATTACATATGTTGTTTTTCTTAACTTTGAATTACGTGTTGCCATAATCAAAAAGGGGGAGATTGTTGGTGCGGGAAGCATCCGACGATCGAACCTAAGTTTTGATAATGGCAAAGGATTCAAAGTTAAGGTGCTTTGTTATCTGACAGTTGTTGCTGAGTGTTTCAGGAAAGTCCTAACTGCGGTTAGGCAAGGTAAAACCCTAGGGGGTAGTAGACCTAGGTCATAGGGGTGGTAACCCTATGCGGAAAGTCTTGGTAGGTCGATGGCTTCAGGCAAAAGTCCTAGGGGGTGGTAACCCTAGGTGGAAAGTCCTGGTGTCGCGAACCAGGTGAAAGTCTGGACTGGCCGGTGAAGCGGATGTTCAGCAGAAAGTCCGGAAGCATCGAGTGTCGAGCAAAAGAGGTAATCTCTCCTGAGGGGAGTAGGTGAGGGCGCGTTCCCCGTAGAGGAACAGTAGGCGTCGGGTCGACCTAGGGTTTCTGGTTGGAAGTCAGACCCGGACAGTTCGAATGCTGTCAGAGCTTTTATTCATTATGTTTCTGTGCTAACTTTGTTTTGCAGGGTATGTGTTTGGGACTAACACATTTTGCAGGAACAAAGGAGCAAGTTACAACTCGGATGAACAGTGTCCGAGGCGCCTCCATGGAGCTTGGAGGCGCCTCGGGTACAAAAGCAGACTGGAGGCGCCTTGAATGGAGTTCAAGGCGCCTTGGACCGGAGGTTGAAGGCGCCTTGGATAGGCTGAAGGCGCCTTGAACCAGATAGAGTTCGACCAGGTCAGTGCTAATCCACGCGGGTGACTTGGCTCGTTCAAGGTGCCTTTATGAACAGTATAAGGCGCCTTGAACCCTCTTTATAAGGGGTCTCGACCAGCAACTCTCTACAACTTCTTCCAAGTGATCTTTCTGCTACAAGTTGCTCACGAGACGATCCCGAAGTGCTGCTACGAGACACCGACGACCCGGAGCTCCGAAATCTTCAGATTACGATATTGTCGTCGGTATAACTGTACTTTTTCATTATACTTAACTGTAATACTTGTACTCTTGTCGAGCTTATAGTTGTTGCCCACGGAAAGCGATCAAGGATCGCGGGCCTTCAAGTAGGAGTCGTCACAGTCTCCGAACGAAGTAAATTCCCTTGTCTTTCTGTGTGTTTGTTTCTTTCCGCTGCGTTAATTACTCAACGAACATTTTACGATTCCGATAATCGAACAAATAGCCGCGAGCGCTATTCACCCCCCCCCCTCTAGCGCGTCTCGATCCAACACTAGTCACAATTCCTACGAGGGTAAAGACCTTGGTCTTACCAGGGCCAAGACCTTGAAATTGGTCACCTGGATTTGTTTAAAGACAACCTTGGAAGTCGGGTACTAGCCTTTATTTAAAATAAAATACTTATTATCTTTTTAAGTTCTTATAATATAATGCCTTGGCATTTCTTTGAGCACTTGGTGTGCTACTGATCCCAATACTTAAAATTTAGGGATCCTATCAAGACCTTGGTCTTTTCTTACTTATAACTTCTCATAAATCCCTAAAAGGATTTAATAGAACACTATATGTACATATAAATTCTAGAGTTACATAGAATGAGTTCAATTCATTAAGACTTGTTGTGAAAATAAGAAATTTCATCTAACTGTACATGCTGTCCAATAACAAAGAAATCTAAGTTTGGTATGCTAACTTCAAGGGCTATTCTTTTTATTGCAGCAAGGAGAAAAATAGTAAGAGCTATAATTCTACAACATTTCATACTCTAATAATTCAACAAAAGGTCTATAACTGATATAGATCCAAAACGTGCCTATGTAGATCTTATTTTTATTGGTTCTAAGCTTATACTTTTATTTTCTTCCTTTGTAATTCTTTACAAATGTGTGACCCAATCCTCAACTTCTCACAAATGTGTGACCCAATCCTCAACTTCTCACAAATGTGTGACCCAATTAAATCCATAATTCTTTACATATAAAGGGAATATGGAAATCTGCCAATACGAAAGACTTCATCAAATTCAAGCTATGAATTCCCAGAAATCCAAAACCCACAAAAATCACAAAATGGTCTCCAAATCCTCACGGAAGTCCTCAAACCGAATCCACCACTTCATACAAAGCTCAAATCACACAGGCATCTCAGTCAGACATTAAAACAAACAGGAAACATTCAGCTTACACACCGTGCACTAAACTTCATTCGTCACGGAATACTCACAGTTCAATCTTGATCCCAACCCTCAAATACCAAACGAAACGTCCATAAAAACATAATGAGGAAATTTGGAATTTCATACAAAACTGAAGTCACTGCCAAAACCCCCAAAAGCATTTGCTACCCAGGCAATATCTTCGATCGTGACTTTAAACTAAAACACAACTCCCCAGAGGTAAGGTCAACCGGTAACAACTTGCAAGGAAAACCAATCGAGAACAAAACCAGTCAAAAACCAATCGAAGGAACTACTCTTACTGCAGGTGAGAGCACTTACCTTCGTGTTCTTGGACTTACAACCGAAGAGGAAGACTTCTACTGCTTCTAGGGTTTCCGGAACTTGTAAGCTCCGACCCTTCCTCGTGCTCACGGTTTCCTCTTGACGAAAGGATCACGGAGATGTGAAGACCTCACGGAGAAAGGTGCTCGCCGACCGCCAGAGGTGCCCTAGCCTCCAGCTGCGATTTCGTCCGAGAATAGGAACGGCGCCGTCGGGTATAGAAGGGGGAGGAAAATTTAGGTTTAGGGAAAATAATCCCTAAGTTCTCCCTTTAATAACTAACTATTTCTATTATCCACTCCCCTTTAAATATATATCGTCCCTTATTTGAACAATATCACCCGCTGGGACACTTGGTTGGCTGCATTTGGTTAAGGCTCGGTTCAGGTCCGAGGTCCACGGTTCGAATCTCGTCTTGAATATTTTTTAGTAAAAATACCAAACGACCTCCAAAAATTACATAAAAATACTCTAAAAATTTATAAAAATCTCTAGAATATTTCTGAAGTATTTATAAAATATTTTTGGGACTCGAAATGAGAAAATTTGGGTTGTTGCAACCCAGATGGCATCAAAACCATTCGTTGTTCTGGGTAGTCCCACTATGAAATCCATGGAAATATCTTCTCACTTCCATTCTGGAATATGAATAGGCTGCAGAACTCCTTCTGGTCTCTGGTGTTCTGCCTTGACCCTCTGGCAGGTCAGACAGGTACTGACATATCTAGCGATGTCTCTTTTCATCCTAGGCCACCAAAAACGCTTCTTTAGGTCTTGGTACATCTTGGTGGAACCAGGATACATCGCGTAAGGAGTCCTGTGAGCCTCATCTAATATTTTCCCCTGTAGTTCCTCCTTATCCGGAATGAATAGTCTGTCACCAAAGTACAATACCCCACTATCGGATACTCTGAACTCTTTACTTTCTGATTCTGCTAACCCTTGCTTGATTTTCTAAATTTCAGGGTCCTGATCTTGAGCTGTCTGGATGTCACCAAGCAGGGTAGATGCTAAGGTCATAGTAGAGAGCTGTCCAACTATAAGTTCGAGACCGAAATCTGTAATTTCCTTCTGTAGGGGCGGTGACTTGGCTGCTAAGGATAGTAAGGTGGCACTGGACTTCTTGCTAAGTGCGTCTGCCACCTTATTGGCCTTTCTTGGGTGGTAGAGGATGTCTATATTATAGTCTTTGACCAGCTCGAGCCATCTGTGCTATCGCATATTCAGATCCTTCTAAGTGAAGAAGTACTTCAAACTCTGATGATCTGTATACACTCTGCACTGAGCTCCATACAAGTAATCTCTCCAAATTTTGAGGGCGAAGACAACTGCTACAAACTCAAGGTCATGAGTAGGACAGTTCCTCTCATAGTCCTTGAGTTGTCTGGAGGCATAGGTGATCACCTTGCCATTTTGCATCAGTACTGCTCTTAGTCCCAATTTAGAGGCATCACTGTAAATATCAAAGCTGTCTGTGTCTTCTGGCAGAGTCAGAATGGAAGCATTGGTCAATCTTCTTTTTAGCTCGATGAAGTTGTAGTCCTCTGTCCACTAAAATTTTCTGTTCTTCCTGGTGAGAGCTGTCAGTGGGGAGGCTATCCTGGAGAAATCCTTTACAAATTTTCTGTAATAGCCTACTAGTCCCAGAAAGCTTCTGATTTCACTAGCGTTCATAGGTCTTTTCCAGTTACTCACAGCCTCTATCTTACTGGGGTCTACCATGATACCATATTTGGAGAAGATGTGACCCAAAAAGGATACTTAATCGAGCCAAAATTCACATTTCATGAACTTGGCATACAACTGGTTCTGCTGGAGAGTCTGCAGTACTATCTTCAGGTACTCTGCGTGTTCCTCCTGAGTTCCGGAATAGATAAGGATGTCGTCGATGAACACGATAATAAACTTATCTAAGTATTCTTTGAATACTCTGTTCAGGAGGTCCATGAAAGTAGCTGGAGCATTCGTCACACCAAAGGGCATGACTACGAACTCATAATGTCCGTATCTGGTACTGAAAGCTGTCTTGGGTATATCACCTTCTTTAACTCTAACCTGGTGATATCCCGATCTGAGGTCTATTTTAGAGAACACTGCTGCTCCCTTTAGTTGATCAAACAGGTCATCTATCTTGGGAAGAGGATACTTGTTCTTAATCGTGACCTGATTTAGTGCTCGATAGTCTATACACAGGCGCATGCTCCCGTCCTTCTTCTTCACGAACAATACAGGCGCTCCCCATGGTGAGTGACTTGAGCGTATGAAGCCCTTGTCAAGCAGCTCCTGTAGTTGCTGTTGGTTGCTACTCGGAAAACCTAGAGGTTCCACTGTACAAAATTTTGTACAAAGGTCTGAACCTTTTCCTAGCTACCATGTGTTCTTTTAAATTAAATTTTGGATCGCCTGCGGAACTTAACACGTTTGATCCAAAACTTAATCTATTCGTTCTTTTAGGTTTTGACTTGGGTCTCCTGCGGAACTTAACACGTTCGACCCAAATCACCTTAAGTTATTAATTCCATTAAATATTAATTTCCATAATTGGTTTCCAGTACTGACGTGGCGAGGCACATGGCCTTCTTGGATATGGGAGCAACCACCACCGACTAGACAAAACCTTTTATGGAAAGCTAATATTTAATTTCCTAAAATAACTTTAGGTTAACCGAAAAGAACAATCAAATCACAAGGAAAAAAAAAAAACAAAAGAACACAACATCGAAAAACATATTCGAAATACTAGAATCACATGCCTCTTGTATTTGGTATTATTTCCAAAAATAACTAGTATGATGCGGAAAGAAAAATTACTAGTTATACCTTTTAGAAAGACCTCTTGATCTTCTACCGTATTCCTCTTCTAACCTCGGACGTTGTGTGGGCAACGATCTTCCGAGATGAGAAACCACCAAAGCACCTTCTCCTTTCTTCAAATTTCGGCCAAGCACAAAGCTTCCAAAAGATGAAGATCTTTTCCACCAACCAAGCTCCTAGGGATATAAGCTTTTCTCTCCTTCTTCCTCAAGCTAGATCCGGCCACCAATTAAAACTCCATGAGGATGAAGAGGTTCGGCCACAAAGAGAAGAAGAAGAGAAGAAGGAAGGGCCGGCCACACCACCAAGGAAAAGAGGGAGAAAAATAGAATAGAGTCATTAGCCTTGAAGCCTCCTCTACCCCCTCTTTTATAATCCTTGGTCTTGGCAAATAAGGAAATTTAATTAAAAACTTCCTTAATTCTTTTGCCATGAAAAGAAAAATTAATTAATTAAAATTAATTTCCTTTTATTTACGCCACTTTCCTAATCAAGGAAAGTTTTAATTAAACAAGAATTAAAACTTCCTAATTTGTTTCCGGAAATTTATAAAAATTTCTCCAATAATTTTATCCCTTCATGATTGGTTTATAAAAAGGAAATTTAATAAATTAAAATCTTTCTTTTAAACATGTGGATAAAAAGAAAGTTATCTCTATAAATTAAAATCTCTTTTAATCTACAAATAAGGAAAGATATCAAATCTTTTCTTAATCTTTTGTAGAAACTTATAAAAGAGAATATTTAATTTTAAACTCTCTTTTAAATCATGAACATGGTTAAAAAGGAAAGTTTTCTTAAAATTTAAAATCCACCTTTAATCAACAAATAAGGAAAGATTTCAAATTTTAAACTCTCTTTTAAACATGTAGATGATTTACAAATAAGGAAAGTTTTTACCAAAAATTAAAACCATCCTTTTAAACTACAAATAAGGAAAGAGATTAATCTCTTCTCTTAATCTTTTGTAGAAAGCTATAAAAGGAAATTTTTAATTTTTAAACTCTCTTTTAAAATCATGATATCGACATAAGAAATAATTTTAATAAAAATCTTTTTTAATATTCTAGTGGCCGGCCACCAAAGCTTGGGACCCAAGCTTTGCACCTCTGGCTCATCCACTTGGTCTTGGCGGCCTAGCTTGGGTTCCAAGCTAGCTTGGCCGGCCCCATTAGATGGGTAAGAAGGTGGGTATGCGGTGGGTATAAATCTCTATATACTAGAGGCTACGATAGGGACCGAGAGGAGGAATTGGTTTTGGTCTCCCGATAAAATTAAGCATCCCGTGTTCGCCCCGAACACACAACTTAATTTTATCAATAATAATTCATTCCACTAGAGAACTATTATTGAACTACCGCACTAATCCCAAATTACATTTTGGGCTCCTTCTTATTATGAGTGTGTTAGTCTCCCTGTGTTTAAGATAACAAATGTCCACTAATTAAGTAAGTTACTGACAACTCACTTAATTAATATCTTAGTCCAAGAATAGTACTACTCAACCTTATCATCATGTCGGACTAGGTCCACCTGCAGGGTTTAACATGACAATCCTTATGAGCTCCTCTTGAGGACATTATCAACCTAGTATCTCTAGGACACAGTTTCCTTCTATAATCAACAACACACACTATAAGTGATACCATTTCCCAACTTATCGGGCTTATTGATTCATCGAACTAAATCTCACCCATTGATAAATTAAAGAAATAAATATCAAATATATGTGCTTGTTATTATATTAGGATTAAGAGCACACACTTCCATAATGACCGAGGTCTTTGTTTCTTTATAAAATCAGTATAAAAGAAACGACCTCAAATGGTCCTACTCAATACACTCTAAGTGTACTAGTGTAATTATACAGTCAAGATAAACTGATACCTAATTACACTACGACCTTCTAATGGTTTGTTCCTTTCCATTTTGGTCGTGAGCTACTGTTTATAATTTATAAGGTACTGATAACATGATCCTCTGTGTGTGACACCACACACCATGTTATCTACAATATAAATTAATTGAACAACTACATTTATCACAAATGTAGACATTTGACCAATGTGATTCTTATTTCTAGATAAATGTTTATACCAAAAGCTAGGCTTTTAGTATACACTCTAACAATCTCCCACTTATACTAAAAGACTAAGCTGCCATATCTGCTGCCATACATCTGATTCCCATCCCTTCAACATGCCCATCAAAAGCTCTTGCCTTAAGGACCTTAGTGAAAGGATCTATAGGTCATCACCTGATGCAATCTAGGCGGCAACAACTTCTCCTCATTTATACGATTCCTCGTATTGGGTGGTACTTGCGCTCTATTGTGTTTACTTGCCTTATAGACTTATGGTTTCTTCGAGTTTGCTACTGCACCAACATTATTACAATAAATTGTAATAATTTTTGGACAAACCAGAAATCATATCTAAGTCTATCTTGAGGTTATTGAGTCATTCAGCTTTTATGGCTACCTCAGAGGCTTGCCATATACTAAGCTTCTATGGTGGAGTTCAGAAAAACACCTATGCTTATCACTCTTCCATAGTTATGACTTTACCTCCTAAAGTAAACACAAAACCCCGAGGTTGACTTATTATTGTCCCTATCCGATTGGAAGTCAAAATCCATGCAACCCACAAGGACTAAATTAACTGCCTTGTAAGCTAGCATATAATCTCTAGTGCCTCTAAGGTACTACAATATATGCTTTCCGTCCTTGTCCAGCTTACTTTGATATCGCTAACTATGCCTCAAACAGATTTCTAATCTTGCATAGCATACATTAGGCTTAACTGTCTTAATTTCCTTTATCCCCTTTGATGTCTACAGAGACATATCTTTAGATAAAGTTACTCCATCCTGAAAAGGTAAGAAACCTTTCTTGGAGTTTTGTATGCTTTAAAACGAGCAAGGATTTTTCCGATGTATGAAGCTTGGGATAAGTAAAATATTCTTTTCTTGCGATCCCTTATTACTTTGATCTCAAGAATATATACATTCTCCCAAGTCCTTTATATTGAATTGTTTGGACAACCATACCCTTACTTCTGACAACATTTTGATATTGTTTCCAACTACCAAAAATGTTATCTAAGTATAGTACAAGAAATATCACCACGTTTCCATCACATCTTTTGTATACACAAGACTTATCCGGTTACTAAATCCATAGATCTGGATTACTTTGATAAACCGGATGTTCCAAGACCTTGAAACTTTGCCTCAGTCCATAGACTGATTGAGCTTGCACACAAGATGCTCTTAGCCCTTTGCAATGAACCCTTCTGGTTGCTTTATATAGATGTTTTCTTCAAGACTTCCATTAAGGAATGCTGTCTTGACATCCACTTGCCAAATAGATAAAAGAATCCGAATAGACTTAAGCATGGCTACCAGTGAAAAAGTTTCCTTTTTCATCTAGCCTTGCTTTGAAGGTTTCTACCTTCCTGTCTATCCCTCTTTTCCTATTATAGACCTTTTACACCCAAAGGATTTTACACCACTTGGTGGTTCTACAAGCTTCCAGATTTTATTAGAATTCATATATTCTAATTCTATTATTTATTACTCTTTGCCAAGATGCTGCATATTTATCTTGGAGTGCTTCGTCATATGTCCGGAGATCAGGTTTATGTCCTTCAGGGATCGAGTCCAAAAACTCTCCCAAAACATGACCTATTTAGGTTGCCTAACAACCCTCCCACTACGACAAGGCACTTTCTGCAATTGTGTATCATTTGTGATACGTGTTACAGTTTTCTTGTGGTATCTTATCTTATACAGTTGGTACTAGGTTAGACATGTCCTTTATTATTTCCTTAAGAACAAATTTACTTATGAGCACGTGGTTCATTATATAGTCCTTTTCTAAAAATCAGTCATTGATGCTAACAATGACTTTCTGATTTTTAAGGCTATAAACCTACTTTTGTTTATCTAGGATAACTTACAAACAAGTGAACTCCTATCCAACTTGTCATTGTCTCTCATATGTGCTGGATTACCCGAATCCGAATATGCTTCAAAATAGGTTTTCACCTATTCAGCAATTCTATATGAGTAGAGAGTTCTAACTTGGAAGGTACTATGTTCACTTTCGTTTTCAGAGTTTATCCTTAAAACAAATTTGGTAATTTTCTGAATAACTCATCATCTATCTAATTATTCCATAAGAGTCCTTTACCTTCTTTCTACTACACCATTCTGTTGGAGTGTACCAGATGCAGTTAGTTGGGATTGAATCCCTACTTCTGATAAATGACTCCTAAATTCTCCCAAGAGGTACTTGCCACTACGATCTTACCGTAGTGTCTTGATATTTTTACTTTGTCGTTTCTCCACATCAGCCTCGTACTCTTTGAACTAATCAAAGCACTTAGACTTGCGGCACATCAAGTAAATATATCCGTATCTCAAATAGTTGTCTATAAAATAGATAAAATATTTGAAACAACCTCTTGCCTGGATGCTCATAGGATCACACAAATCAGAATGAACCAATTCCTATATATCTTTGGCTCCATACCCCTTAGACTTAAAAGCTCCTTGGTTATTTTCCTTCCAAGTAAGACTCGCAGGTTGGAAAGATTTCCACTACTAATGAACCCAAAAGTTCATCAGCTACCAATGAATCCTACTCAAGTATAACCTAGCTTTTAGATGTCAAAGATATAATTGGTTCATTTCCGAAGGTTGCTTTCTCTTAAAATTAGAAGATGTGTTACTAATTTCCATTTGTTGCATCGTGGGAGTTATTGGATTATAAATTGTCAACCATCATACCAGAATAGATAACTTCCCTATTTTTCTTGATAACAACTTTGTTATCAAAATAGACACAATATCTATAATAGTTTAGAAACGTTCTTTCTAAACTTGGTACGTAAAGACAATTACTTAAAATCCATATTTTATTCTTATCAAAGGATAAACATCTCCCACTGCAATAGCTACCACTTTTACAGTAGTGCCCATGTGGACGGTGATTTACCTTTCATTTAGTTGTCGGGTTTCCTGGAACCCTGCAATGAATTGCAGACATGATTAATGGCATCTTGTATCTACACTCCAGGTTCTGGTAGATAACACCACTAGACATGTTTCAACTAATGAATTAAATACACCTAAATTGTTCTTAGTTCTAAGAAGACAGTCTACCTTAATGTCCAAGTTCTATTACAATTGGGACTACTAAGTCTTTTTCTATAGTATGACTACTAGGGATTGACTAACTTCCTAAGAATCACAAGAATATTTGGTCAAGATCAACTTCTTAAAATCTCCATAAATTTTGCGTATACAAAATTGAAGAGGAGATTTCATTAATTTTATTATCTCGTCAACTTTACTTTATGACGAATAAAATTAATAGTTGGTCTATCTTTAATCAAATATTTGGTCAAGACTCTAAATTTAAAATAATATTGATTCCTCTAACAATACTATTTAAATTTACCAACACCTCAAAACACCGTGAATTTTGCATGCCACGTTAGTGTGGACGTATACAAAATCAACATTTGTAAGAGGAGAGTTTTACCCATTAATTATCTTGTCAACGTAACTTTATGACAAATAAAATTATCTCAAACACCGTTAATTTTGTATGCCACGTTAATGTGGACGTATACAAAATCAATCATTTGTAAGAGGGGTTTTAACCCTTTAATTTTATTATCTTGTCAACCTAGTTTTATGACAAATTAATAGTTGGTTTCATTTGGTCACACAAATAATAGCAGTGACTCCGATGGGGAGGATACTATTAGATGTGTCTAAGTGTATACCATTACTTGACACTAAGTCCATTAATAAGATTATGCCCTTCCGCTGGGGAAGATCACACGCTCTTAATTAACTTCCTATAGTCATCCAAAAATGGAAGTCTGTTCTAGTGATCCACAAACAAGCTCATCCGTTATGGAGGAAGGCACTCAGAGCCAACGCGCAAGCTTGTTTGCATCACTTACAAACCAGTAATGGAGACCATGGGATTTACTTAAAATCCCTCTCCCACTTAGTTATTTATAAATGAGGAATTTTAACTATGCTAGCCTACTAAACTTGTAAACTAACATGCACACACAGCACAATATAAAAGCAATAAATAGAAAATCTAATTTTCAACTATTATGGCTTTTATCTCTAGTTGTCCTCCGTGTGTTGTCATCCCAAGCTGCTGCCATATTTGGCCACCGCCACCGGGTCTAGCATCTTGCTCCTAGTTCCGCTGCGCCTCTGGTCCTTAGAAGGTTCCACGCTTTGCAAGATTCGATCCGCGACATAAATAGAATTTTACATTTTGATCCTATATTCCATAAAAGGAATGTACATGTATCTAGATCAAAAATAAAATCCTAATAAATCTAAATACAGCTCCTGCTGTATTTTAATACAATCATGCACACACATATAAATGCCCTTGACATGTCCAAGGGTCCAATCACACACATAATAACTAAAAGCCATAATAGTTGGATCCTGCATCCACAGAGTTAGCACATCCTACTATTAACCTGCCTAAATTATGTATGACATGTGCATAATTAAACTAATACCAAATACACAGAGGCAAAACCCTAGCTCTGATACCAATTGTTGGTTGCTACTCGGAAAACCTAGAGGTTCCACTGTACAAAATTTTGTACAAAGGTCTGAACCTTTTCCTAGCTACCATGTGTTCTTTTAAATTAAATTTTGGATCGCCTGCGGAACTTAACACGTTTGATCCAAAACTTAATCTATTCGTTCTTTTAGGTTTTGACTTGGGTCTCCTGCGGAACTTAACACGTTCGACCCAAATCACCTTAAGTTATTAATTCCATTAAATATTAATTTCCATAATTGGTTCCCAGTACTGACGTGGCGAGGCACATGGCCTTCTTGGATATGGGAGCAACCACCACCGACTAGACAAAACCTTTTATGGAAAGCTAATATTTAATTTCCTAAAATAACTTTAGGTTAACCGAAAAGAACAATCAAATCACAAGGAAAAAAAAACAAAACAAAAGAACACAACATCGAAAAACATATTCGAAATACTAGAATCGCATGCCTCTTGTATTTGGTATTATTTCCAAAAATAACTAGTATGATGCGGAAAGAAAAATTACTAGTTATACCTTTTAGAAAGACCTCTTGATCTTCTACCGTATTCCTCTTCTAACCTCGGACGTTGTGTGGGCAACGATCTTCCGAGATGAGAAACCACCAAAGCACCTTCTCCTTTCTTCAAATTTCGGCCAAGCACAAAGCTTCCAAAAGATGAAGATCTTTTCCACCAACCAAGCTCCAAGGGATATAACCTTTCTCTCCTTCTTCCTCAAGCTAGATCCGGCCACCAATTAAAACTCCATGAGCATGAAGAGGTTCGGCCACAAAGAGAAGAAGAAGAGAAGAAGGAAGGGCACACCACCAAGGAAAAGAGGGAGAAAATAGAATAGAGTCATTAGCCTTGAAGCCTCCTCTACCCCTCTTTTATAATCCTTGGTCTTGGCAAATAAGGAAATTTAATTAAAACTTCCTTAATTCTTTTGCCATGAAAAGAAAAATTAATTAATTAAAATTAATTTCCTTTTACAACTTATTTGGCATTCAATCTAAAATCAAGGAAAGTTTTAATTAAAACAAAATTAAAACTTCCTAATTTGTTTCTAGAAATTTATAAAAATTTCTCCAATAATTTTATCCCTTCATGATTGGTTAATAAAAGGAAATTTTATAAATTAAAATTTTTCTTTTAAACATGTGGATAAAAAGAAAGTTATCTCTAAAATTAAAATCTCTTTTAATCTACAAATAAGGAAAGATATCAAATCTTTTCTTAATCTTTTGTAGAAACTTATAAAAGAGAATATTTAATTTTAAACTCTCTTTTAAATCATGAACATGGTTAAAAAGGAAAGTTTTCTTAAAATTTAAAATCCTCCTTTAATCAACAAATAAGGAAAGATTTCAAATTTTAAACTCTCTTTTAAACATGTAGATGATTTACAAATAAGGAAAGTTTTTACCAAAAATTAAAACCATCCTTTTAAACTACAAATAAGGAAAGAGATTAATCTCTTCTCTTAATCTTTTGTAGAAAGTTATAAAAGGAAATTTTTAATTTTTAAACTCTCTTTTAAAATCATGATATCCACATAAGAAATAATTTTAATAAAAATCCTTTTTAATATTCTAGTGGCCGGCCACCTAAGCTTGGGACCCAAGCTTTGGCCGGCCACCTACATGGCTCATCCACTTGGTCTTGGCCGGCCCTAGCTTGGGTTCCAAGCTAGCTTGGCCGGCCCCATTGGATGGGTAAGAAGGTGGGTATGTGGGTATAAATCTCTATATACTAGAGGCTACGATAGGGACCGAGAGGAGGAATTGGTTTTGGTCTCCCGATAAAATTAATCCCTGTTCGCCCCACACACAACTTAATTTTATCAATAATAATTCATTCCACTAGAGAACTATTATTGAACTACGCACTAATCCCAAATTACATTTTGGGCTCCTTCTTATTATGAGTGTGTTAGTCTCCTGTTTAAGATAACAAATGTCCACTAATTAAGTAAGTTACTGACAACTCACTTAATTAATATCTTAGTCCAAGAATAGTACCACTCAACCTTATCATCATGTCGGACTAGGTCCACCTGCAGGGTTTAACATGACAATCCTTATGAGCTCCTCTTGAGGACATTATCAACCTAGTATCTCTAGGACACATTTTCCTTCTATAATCAACAACACACACTATAAGTGATACCATTTCCCAACTTATCGGGCTTATTGATTCATCGAACTAAATCTCACCCATTGATAAATTAAAGAAATAAATATCAAATATATGTGCTTGTTATTATATTAGGATTAAGAGCACACACTTCCATAATAACCGAGGTCTTTGTTTCTTTATAAAATCAGTATAAAAGAAACGACCTCAAATGGTCCTACTCAATACACTCTAAGTGTACTAGTGTAATTATACAGTCAAGATAAACTGATACCTAATTACACTACGACCTTCTAATGGTTTGTTCCTTTCCATTTTGGTCGTGAGCTACTGTTTATAATTTATAAGGTACTGATAACATGATCCTCTGTGTGTGACACCACACACCATGTTATCTACAATATAAATTAATTGAACAACTACATTTATCACAAATGTAGACATTTGACCAATGTGATTCTTATTTCTAGATAAATGTTTATACCAAAAGCTAGGCTTTTAGTATACACTCTAACAGTTGCTCCTGAAGTTCCTTCAGTTCTGCTGGAGCCATGCGATAGGGTGCTTTGGAGATGGGATTTGTATCGGGAACGAGTTCCATCTCAAATTCAATCTCCT
Source organism: Zingiber officinale (assembly GCF_018446385.1). Classification (NCBI taxonomy): domain Eukaryota; kingdom Viridiplantae; phylum Streptophyta; class Magnoliopsida; order Zingiberales; family Zingiberaceae; genus Zingiber; species Zingiber officinale. The sequence continues at coordinate 47,993,575 of NC_055994.1, read as the reverse complement.
TGTCTGGTGCTAAACCTGGTAACTCCTCAGGGAAGACTGCTGGATAGTCACATACCACTCGGACCTCTTCTAGCTTCTGGTTCTCATCCTGACTGGTACTGACCACATGTGCTAGGAATCCCGTACACCCTGAATCCAGTAGTTTCTGTGCTTTCAAAGCTGAGAGAAACTTCTTGGATTTTCTCTTTCGTTCTCTGATGTAACCAAACTGCACTCCTGCTTCAGGTTGGAATATAACTTTTTGTTTACGACACTCTATGGAGGCACCGTACTTGATCAGAAAGTCCATTCCCAAGATGACATCATAGTCAGTCATATATAGCACTATAAGATCACCAAAAAGCTCTCTATCTGCTATAATGACTGGCACTGCTCGGAGCCAGTGCGTGGATGCCATGATTTCTCCTGAAGGTAGTGTTGTCAAAAACTGACCACTGAGTACCTCTGGAGATATTGTTAACTTATCGGCAAATGCCCTGGATATATAAGAATGGGTTGCCCCAGTATCGAATAAGACAGTTGCACTTTGCTGTAAAATACTAATCTGACCTATAACAACTGTCGAGGCATTCGCTACATCCTCTCTGATAAGTGAGTAGATTCTCGCATTCGTCGTGGTTGAGGGGACTTCTAGTCTGCCCTGGCTGATGTGTGGACCATCTATAGCAGCCTGCATCTAGTGTAATTGTGCTGGTTTGTCACCGTATTGAATCGACTGTGGTGGAGGAAAACTGGTCTTGTTCGGGCATTGCTTAGCCATATGCCCTTCCTGGCCACATTCGAAGCATCCTCGCGTGCCCTTGCGACAAACTCCGGGGTGGAATATCCCACAAGTAGAACACTTGGATAACTAGGCTGTTTACTAGCTGGTCCTCCTTTTGGGTAACTCCCTGGTTTACATTTGTGACTAGAGTTCCCTTTCCAGTTAGAGCTGTGGCTCTGGTGCTTCTGAGTACCTGAGCCTCCTTGGCCTTTGGACACTGAGAATGTAACGCCCACCCTCCCTGCTAACAACAAGGGACGGGGCTACGATACTCTACGTACGTATTAATGCGGAAGACTTAAAATTATTTTTCTTAACTTAATTAAAACCGAACTAAACTAACATGGTTTCATAACATGGTAGCAAAATAAATAAAAACTTAACATCAAGTCACCCATATTGTATTACATTTCACAAAACCAAAGCATAGTTCTTAAAGGTTTTAAAGCAGGTTCTTAATTAGTTGCCTAGCCACCGCCACACACATCTTCGTTGCCCCTCCTGCTGCTCCTTTAACTCATCCAGCTTTTTCCTTTATCTGTGGTACAAGGAAAGTAAGCTATGAGCACTCATGGCTCAGTAAGTTCCTTTCCTACTCACTAAAACCAACAATCAGCACATAATCAAATAATGTCTCAACTTAACATGATCTCAACTAGTCATGGCATAACATATCATACTCTTTAAGCATATCATGCAACATAACAAACATTATAACTAGTCATGTCATATCACCTCTTAAAGCATAGCATGAAACATAACATAATCATATCATGGCATATCATCTCTTAAAACATAGCATGAAATATAACATAATCATATCATGGCATATCTTAAATCATAGCCTCAACACAACATAATCATAGATTTTATGCATCATGATTTTAAAAACATGTATCCGAAAAACATGTGTATGTCTCATGATCTTTTAAAACCATTTTCTTCTTACATATATATACTTGAACATAATATCAACATATTTAGGGCCCCGGCTTGTACCATACATACATAACATAGATGCGCGCGTCCTAAGTATATCCAAGGTAGCAAGTCTTGAATCATACTAGGAACTAGGTCAAGATCACAAAGCATGGCCTAGGGGCGTACTTGAAGAGTCCATCCCTTATTAGCCTAGATCACAAAGCAAGGCTTAGCCTAGATCACAAAGCAAGGCCTAGGGGTGTACTAAGGAGCCCATCCCTTATTAGCCTAGATCACAAAGCAAGGCTTAGCCCAGATCACAAAGCAAGGCCTAGGGACTAATTAGGAGTCCAACCTTGGTACAAGCCTTACAAAATAAAATAGCATGTATAAAAATGCATCATTTAGTCACATAGCATAGCATAAAAGTATGCATCACTTAGGCATACATTATGTCATAAAAGTATGCATCACTTAGGCATACCTCATATCATAAAAAGTATGCATCACTTAGGCATACATCATATCATAAAAAGTATGCATCACTTAGGCATACATCATATCATAAAAAGTATGCATCACTTAGGCATACATCATGTCATAAAAGCAGGCATATTTTAAATACATAGCATATCATAAAAACATGCATATTCTAAGCACATAGCATATCATTAAAGCATGCATATTTCTACTCACATAGCATATCATAAGAGCATGCATATTCTAAGCCCATAGCATATCATTAAAGCTTGCATATTTCTAGTACATAACATATCATTAAAACATGCATATCTCTATCCACATATCATATCATAAAAAGGTATAAATCACAAGCATACATGGTTAAGCATAAGGGTATATCATGTGATTATACTATCATAAGAAACATAGTAACATAGTTAACTTAGGTTCTAAGCTTCCTAAACCCTTGGGTTCCTATCATGGCCGAACCCCCTTAGGTCTCAATTTAGGTAAAAACAACCTCCAAGCATGTGAAACCTAAATCATCATCACATAAATTTCATAGGAAGCATTATAAGCATGATTAACTTGGTTTCTAAGTTCTCCAAGTCCTTAAACTCATGTGGCAAAACCCTATCAGTTTATAAACAAGGTCCCAAATGTCATGAAAGCATGGAAACCTTAAACCATATTTATAGCATTTTTTTCAAGTAACATAGTAAGCATATTCAGCTAGTTCCTAAGTCCTTCAAGCCCTTAACATATGTCATGGTCAAACTTTTAACAAGTGTTCATTAGGGTTAAAAACAAACATACAAGCATGTGAACTTGAACTAACATCATGTATAAATTCATAACAAGACATTATACAATATGTATGGCCGAAACTTACCCTAGCCACAATTAGGTCATTAAACAACATATAGCATGGGAACTTTGTCTTTCTACTTATCATATTCCATGTAAAGTGACATAAGCATATTTAATTCTTGTTCTAGGGTTTCTAGGGCATCTATTCCTTCATGGCCGAACATACAATAGTTCATTTAGGTCATGGAAAAAAATTATACAAATATGTGACACAATCAACACATTATCATATTTTCATAAGAAGCACTTTTAACACATTTGGTTTCATTTCTAAGGCCTCTAGGTCTTTTAAACCCTACTTGGCCGAAACTCACAGAATATAAACTTGCTTCAAATAGCCTAAAAGCATGAGAAATTATGCAAGTTTCATAGCATGTATAAAGACAAGCATAATAAACATACATGTGAATTGTGTCTTAGGCTTCCAAGGTTTCTTTCCCTTTTTCTTTTATTTTTCCTCATGGCCGAAACCTACCAATCTCTAAACTAGGTTTTAAGTGGCCTAAAGCATGGAAAAACTAAGTAAGTTTCATGGCAAAAATTACTAAGAACATCATATACAAAGTTGGTTCATAAACAAGCTAGGACCCTTGTGATCTTACATGTCATATATCATGTAACTAATTTTCTATACTCAATTTAAACATAAGAGCATTAAACAACTTTCATATCATAATATCACAGAGGTCTTGAGCATATTAGAATTTTTTTCAAGCTTTTCTAAACTATCCATCTTATCATAGCCAAAAATCTAAAATAAGAGTTCATGAATTTCTAGTAATGTAAAACATGCAATTCTTTAAGAGAACTCTATATTCTATCATACAAACATGGTTATTTAAATTTAAAGGTCTTCCTAACCCTAAGCCCTTTTCTTGGCCGAAACATATAAATGGATTTCTTTGGTTCCAAGTAACCTTCAAGTAAGAAAACCAACAAAAACCCTTAGTAGTTCATGGGAGAAATTTTGTACTAGTTTAGTTAAACAATATTTTTCCCTAACCTCCTTAACATATTTTTGGCCGAAATTCTAGGGTTAGGTACTCCTCTGACAAAGCATCATTTAAGTATAAAAACATGAAGAAAATCCTTCCTACATAGCATAGAAAGAATATCATGAAATAAGGACTTGTTTAAACCATCCTAGATTTGAAAACCCTTTCTTAGCCGAATTTTCGTAAATTCTTTTCTAGGTTTTCTAATCCTTATAAAATCCGAAAATCACATAAAAATCCTTGTACCACAGGTGAGGGGAAGCTTACATCCTTTTCGCTTGTGGATCTAAGGTATGGTGAAAAAGAAGTAGCCTCTTCTTCTAGCTCCTTTCCCTTGATTCCTTTGCTAAGTCCTCCTTGTATCTTAGGCTTTCTTAGGGAAAAACTTGGCTTTGGGGCCGAAGATGGAGGAGAGGGGACTGTGGTGTTCTCGGTGAGGGAGAGGATGAATGAGAGAAAATGAGAGAAAAATAGTTTTCTCTTTTCTTGCTCGCTTTTATGTTAAGGGGGAAGAGGTAGCAAACTTAGTTTTTGCTTTCCTTCTCCCTTAACCCATTTTCTATTTTTCTTACACTTATTTTATTTTCTATTTATTCTCACCATTCATGATAAAATAAGGGGGAATGAATCCCCTTATTCCTCTTTAAGTTTTCGGCAAAATCAAAGAGGAAGAGGGAGAGAAAGGGAGGAAGGCAAGTTGCCTTTCTCTTGCTCTTTTCTTGTTTTCTTTTGGCTAGCTTTTACTCTTTCCTTTATCATGAGTTTCCCTCCTTTGCTATCAATATCTTCTCTCTATCCCAATTGGTTTCTACTAATTAATTCTAGGAATTATAATATAAGAGGTTCAAGGTTCAATCCTTGACCTTCACTTTTTTTTTTATTTCATTTTATTTCTTTTTGCTTCAACTCACTTCCTATTATTTTTCTAAGGAAAAATCCCACATTCATATATTTATCTTACAAGCTTAGTGGGTATTACAGAGAAGGCTTACTTCTGCTGCTTGATGTTGTTCTGGTAATGCTCGGTGATCAGAGCACTACTTACTAGTTCTTCAGTGGTTTGCGGCCTACGGATGCTGCTGGCCACGTTCAGTGCTATTTCCGGCCTTAGCATTTTGAGCATCAACTGGACTCGTTCTCTTTCAGTGCTGACTAGTTCAAGGCATAGACGAGCCAGTCTGTTGAATTTTTCATGGCCTCCTCAACTGAAAGGTTGCCCTGACGAAATTCAGTGAACTCGTCGTAGTGGCGGTTTGTGACCCGCATGTGAAAGAACTCCTCAAAGAATTCTCTCTCGAAGTCGGCCCATGTCATCTGGTTCACCGAGCGCTTCACTTTAATTCTCTCCCACCATATACGTGTGTCTCCTACCAGGCAGAAGGTGGCGCATTTCACCTTTTCATACTCTGGCCAGTCCAAAAGCTCCATCGTACTCTCCAGTGTTTTGAACTAGGCTTGGGCATCCCATGGTTCACCGGTGCCTGAGAAGTTCACTGGCTTAATTTTCTGCCACAAGATCAGATAGGCTTCTCTCCTTACCCCTGCTGCTGATGCTGGGGCTACTGGTGCTATAGATTGGACTGGTAGAACCTCTATCACCACTGGGGTTGCTAAGTTGGTTTCCGGGGTGGCAGTGGGAGTGTTCTGCTGATTAGCCCTTAGGGTGGCTATCTCTTGTTGCTGTTCAGCTAGTTGCTTCTGTAACTGAGCCACTACCTCTGTAAGGTCTGGGGGAGGCACTGAGCTGTCTGCCTCATGCTGGGGCTCAGTAGCTGGTGTCCTTTTTGCTGGGCGTCCTCGTACCATTTTCTAGAAAAATAGAGGACATACATAACTAATACAATCATATTTACATGACTACTATTATCATGTTAGATGCTATCATATATATATAAGCATGCTTTAGTTATCTATAAACATGAAAGAAAGAACATAATAAAGTGAGAGGTATTCTTACTTGGAAGCTGCAGCTTCAATGCTGATGTGTGTGTGGAGGAAGTATGGAACTTGCTCTGATACCACTCTGTAACGACCCGCCTCCTACTGACTAGGCTGTGAGGCCGGGGGTTACTTACTTTGTGATAAACTGAACTATAAAGTGCGGAAAGCTGATCTAATTAAAAAAAAAAAATCTGCTATGTGCTATAAAATCTGGAATTCCATGTTCACAATACTGATCAAGAGCTGAAATCAGACTTTCCAATCGATCGACGGATCGATTGGAGTTATTTGATCGATCCACTGATCGATTCAACGTGCTACTGTGCACGGAGGTCAATTCTGGATCGATCGGCTGATCGATCCAGCCTGGCTGATTGATCCAATGGTCGATCCAGCAGGCTTCTGTTCGTAAGAACTCACCTTCTGATTGATCGGCTGATCGATCCATGGCCAATTGATCACCTGATCGATTCATCAACTCTCTGTACGCGGGGGAGTGCTTCCCAATCGATCAGCTGATCGATTGAGGACTCCTCAATCGATCAGCTGATCGACTGAGTTTCTGATTTTCTAGAAATTCCACCCGAAACTCATTCACAACTCACATGAATCAACTACAAGCACAAAAATACTACTATGCATGACATTACATACAGTTTACTATCTAATATCAAGACAACAAGAAGTCTAAGCATGACATCGTGTATACCTTCACAATTCATGATTCTAAAATACCCTAAAAGTGCAGAAAAGTAACCAAAGCAGAAACACTAAGTCTTTCAATGGAATAATCCCCAACGGTCTTTATTCAAAGTTCCTTCTCACACACATCTGGATGCATTGAACTCCAGCCTCCGCTAATCCATCTTCCCTTTACCTTTATCTGCAGTATAAGGAAAAAGGAAACTATAAGCTTGGGAGCTTAGTAATAACCATCTACCTCACAAAACATGCAATCGATGAAATCATGCTTTTAAAGAATGCTAATTGCAATACATGCTGATGATCATGCTGAAAAATACTAACACATGGCATATAGGCAGACAAATCATGGCAATCAAAGACTGAACATAAAGCTATTGTTATATCAATAAGAAAACTAAACTGAAGCTGAGCTGTATTCACATTTCTAGTTTGTGAAGTTTGAAAACTATTTTCATAAATAGATTAAAATAATAATCATGTTGCTGATGGGCTCGGCATCTGTACTTGCTATGCGTGCATCCCTAATTAGACTCGAGGTAGCTAGTCCCGAATCTAATAGGTTTAATAGGTTATCTGAACCTAGGGACGACTATGGGAGCCCAACCCAAGGACAACTGAGAGTCCAGTACAGTGCCACTGATAAAAGTAAAATACTGTTCATAAACTGATCTATCTTATCATGCTCTTACTAGGTTATCTGAACCTAGAGCTTGGTTATCTAAACCTAGAGGCGACTATGGGAGCCCACCCATTGGATCGTAGTCCCTTATAAACTGAAACAAGATTAAGCATGCTATTTAAAAAGCTTCTATGACATTTATTGAGCTGTAAAAATGTCTACTGTATCTTGTAGCTGTAAGGGTCATTTATCGAGAATTTGGTGTTCTCTAACTCTCCTCTCTATTAGGGGGCCACCTCTAGGCACCCGACAATGTCCCAAAATCCCAAAACTTAAGGGGGAAATAGGTCCGGCCCATCTAGAGGTGCTCACATAGACCCTAAACTTGCAAGGAGAGTCAAATACACCCTACGTGTCGAAGAATCTGCATATGGATGAACTAAAGGTGTAAAAACATGCGATTAATTACTTATACTGTAGGTGAGGGGTTACTTACTTCCTGCACTAGATTTCTTACAATTCCGATCGCTAGGTTTCCCGAGAAGAAGATCTCTTCGGTGATCCTCTTACGTCTACGCATTCTTCTCGCGGAGGGAAGCGTCCTCGTATCAGAGTTGTTGCCGGAAGGTGCTCCTACGACCCTAGGGAAGGAACCCCAGGTCTCTTGGGGTTTGTACGCCGAGAGGGTGAGGAAGAGAGAGGGGCGACGGTGAGAGTTTGAGGGATAAGAGAAGTTGTCGATAAGAATAAATCCCCACTTAAATTCCTTATTTATATTAAGTGATTTATGTGCCCCAATCCAATCATAAATATAATTCCTCTCCTCTTCTTTCAGCACACCCCTGCTGGGGCCCCTTGGTTACTAAGTCACCCTATAAGACATAGAGTCCATAGGTCGCAGGTTCAATTCCCGTTTAGGCTGTTTTACGTTTTTATTTAATTTTGCTACTTCTGCTAGTTCAAAAATTCCATAAAAATATTTTAGAATTCCAGAAAAATAATAGAATATTTCTAAAATTTATGTGAGAATTTTTGGGCGTTAAAACCACTTTCTCTTGCAACTGAGTCAGGTCATCATGAGAAGGAGGTAGATTAGCTTTCAATGTCTCTAGTTGAGCTTTCAACTTATTGTTCTCCCGGTCCCAAGCCATAAGTAGCTGGTCTATGTGAAGACTTGAGGCAAGGAACTAAATAAAATAATGATACAATTAGAGATAGTGAAAAGAAGTTAATAGCATGTAACTAAGAATACTTACAACAACTGCTTGATGACTGTGGTGGTCGGCCCGATTTGAAAGACTAATGCCCCTTAGTTGTTCTTGTCCATGTAGCCAAGATTCAGCCAATAGGCCTTGTAGTTGTTGGGAGCCATAACAAGGCGGATCAGAGGTCTATCCCATTTGAGAAAGTAAACCCACAGCTTGTTTGAATAAAGACGGAGGAATGGAGGAAGAAGGAGGTAAGGAGGAAGAAGATGCAATAGAAGGAAAAGAAGTAGTAGAAACAAAAGCAGCGGAAGAAGAACTAGATGGGATGGAAGGTGGTAATGCAAGGGGTGTTGACTCAATCGTTGAAACACGAACTGCTGAGGGCCCTGCACGGGGAGAAGATCTCCGGCAAGGGGTTCGTTTGGCTCGCGGCCCAGAGGCCAAAGGAAGCAAGGCCAGTGCAAGAGGAGGAGGAGACATAGAGGAGATAACTGCCATCTCGGAAGCATAAGTGGAAGAATCTGAAACAATAGCAGAAGAAGAGGGGATGAGTAGACCAGGTCTCATCATCCTAAGAGTAGGATTAGAGATAATATGGGTAGGGGCATTGGTGCCTTACCTCTCTCAAAAGAAATAGGCGCCGGGACGAGAGGAGCTTGCACAAAAGTACCAAAAAGGCCGCTAAAAGGAGCATCCTCTGTAAGTTTTGGTTTTTTTATTAAGGTAAGGAAGGGTTCTCTTCTTCTTCCATGGTTGCAACAACTTCTGCTTGTTGCTCTTCTTTAGACAGCAAACCCAAGGTAGAGGAATTAGGATTAGCTCGACGAGTTCATAGCCATTTTTCTCCAAGATTATTCACAAAAGACTTAGTCATAGTAGTATTCTTGTACATAAAAGCCGGAAGAAGAGCATCAGCTGAAACACAAAGAATCAGACACCATTATAAGGGAGACATACCAATCAGTAAATGTAGCTCGAAATATTTATACATATCGAAAGAGTCATCCAAGGGAGTGTCAATGTTACTTATCCCAAAAGGGAACATTAAACCCTCCACAATCAAGTGCGGTAAGCTAAATTTTGCCCCCTTTAGTTTAGATAAGGCAAAAGCAAGAGAGGGGTCATTGAGGAGATTGCTGGTGCTAGGAACTGGAGGTAAATCGCATATCCATTGGATAGGAAAAGGAGGAGGAGAAGGGAGACGCATAAAGAAAAACTTGTGATACCATTCTCCTTGAGGAGGAATTCGGTTAAACAAAATGGCCTTAGGACGAGATTAAAATTTGAAGACACCAATATCTACTTGACGAGGAATGAAGAAGTGGTGAAAAAGACGAGGAGATAGAGGAAAATCTAGCAGTTTCGACACTCCCACGAAACCCATGAGGATAGAGAAAGATTGAGGGATAAACTGATTAAGGGGAATGCTAAAGTAGATACTAACATCAGCAAAAAAGGGGGGAAGAGGAAATCGAAAACCTTGTAGAACTTGATCCCGGAAGATAGATATACACCCTAAAGGAGAAAGATGTGGACTATCCAATGGAGAAGGGTGAACTATATAAAAAGGAAAACCATAACTCACTTTTAAATCCACCTCCTCTATTTCTATGAGGTTAGAAGCACACGAAAGAAACCATGCAGGAGAAGAAGTAGCCATGGTGGAACAGTAGAAGGAAGATGAATCGAGGAAGGCAAGAAGAAAGTCTGGAAGTGGAAGGGAACTTATTAAACCCTTGTTTTACCTCTCGACCCTATGCCAAACCCCCCAAATAAAGACAGCAGGAGGAATAGAAAAAGGGAAAGTACTTGGAATTCCAACCGTTATAAATAGGTAATGACATTAAAGGATAAAATCGAATTTGAAAAAGAAGAGCAATCCCAAGGAAAAGATGTTAAGTTGAGTAATCTTCCTCGAAAAATGTGACTGAGTTTCCCTGGATATAAGTTTAGTTCTAAAGAAAGTCCGACAAATATGAGGAAAATCGGTCAGGTATTATAAGTTCAGATTATTTGTTCAATAGAACAACAAACCCAAATGGGCATAATAGACCGGAGGAAAGTTGAGTATGAGGCATTAGTCAACCAGGTATAGTAAAATAATTGATGTCGAAATTAGCACAGCAAACAGGATTTGGTTAGAAAATACCGGACGAGATTTGTAAATATGAGTATGAATCGGTCGGGCATAGTGGACCAGCCGAGATAAATACTATTCTAATATCTCGATCAGAGGTTTATAATGGTAAGTCAGATGACATCCACCATGATAAAACCATATGAAATATGGTTAAGTATAATACATAAGGTGATATGCATAAATACAAGTATAAATCAATCGAGTGTAACAAATCGACCAATATTGAGAATATTACGATAGGACTGTACTAAATCGAACGGGACACAATTTGCTATAAAATATCGGACGATACTTGTCTGCATTGATATACACCGGCCGGTCACGATAGAGCGGTTAGAATAAAGAACATTATAATATGTTGAGCGAAGTTTTAGGGTGGCCAACCAGGTGGCATTCAATATATTTAAACAAAACAAACAATCGTCATGAGAAAGAATAGGTTTAACAATGAAAAGGGAGGATCAACTTTACATAAGTTTACTAGATTGTCATCACAAAATCCTAACCCACTTTACAAGTATTTGGATTCAAGGAAGAAAATCATTCTAGGGTCAGCTGAGGAAATAGATCAGGAGGTCTGTTATCAATAAGTTTGCGGTGATTCAAGAAGTTGGGAGGGGGATCGTGTGATAGTAGCCCGTCTCCTCTCGCAATTGTTGAACCGCCCCTTCAGCTCCCGCAATGAAGGCTGCCAGGATCGACTTCACGATCGGCCGGTTGAACTCAGTAGATTTGATCATGATAATGGCCCTTTCCTTGTATCGAGTGTCTTTGTTAGCCTTGTAGACAACCAAAGCCGCTTGGGAAGTCTTCAGTTCGGCTTCTTTGGTGGTGACCTCGGTTTTAGCTGAATTTAGGGAAGTTATTTCGTCATCCTTCAGCTGCAAGGCCTTAAGTTTTTCAGCAAATGCCGATTCATAATCATCCTTTAACTTGCCAAGCTTAGCTGTCCGTTTCTCCAGATTGGAAGTTAATTCTTGATTAAGATCCGTAGTTGATTTGAACTGTATTTGGAGACTTTCAATTTGGACTTCAAGTTGTTTCTTGGAGGCAGCGGAAAATGTGGCAGAGGATAACTCGGTAACTTCCTGTTTCAGCTTGTCGTTCTCGGATTTTAGACTCTTGTTCTCGTTGTATAAATTGTTCATTAGCTGAGACAAGCCTATATTTTCTATCCATCGCTAGAAATATAATAATGGGTTATGACATAATCACTAATGAATAAAAAGTAGATGTTAATAAACATACTCGATTCTCATTATGGGAAAAATGATCAATTGTTTCAGGAGTGGTAAGTTCTTCAAAAATAGGATGAACTTTATCCCAAGCGTTAGCAAAGGAACCTCCTAGCAATATAGGGAGGATGGGAATGACAGAAGAACCCACGGAGAAAGAGGAAGTAGGAATAGAAGGAAGAGCAAAGACTAAATAAGAAGAGGGTGAAGAAGGTAAAGATCCGAATTGTGGAATAGACAAGGGGAAGGTGAAAGAAGCATCACCAGGGGCACTGGTGCTGGAAGAAGGTGAGGCAGTGAAGGTTAGAGAAGGATAGACATCAGCCAAAGTAGATTCGTAAGAAGGAAGGTCGGCAGGAGCAAAACCTTCTGAGATCGGCTCATCGGTAGGAAGGATAAGTCTCCTTTTGGGAGGGGGAGCCCTAGTGAGTTTGTGCCCAGGGCGTTTACCGGTAGCAACTTCAGCTATCGATTTACCAGAAATCCCAGGAGACGTGAGTTCAATAATAGGAAGGGGGGCGGCTGATGAGGTAGCAGCAGCCACTGGTGAAGCAACAGCGGGTAAAGAAACAACAGGGACTTCTGAGGGAAGACCTTCGGGAGCCTCAGGAACCGCCGAAGAGCTGGGTACCTTAGCTAAAGGAGCCGGATCTTCGATTGGAGGCGGCGGATTAATAGCAGCCAGAAGCTCTTTTTCTTTTGCACGAATTACGTTCTCCTCCAGGCGTAGTTCTTCATCGATTAAAGCAGAATAAAAACTCTCCACTGCATAGAAAAGAAAGATGTTTTAGTTAGTTGAAATTGACAAGAAGGAAGCAAGATTTTACCTAAAGAGCCTTGTGTAGTAGGCTTAACAGGGCTTAGGCCAAATAAGTATAGAAGATCGACTCTCAGCCACTTGGAGATAGAAAGTCGACGACTTAAGAACTTCTCACAATAAATAGGAAAAGAAGAATGAAGATGAAACTCCTTGACGTCAGGCAAGGGGGTAAGGAGGATTTCCAGGAATGAAACCTAGGAATGGGTGCTGGAAACATTATGAAGAAGAAACGAGATTTCCAAGCTTTAAGAGACTAGGGTATATCCTCAAAAAGGATCATTTTAGTCTGGGACTGGAACAGGAAAACACCAGGTTCTGAACACTTGGGGTAAGAAAACATAAAGAAATTTTGAGGAGTAGGAGGGATGTCTAGCAGACGAAATAGCATGTAAGCACCACATAGATAATGAAAGGCGTTAGGTGCAAACTGCTGCAAGGGAATATCAAAATACTGGCTTATTTCGATTAGGAAAGGAGGAATGGGAAACCTTAAATCTCCTATCAACTGATCCTTGAAAAAAGTCACGCAATTATCGGGGGGACGATGAGGACGATCATCTGGTTTCGGGATTAAGATGCTATACTCCCTGGGAATTTCATATTGACGGCGGATGGTAAGCCTAGCACTTTTATCAAAGGAGGAAGACATTTGGACATACCAAGGAGCAATCGCTTCCTCATCCATAGACAGAAGTAAAGGATAGCAAAACAACAAGTTACTTACTGGAAGCAAGAAAAGAGATCGCTGGAAAACGATGAGCACGAGGTATGATCGAAGACTGCAGCAAGAAAAGAACGCTAAGGCAAAGAAGGAAGAGACAAATTTGAAAAGAAAACAAAGGGTTTAGGTTTTGAAAAACACATAGCCGTCATTAGATCAAAATATTTTTATCTCAATAGACTTGAGGATTACAGGAAAAAGGACAAATAATCATGAAGAAATATTTATTTTGGACGCGATAGATCGGATCACGCCGGGGTTGGTAACACCTCGTTATACGATTCCGACATTTTCTTACAAGGGGAAAAGCCAATCATAAGCAAGGAAATTTTGAAAGAAAACGTAGTTTACTAGGCATAATAAAGGAAGAGGGATTGAGTTTGACTAAATCCAGGATGAGGACAAGAAAAACTAAGGAGAGCTATTTAAGTTAATGTCATTATAAAGTGTAAGCTAGCATTGATCGAGATAATTTTTACTTATATCGGCTGACATAACTTTAGCTACGGCAGATAAGTATAATATCGGTCGAGATAACCTTGTTTGTGATAAACAAGCAAATATCAGTCGGTATAGTGCTTAGCCACAATAGATAAGTACAACGTCGACTAGGATAACTTTGTCTGTGATAAAATAAGGGAATATTTGTCGAAATAACAATGTTTATGGTATATGAGTGGATATTGGGCACAACATCACGTCTGTTTTTATGAAGTAGAAAGATTCAATATAGTTACCCGATTCAATACAAAAGATTGTCTGAATTTACATTTAGAATCTAATCAAATATATAACATTACATTTCCTCTCCAAAGTATTAAACCTAGGAAGGCCAACAAGAATTATAGACATAAGCTCTCGAGATGCTTAGCAAATCTCAATCTCGCCGGAGTCAAACTTACCATGGAGCAGAAGTGGGAATATTTTACCTGGCAAGAAAGAAGCTTGCCTGGGCGATAGAAGTGGTAATATTTTGCCTGGGATGAAGGAAACTATGAAGTAGAGAGAGAGACTCAAGGGCAAGGGGAAGGGGACAAATCTATTCCAGCCATGGTGCAAAGGTGACTGAAAGAGCCTCTCCCCTGTTCTAACCCTAGAGTTCTGCAACTAGAGCAACCAATCCTAGCCCAAGGGTAACATGGGCTACGCGTTCATAGCGACATCCATGGGCTATATTGTTTGTACTCCGTAAGTAAGGAGAATTCCTCTAAAGCTCGTTGAGTCTCCAGAGCAGTTGCGCCTTTGGTTGGGGATGCTAAATCTCGAGAAACGTTGTTTTTTGGGAGAGTTTCTCGAACCCTAGTGTTAGCCGAAGTAAAAACTTGAATAAACTCATACATAGATCTTGCCTTGTCCAACAAGAATCGCCCCCAATGAGGGGGATCCAAGACCATACTCTCAGCAGGGAAAGTTAGCAAGGAAGGAAAAGAACTGAGGTGGGTGATGAACGAAGAGAGGGTTGTAGCCCAATTTAAAGAACCAAGGGACCCAAGGAATCACTATACTAAGGTTCACAGGATCACTGTCCACAAGATAGCTGTACACAAAATTTGTAATGTCACTTCAGTACCTGTGGCAAAGTCACAGGTAGGGAAAAAACAAAACCAAACTTGTGTCTAGTCAGTCATCTACACCTCCTTCGACTAGACTTGAAGAGAAGGCTAGTGATATGAGTTAGGTTTCATGAATCCCCGATAAGGAGGGGAAAGGGGATAACCAAGTGGGAAAGATAGATCAATATTGGACGGAATATACCTCAAAAGAGGTGGGCCAATATCGAGCAGGACATATTTCCAGAGAGGAAGATCAATATCGGCCGGGATATACCTCAAAGGAGGTAGGCTAATATCGGCCGGGATATGCCTCAAAGGAGGTAGGCCAATATCGGCCAAGATATACTTCCAAATAGGTAGATCAATATCGGTCGGGATATACCTCAAAGGAGATAGACTAATATCGGCCGGGATATGCCTCAAAGGAAGTAGGCCAATATTGGCTGGGATATACTTCCAAATAGGTAGGCCAATATCTGTCGGGATATACCTTCAGGGAGGAAGGCTCATATCGGTCGGGATATACCTCAAAGGAGGAAGGCCAATATCGATCAGCATATACCTCAAAGGAGGTAGGCCAATATCGGCCAGGATATACTTCCAAATAGGTAGGTCAATATCGGCCGGGATATACCTCAAAGGAGGTAGGCTAATATCGGTCGGGATATGCCTCAAAGGAAGTAGGCCAATATCGACCGGGATATACTTCCAAATAGGTAGGCCAATATCGGTTAGGATATACCTTCAGGGAGGAAGACCCATATCGGCCAGGATATCCCTCAAAGGAGGAAGGGCAATATCGATCAACATATACCTCAAAGCAGGTAGGCCAATATCGGCCGGGATATACTTCCAAATAAGCAGGCTAGTATTGATCGAGATATACTTTCAAGGAGAAAGGCAAATATCGACCGGGATGAATAGTGCCTCGAAAAGATATACCAATATTGATTAAGATTACATATCTGATAAAATATAGCTCAGAGTCAGTTGGGATAACAAATTCAGAAGGGCATGTACAAGCATTACCCAAGGAGTCTCATGAAAGGTAATGACAATTGGTCAAACCTAGTTAAAATAGGAGAGAGAAGTAGGAACGATAAAAACACTTGGAAAGGGTTTGTGGAACAGGATAGAAGTAAATATTTCAAATAAAGTAGCCTATGAAGATATTTGCAGTATGTGATTGTATAACAGGTGTTATATATTTTGCGGGAAATGTGTTTTTAGACTATTTTATAGGTACTAGACGACAAAGAAGGTACATCTGGGGTACAAAAAAGATTACTTAAAAGTCATTTACCACAAGTACACAGCTTACGTCATCTCATAACAAACTCTAACAAACCGGGGTCTACTCCATGACTACGGAGGATATATGAAGTGGTATAAAAGGGGGAATCCTCTCCGTTGGCTAGGTAAGTTCACATCACTGCTTGCACCTATAACCCTAACTTCCAATTACTGTTCTTCTTCTTCTTCCTTCCACACAAAGAGAGATCACTAACTTGAGCGTCGGAGGGCCTGGGTAGGGATTCCCACCCCGGTCTTAGGTCATTGACGATAGTGTTGGTTGGTCTCTTGTGCGCAGGAAGCCTTGGAAGCGCAGGATCTGGGTTCTCTTTGGTTGGATCTCTCTCTCGTCATCGGATCTTCTCATAAGGAGGGCATTTGGTGACTCTATTCTTCCCGATCCACATTGGATTTCTCGAATCGGTGTTCTGTAGGTATTATTCTTTACCGGCGGTAGGTTCTTTCTCCCGGCTCTCCGTCTTGTCAAGCTTCTCAGACAGGATCACTAATAAACTTTAAATAAGACTAAATCTTAAATTTTAAACTAAAACTTGATAACTAAACTCAAAACATTTGAAACTCTATTAACCAAAACATTGGTTTAACTCCTACATTATGCGTAGGAATCCAAAGCTCTGGACAAATGGATTTTGGACAGCGACTGCTCTCGACATATGACTGGGGATCAACACAAATTCACTAATATTGAGTTTAAAAACCTAGAATCGGTTATCTTTGGGAATAACGACAAGCTAAAGGTAATTGGTACAGGTGAAATTCAATTATAATCAAATATATCAATTAAAATAGTATTGCTTGTTGAACATTTTTATTATAATTTGCTTAGTATATGTAAATTTTATGACTCTGGATTTAAAGTCAAAATTTTATCTTCTAAATGCACTACAACAAAAACATTAAAAGACGACGGTTAAAAACCATTGTCGTAGGCCCTTTAAAACCGTTGTAATTGGCAGTGTTGTTAAAAGTGGGGGGCTACGACAACGATTTTAAACCGTTGTCTTTGAATGAAAAGGCAACAGTTTTGCAACGATTTTAAGTCGTTGTCTTTGAATGAAAATACAACGGTTCAAAACTGTTGTTGTATAGAGTATTTGTTTAATAACATTGCCCGATACAATCGTTTTGGGGATATGACAATGATTTTTAACCGTTGTCTTTGAGGGTGATAGACAACAACAATGGTTTTAAACTGTTGTCTTTTAAATTATTATCTTTTAATACCAATATATCATATTTCAATATAAATATATAATAAAGAATCATAATCACAAAAGAAAAAATATTCTCCACATCAATGTCATTCAGAATGTTACTTATACAAGAATTACAATCACAAAAGAAGAAACATGTCTCATGTTTAAATAAAATTTATCTCAATAAAAATTAATAAATAAGTTCCATTTATAACTAATGAACAATAGCCAACTAATGAACAAGTCCCATCACACTCTTCAACTTGTAGGATTTCATTGAACTCTTTTTTCTCACTTGTTGATTCTTTTATACCAACCTTTTTCAATATTATTGATCATCAGTTTCATAATAAATCTAGTCTTCCCCACATCAGCTCCATCAAAAAGTTCAATCTTTCCACCCCTTTGATAAGGCTCCAGGAGATCAACAACCTATTGATATCAAAAGAAATACACTATTATATGTATGAAAAAACTTGTTCTGAAATATGTGTTTACCATTGTGTTGTAAAAACTTAGTAGTTATATGGTAATTCCTGATATGAGCTATATAGAAAAGTCAATCAGATAATTTGGACCCATAAATTCTTATTTTATCTTTCTTGTTTATAAGTAGTGAAAAGAGATGTTGTTCTTTCAAAGAACCATTTCGAAAGCTATAGCAACGATGTGCCATTGTTGGACGACGAGTGCTTCGGCTTCTGGCCATCGTCGGAGTAGGAGCAGGACACAATGGCGAAGTTTGAGTCGCTACAATTGCCATGGATGTAATATATTCCAAAAATCTGTGTCTAATCAGAGAATTAATGACAGTGCGTGTGGAGTATACGAGTAATTAGATCTAGAGATAGAAATTGAAACACATATATATAATTAGGTAAAATCTATTTAATAATTAGGTAAAATCTAAAAGAGAATAAGGAAAAAATATATCTAATATCATATGGCCTCATAAAATTTCCATAAACAAGAAGAAACACCCTACAAAAATTACATCTAACATGGAATCTAATAAAATGACAGATATGGAATGTCAGATGAAACCATAATCCAAAATAATAATTTGTATTTCATTTAACAATAGCATCTTCTCATTTAAATATTGTTAGAGTCACAGGTTACAAGGTAGAAAGTCAGGAACAGAGCAGATTTCACAAGCCAAGCAAACATGGTGACCTCACAAGCATCTCAAAACTGTTATATACACAAAACAAATGGAGCTAATCCACATAATTAATCTTACAGTAATGTGTTTATCAACAAATGATATATATGGTTGAATATCTCAAAATCTTAAGATGTTGGAAATCACTTCCTGTATTTCAGAATAAGAATAAGAATAAAAAAGATGTTCTACCTGGATGTCATACTCACTGAAGTTTAAATAATCATGATGTTTCCTAGGAAAATATATGTTAGGACCAGATCATGAGTCATCAGCCAGAATTGGACCTACAAACTAATTTAATAAGAAAAACTGGAATGGTTTATGCATGTGCATATACAGTTAGGGTATCCATATAAGGCGACCAACTTTCACAGCCATGATTAAATTAATAGTATCTCATAGTAAAAAATAACTTATGCATTGCAAAATAAATAACAAATGTAATATGAAATGATATAACATAACCGCCACATAAAAAAAAAATCAAGAAATAACTAAATTTAATTAATAAAAGAAGAATTCCTAACATGGTAATTATACCATAGCTTTAGAAAGTAGCAGTTTAACTAAAGTTAATACCTCAATTTCATATCTTTTAACATTTTCTAGTGAATCATCTCTATAACCTGAATGCCTTCATCAACAGATAAAAAGAGGAGATATAATCCATAGTTGTGTCGACGATTCGACTGTGACATAACATATGCAAGAACATGTTGACTCTGTATTGAAGAAATTTGTCATTTGTGTGAGACGAAATATGAAAAAAAATCCATCTTTGTACTAAGGTAATTCTAATTAACTGGAGAATGAAACTATTTACTCTTGGAATATGATAGTAAAAGTTTCCAGTAAACTCCTGTAGAAGCATTGTGTTAATAGAGAAGCTTCACCTTGTATATACAAATACATTTTTTGTTAAAAGGGAAAAGAATAAATATGACTTGGCATTTGATTCTTATTAAATGATGTAAACACAATCTTGTGACATAATAGACTAGTACACTATTTTTCTTAGGAAATAATAGCATGTCATGGTTATTTAAATTCCATCCATAACTCATATACTGAACCCCTAGTGGTCATACCTTCGTAGAGGATCACTCTTTGAGAAAGCCACTAATGAAAACCTAGTGTCAAAATCAGCACCATAAAGAACCTAAACAACCAAAGTCAGCATATGTGTTAGAGTTCTACCTGGCTACAGGTTCTGTTCGAAACCAATAAATGAATAAAGTTTCTAATATTAAGGTATGGAAACAACAAAGGTTCAAGGAAAGAAGAAAGTGGATACAACACATGAAAGTTGTGAAGCCAAATTGTGAAATAAATCAACAGATAAAAATGCATAATGATTATGTATGTCTGCATAGGTAATGTGGTGGCACCTCAATCTCTTCTGTTGGTCTTTCCACTATCTGCCAATATTCACCTTCAATATCATCATCGGAAGGTTCCTGATGGCAGGACCCTAAAACAAATTCTGCACTTTTGCTAAAATATTGTCTCTTGAACTCATCTACATACCTCTCAAAAGATTCTAGAGTGAAATCTGGACCAGGTACAAATCTAAACCTCCCAACATTGTTACAACAATTAGATTCTGCCTTATCCTCTTCATTGGTATTCTCTGTTTTAAGGGACTTTCTTCTTCCCCTCATAAAGATATGACTTCTGCCCAAAAAAGGAGAAACATAACCCACAATATGTTTTAACTAACTCCTCACTTATTAATTTCTAAAATGATTCATCCAGGTAATAGACCTATAGGATCATTTATCTTCTATACACTGAAGAAAACAAAATTACCATAAGGAGGAGTTCTCAAGATTCTAAAGAACTGTTGTTTAGCATCATCTTTTGACAAGTGTTCCTGCAAGAAAGCACAAATATAAATAAGCAATAAAAGATGATGGTAAATATTAGATAAAGAATATTTTTCCAAGATCTTTTTTAAGAATATAGAAGTGTGTTACTTGATTTACAATCAAGTCAAAAAATCAAGAAATGGTAAACACGAAAGCATTTCTTGGTGTATGCTACACATGATCATATAGAGGAACATGAAAATAAATGTATATCACATTAAATAATGTGTCTTGAATAAATAATATCAAGCCTTATCCATTAGTTTGTAGATAAAGAATAATAGTAGAGCAACATATTTGAAATTTCACAGGGTTTGACAACATTTTCAAAATGATGTCAATTTATAGACAGGGGAAGTAGGAAAGAAAGACAGATGAGAACAATGTCTAAATAAAAGGCGTGTATTACCATGGATCGAGATAGCAATATATAATGTCAAGCTCCCACTCTCGCACTGCAAAACCATTATCTACTTAGAAGAAAATGAGGGATCTGGGAAAAAATTCACCGTCTTGAAACCGAGAAGATGAAATCCAGGCCCAAGTGTTGTCGGCACGAAGTCGAATGCCCCACCCGCACAATGAGTGAGTGATCGATCAAATAAAGAAACCAACCCTATTCACTTACAGCAAGTAGTAAACAATGCCAACTCCTTCTTCCTCCTCAGCCGCTGCTGCCGCCGCTACTCATTGGGTTCCGCTTCCTGATCTCCTCTGCAGAGACATTAAAGAGCAGGATGGATTCGAAGTAGGAACGGGAAGAACGTCTACGATCCAACAAAATTAATCACCCTTTGAGCTCCTCCAGGTCGCCATCCATGAGGCTTCTCGTCCTCGCAAGGCTCTCTATTCCATCAGATCCCCCATCCGACCCTTCCTCGAACTCCACGGAGCCCTCCCACCTCACGCTGCCGCTGTCATTGCTGCCATGACCGCGCCTCCACGGCCATGATGCTTGGCCACACCGTTCGTTCCCGGAGTCATCCTCTAGATCATGCGGCCTTCGTTGCTAATCCCCCTTGGTTGCTCCTATGCTTGTGGCCTCTGTTGCCCATCTCTCTCCCTCCCCACGATTGGTTCACTACGAGTCGTGAAGGGGTGATGGGTTTAGGGCTTGGAGAGGAAAGGAGAAGGGGCAGCAGGTTTATGGCTTGGAGAGGAAAGGAGAAAAAAAAATGTGAAGTAGGTGAAGAGATCGACGAAAATGCTTAGGGATCGAGAAGGTAAAGGGGGGAATGCGGCGGCAAAAAATTTCGAGGAGAGGGAAAGAAAAAACGCGACGACAAAAAATGGCGAAGGGAAAAAACGGCGAAGGAAAAATACAACTGTATTCAAAACCGCTTAATAGACAACGGTTTTAAAAAAAATACACACTTAGACAACAGTTTTCAAAAACTGTTGTCGTAGCCTTTAAAAATTGTTGTCGTAGCCCCAAAAAAGCATAAATAGACAACGATTTTTAAAAACCGTTGTCGTAAGGCAAAAAAAACTGCTGAAAGACAACGATTTTTGTTAAAAGCATTATTAGAAGGCAAAAAGACAATGATTTGGCATAAACCATTGTCATTTGAGTGTTGTTGAATGAGGATTTTCTTGTAGTGATGTCTAATAAGTTACAGTAAATCAACTAATATATTGCTGAAAGGATTTAGAGATAAAAATATTTACTCAATAAATCTACCAAAAACCTCATCAATGTATTTTTTAACACAACATGAAGAAACATGGTTGTGGCATAGGAGATTAGCTCACACCCATATTAGGAATTTAATAAAATTAAACAAAAATAGTTTAGTTAGAGGTCTACCAAAATTAGGAATCCTTGAAAATAGAATATGTAACCCATGACAACAAGAAAAAAAATTAAATCAACTCATAAATTAACTAATCAAAATAAAATTAATAAAATACTTCAATTATGGCATTTAGATTTATTCAACTCTCATGGAGTACAATCACTAAATGGAAGTCTTTACTGCTTAGTTATAATAGATGACAACTCCAAATACACTTGGGTTAAATTCTTAACTCATAAATATGAAACTTTTGAAATATTTTGTAATTTTTGCAAACAAATAGAAAATGACCAAGAAATTAAAAATTAAGAAAATTTGAAGTGATAACGGAGGAGAATTTAAAAATCAAAATTTTACAAATTTTGGTTTGGACAATTGTTATCATCATGAGTTTTCATGAGTTATAATTAATCTTGAAAAAACTAATAATCAACATAGTTCCACAAATCAAGAAGAAGAAGAACAATTAACATAAAAAAACAAACTGAAAAAACTAACCCACTGATGTGCATAGATTATATACTCTTTTATGCATGTTTTTACGCACATTTACATACTTTGAGCATGCTTGATCTATGCATTTTTATACTTCCAGCTTTCCTTTTAGCATATTTACTCTTTTGGTTCGGAGATCTGCTTTTTGTGCATTTTCTGTACACAGGAGTCGATTTGGTGAAGAATCTACATCTTTGGGCATGCATTGGAGGAGACGAAGGGAGAAAGCACCGGGCCGTGTACCTCACACGGCCCTGCACTGGTATGGAGCTCGGGCCGTGTGGAGTTTGGCACCAACAGAAGAGAAAGATGACATGGCCGTGTGAACCTCGCACGGCCGTGTCAAGATTTGAAGCCAACCAGAGCAGAAGCCTTACATGGCCGTGTGGATCTACACGGCCGTGTGAGACTTCCAGAGACCAAGCAGGCTGTGGCCGTGTGCACCACACGGCCGTGTAGCATTTCCAGAGAGCAGAAGGGTTCTGGCCGTGTGGAGTCACACGGTCGTGCAGGTTTGGTAAAGAGGGAACTGGACATGGCCGTGTGAATCTCACACGGCTGTGTCACGGGGCCGTGAGGCGCCCGATTCCCTCCTCTATTTAAACCCTTCTTCATGAATTGAAAGGGGATCTCTCCCCCTTTGGGAGAAGGCAAGATTTAGTGGTTTCCTCCCATTCTTGGGAGGATTTCTGGGTGATTCAAGGGGAGTTCTTGGCTATTCCGGCTCCGGAGCGAGGATTGGATCCGAAGACAAGGCTTCTTCGTAGATAAGTTTTCTCTTTTCCCCTCTTCTTGTTTTCTTGGATTGGGGATTCAAGGAATGCTTGTAATCTCTATTCTTTCGGGTTTTCTTCCTCGATTCATGGAGTAGATCTTGTATTCTAGGATTAAGGGAGTATTTGTATGATGGATTGATGTAATCTCTTATAGATTTGCCATTTTCTTATTTCAATGACATTATCTTGCTTGTATCAATTAGATCTTGAATGATTGATGGTGGTTTGTGCTTAATTCTCATTCTTGATTGATTGTTTGGATTTCTTATGGACTTGGTAAGGATAAACTCTCACTCGATCATCAGAGGGATCCACGTGACAGGTGCAAGCCCGTGTAAGGACGTTTGAGAGATAATCTTGAAGAGAAAATAGGAATATTCAAGAGAGTAGGATGGATTCTATGATTAGCTTCTTGTATCTTTATAGATTAATAAGTTGTGGGCTTCTATGTTGATATCCGAGGAAGGCATAGTAATAGGTGCGCTTCTGTGTAAGGACAACGTAGGTTCATATCTAATTAATCCTATTTAGATACATTTCTCAGTCCTTAGCCGGTTGTCTATTGCAAGAGGGAATCGGCAACTTTCTACATGTTTGGCAATTGAGGAATAAGAATTGGTGAACCATTTACATTCAAGAAATCTTACAAAGAAACCGAAACTCCTAGAATCTCCCTTTATCATAACCCAAAACACTAAACTCTTGTTTGTTGATCTCTAATATTAGATTTGTTTACCTTTACTTTGCTTTTGAAACGATTGGATAGTTGTTTAGCTAATTCGCATTGAGACATTTCTAGTGCTTATTCCAGTCCCTGTGGATACGATAATCTTTTATATTACTTGCGACATTTCAATACACTTGCGGAGCGTAACAAGTTTTTGGCGCCGTTGCCGGGGACTGCGCTATAACATTAGGAATTATCAGTTGAGTTAGACTAAACATAACATTTGTTTTCCTTTCATATTGTATAGTTGTAACTAATCATTAGATTTCTGTTTTTTTTTACTTTCTTGTATAACTTTCACTTCTTGTTAATTCTTTTTGTACAAACTCAATTCTGCATTTTTGATTCTTCTATTTTTCTTTTTGTGTCGAATTGCTATCTGCTATCTTGTTCTTGTGTATGCGAAGATCTAACTTTGCAGGGGAATTCTTTCCTTTTGACCCTGAGATTGATAGAACTTTCCATAAAAGAAGAATTCTGCAAAGGCAAATCGAAGAACAAGAATATCTAAACATGGTGTGCAAGTCACTAGGAGATTATGGAGCTCCGAAGTCTGCAAAACAAATGGGAGCAATTGTTTACCCTAACATACAAGTAAGAAATTTTATACTCAAACCATCTTTTGTTTCCATGGTTCAGAAAACTCAGTTTGGAGGATTAGAGATTGAAAATCCTTATTCCCATTTGATGGAGTTTTATAGATATTGTTGTACCTTGAAATATGAAGAAGTTTCATCTGATATTATTCAGCTGCTTGCTTTTCCTTTTAGTCTGAAGGGTGCTGCAAAAAGATGGTACAATTCTCTAAAGTCTCAAAGTATCAGAACATGGGATGAGTTAGAGCAAAAATTCCTTGACCAATATTTCCCTCCAAGGAAGACTACTTATTTGAGAAGTCAAATTTTAAATTTTAAGCAATTGGATGGAGAAAAATTGTACCAAGCCTGGGAAAGATATTCTTCTCTTCTGCAGTTATGTCCACATCATGGAATTGAGAAATGGTTAATTATGCATTTGTTCTATGTTGGGCTTTCTTTCTCAAATAAGAATCAACTGGATTTAGCATCTGGAGGATCATTTTTGAAAAAGAGTCTAGAAGAAACTTTTGAGATAGTTGGCAGAATCACGCAAAATTCCAATGATTGGGCAGAGCAAGATAGTTCATTCTTGACAATGGATATCATTAGAGGAAAGGATGATGTTGAAAAAGGGCTTATCTTGAATCAAAGTGATTTCCAAACATTATTTCCTTGGTGTTGTGCATCATTATTAAAAACATTTGGTGAAAAAGCATTTTCAACAGAAAAGGGGGTATGTCTTGGTGATCATAAGGAGGAAGATCTGTCTTTAGACAATGAAGAGTTGTTAGAAGAAAGCTTGGCTGAGGAGGAGACTATGTTGATAGAACAAGAGCCAGTTTTTCCAGAAATAGTACCACTTCAACTTGAACTTAAACCATTACCCCCAAATCTTAAGTATGAATTTCTTGGGCCGAATTCTACTTATCCAGTTATAATTAGTGCTCAGTTAAATGAGTTTGAAACAAAGAGACTGTTGGATGAGTTAAGGTTGCATAGAAAGGCCATTGGATATACAATCGATGATATAAAAGGGATTAGTCCATCTCTCTGTATGCATAGAATTTTACTTGAAGAGGGGTACAAGAACTCAATTGAGCATCAAAGGAGACTAAATCCAAATTTAAAAGAGGTAGTAAAGAAGGAAGTGATTAAACTACTTGATGCGGGGATTATTTACCCAATTTCGGATAGTGCATGGGTGAGTCCAGTCCACGTGGTTCCAAAAAAAGGAGGAATAACTGTTATCAAGAATGAAGGAGATAAGCTAATTTCAACATGAACAGTGACGGGGTGGCGAATGTGCATTGATTATCAGAAGTTGAATAAAGAAACAAGGAAGGATCATTTCCCTTTACCATTTATTGATGAAATGCTTGAAAGATTGGCTAAACATTCTTATTTTTGTTACTTGGATGGATATTCTGGTTTTTTTCAAATTCCGATTCATCCTCAAGACCAGGAGAAGACTACTTTTACTTGTCCTTATGGTACCTTTGCCTATCGTCGGATGCCATTTGGGCTTTGTAATGCTCCAGCCACTTTTCAGAGGTGCATGATGGCAGTTTTTTCAGATTTAATAGAGAAAATTATGGAGGTTTTCATGGATGACTTCTCAGTTTATGGGAATGACTTTGATTCTTGTTTGTCAAATCTTTCTACTGTTCTAAAAAGGTGTGAAGATACAAACCTAGTGTTGAACTGGGAAAAATGTCATTTTATGGTTAGGGAAGGGATAGTTTTGGGGCATAAAATTTCAGAGCGTGGTATTGAGGTAGATCCAGCAAAAGTGGAAGTAATAGACAAATTACTCCCACCCATCAATATAAAAGGAGTTAGGAGTTTTTTAGGACATGCTGGCTTCTATAGACGCTTTATTAAGGACTTTTCAAAGATTTCCAAGCCATTAACTAATCTGTTGATTAAAGATGTTGAGTTTTGTTTTGATAGCGAATGTATTGAAGCCTTCAATAAAATTAAGAGTGCTCTTACAACAGCTCCAGTCATTCAAGCACCTGATTGGGATCTTCCTTTTGAAATAATGTGTGATGCTAGTGATTTTGTTGTAGGAGCAGTTTTGGGACAGCGAAGAAATAAGATTTTGCATGCGATCCATTATGCAAGTAAAACACTTGATGCAGCCCAAGTAAACTATTCTACTACGGAAAAGGAATTATTGGCAGTGGTATTTGCTATTGATAAATTTAGATCTTATCTAGTGGGATCAAGAGTAATAGTATATACTGATCATGCAGCTATCCGGTATCTACTTGGAAAGAAGGACGCTAAACCTAGGTTAATCAGGTGGATTTTACTTTTGCAAGAGTTCAACCTTGAGATTACGGATAAGAAAGGAGCTAAAAATGTAGTAGCGAATCATTTGTCTAGAATATCTCAAAAGTCAGAAAATGAGGTGGATGTTGATTTGCCTATTGATGACATATTCCCGGATGAACACTTACTAGCCTTATCAAGTGTGAAAACTCCTTGGTATGCAGATTTTGTGAATTTCCTTGCTAGTGGAGTGTTACCTCCGGATTTTTCTCATCAACAAAGGAAAAAGTTTTTTTCAGAAGTTAAGAATTATGTTTGGGATGAACCTCTCCTGTACAAGAAATGCAATGATGTGATTTATCGAAGATGTATACCTGAAGAAGAGGTTAGAGATATCTTGTTTCATTGCCATTCTTCGTCCTATGGAGGACATCTGGGTAGTTCAAAAATGATTACGAAGATTCTTCAAGCAGGATTTTATTGGCCAACCTTATTCAAGGATGCTAAGTTGTTTGTTCAATCCTGTGACCAATGTCAGAGAACTGGGAATATAACTAGAAGAAATGAAACGATGTTAAATTACATTCTTGAGGTTGAGTTATTTGATGTTTGGGGAATTGATTTCATGGGACCTTTCCCTCTTTCATATGGGAATAGGTATATTCTTGTGGCAATAGATTATGTGTCCAAATGGGTAGAAGCTATGGCATCTCCTACATGTGATGCGAGAACAGTTATCAAATTATTTAGGAGTATTATCTTTCCAAGATTTGGGGTGCCAAAGGCAGTCATTAGTGATGGAGGATCACATTTTATAGAGAAACAGTTTGAAAACTTACTTAGAAGATATGGAGTGAAGCATAAAGTAGCAACACCTTATCATCCTCAGACTAATGGGCAAGCTGAGATATCTAACCGAGAAATTAAGTCCATATTGGAAAAGACTGTATCTACTTCAAGGAAGGATTGGGCGTTGAAACTAGATGATGCTTTATGGGCTTATCAAACTGCTTATAAAACTCCTATAGGGATGACCCCATTTCGATTAGTTTATGGTAAGCCTTGCCATCTTCCAGTTGAACTAGAACATAAGGCTTATTGGGCAATTGCAAATTTGAATATGGATTTAAAAGAAGCAGGGGAGAAAAGGAAGCTTCAGTTGAACGAACTTGATGAATTAAGGATGGATGCATATGAGCATGCTAAATCTTACAAAGAAAGGACAAAGAAATGGCACGATCAACACATTCTTCGTAAAGACTTTAATGTGGGAGATTTGGTTTTGTTGTTCAATTCAAAATTAAAACTTTTTCCTGGGAAGCTTAAGTCAAGGTGGACGGGTCCATATGAGGTAAAGAAGGTTTATCCTTTTGGAGTCGTAGATATTTGGAACAAAGATTTTGGGATAATTAAGGTAGATGGTCAACGACTGAAAAAATATATTCATGGCACGAAAATAGAAGAGGTACAAAGGTTGTATTTTTCTGAACCTCGCCCTCCAGATTGAATTCTTTTAGCTAGTATAAATTCATTTTGTTGGTTTTTACTTGTTTTTGATTTTTGTTTTCAGGATTAGATGCAAAACAAAGCCCGCCCGTGTTCTACACACGGCCTGGCTTTGTTTGCAGAGAAGGGAAGTGCTGGGGCAGTGCCACCCAAACACGGCCGTGTAAAGAATCCCGAGGGGAAAGATGAATAGGCCGTGTCCCAGACACGGCCGTGTGAAGAAACCCTTGAAAGAAGATGTTTAGGCCGTGTCGCAGACACGTCCCGTGTCTGGAATCCAGAGAAGAAAGGGAAGGGGGCCGTGTCACAGACACGGCCGTGCGATGAGAAATGATCATGGCCGTGTGATATCACACGGCCTGATCCACATCTTCTCAAGGAATTAGGGCACGGGGTGGGGGCGGCACACGGCCGTGTACCGCCGCTTGCTCCTTTTCCCTATCTCCCCATTTCTAAAGGATTGAATTACTTCTTCCAATTTTTCCTTCTCATTCTTCTTTAGGAGATTAGATTTTCTTCCATGGAAAACGTGATTGAGGAGACTTCTGCCACAAGAAAAGGGAAGGAGAAGGTGGTTGCAAGAAAGGAGAGGAATGTTTGCTTTAAAGGTATTTCTAATGATTTTGGTATTGTTTTCTCTAGTGATGAGCAACGGTATAGATATTCGTCTTTATGTAAACGACCACTTTTAGGCACTAGGTTTCTTGATGTTGAAACTTTAGAAACTTTGGGGTTTAAGGATGATTTAGTTTGGCTATTTGAAAGGATAGGATGGAGTGGTTTAGTGAACATGAGATATCCTACTTATCCTAGAATTGTTCTTGAATTTTTAAGCTCAATAGAAGTTGATAATGTTCAAGGAGGGGGGAAGTGTAAATTCCGGTTGTTTAATGAAATTTATGAATGGACGTTGGGAGATTTTAATACTTGTTATGAGTTGCCAAAGAATGATGTGTGTGTGATTTTGCCCCAATTTGAGAATTCACATTTTTGGCAACAAATTTCTGAACAACCGTTATTTGATCCTCATAATTCCAGAGTTTGCCAAATTATCAATCCTATTTTTAAATATGCTTATTTGGTCATGAAAAACACTATATTTGGAAGGGAGGACAAAGAGGGATCGGTAAGACTTGTAGACTTGTATTGTTTGTGGGCAATGGTCGAAAATGTTCCAATTAATTTTGGTTATTTCTTTCTTAGACATTTGACAAAATTAGGGAAATCAAATTCTACCACACCTATTATTTTGGGGGGATTACTTACTCAATTGGCCTTAGTATTAGGATGTGATTTGAGTGAATTAGAGGTGGTGGAGAGTTTTTGTACATTGGATTTCAATTCATGTTTAGCAATGAAAATGATTAAACGTGAAGAGCATGGATTTAGTTTAGTCATTAAAAATGGTTTCCCTTTAAAATTGCCCAATCATGATTTTACTACAATTCATAATAAAGGGAATTGGTGTTTAAAGTTAGCTAGGCAACAATCTAGAGCCTTGTCAACTTTTACTCAAAAAAATGTTTCTAAGGGTAACCAAGAGATTCATAGTTTTATGTTTCAAGAACTTAATTCTGCTTTAAAGAATATTCATAGTGATTTAGATTCAACTAATGAATTTCTTGAAGATAAGAAGCTTATGGAGGAGGAACTATTTAAAAAGCTACAAGATTGTTTTAAGAGCGAAAGAGAATTGTGTGATAAGATTTCTAAAATAATGAATGCTTATAGGGCTAAAATGGAATTTCATGAAGATCTTAGAGGTTGTATGAGATTTGTGCAGGATGATATTGATAAATTGTTTGAATATCATAATTTTTTCAGAAACGAAGTTAAATGGTTTGTTAAGGATTTTGCATCTTCCTTCCCTGATTTTCCTGATCTTCCACCTCCTCCACCATACTGATTTCATCGGGACGATGAAAAGTTTAAGTCTGGGGGGGTGTCATGTATTGTTTAGTTTGGTTTTCAGTTTTTAGTTTTTGATTAGTTTTTCATGTTGGTTCTTATTTTCATTGCTTGTTGCTTTATTTTGCTTGTTTTTGAAATAATTATGGCAAAAAAAAAAAAAAAATTTGAGAACATCAAATCTTCACTTATATGCTTTCTTGGATTCAAGTGAAATGTTAGCACGATTATTGTCTCGATTCATGATGTTCGCATGATGCTACTAGTAAACTTTGTGTAGTTCTTTTTTCTATCTTGGGAAGCATTAATAAGCTAAGAATCTTATAGTGATGAGTTTTAGTTTTGGTTCAACCTTAAGGATTTTATCTTCACTACACTTGTACTTGATGCTTGAATAGTTGATGTCATTGAAATAGTCATGATTCATCTTGTTTGCTTAGTACTTGGTTTCCATGGTGATTTCTCAACTTTCATTTTGGTTACTGGATGAGGCTCAAATCATTAAAGCTCATTTGGAAAAATCAAAATATCCCAACATGTGTGCTAAAAGTACATTTGTGAATAAGTTTTGCACAATGCAAACACTTATAAAAAAAAAAATACAATAAGGGATATAAAAAACAGTTGTCATGAGTGGAATCTAGCAAGTCACCCCTTTGAGACCGAGTTAGGTTACTGGGGAAATGACTGTTTAGCTTCTCTTGAGATTGAGCACACCTTTGAGACCTTGGGTTAGTTGAGAAATATGAACCAAGTGAATGGTAAGTAAGTGCCTATCACTGGTTACTTGTCTTTCACTGGAAATATTAGGAATTCAAATTTGATGACGACTTGACTAGGACATGGATTGAAACTTGAAGGGTGTTGAGTTACTTTTACATTGCGCACAAGATTCTTATGCTTGAACCATACTTTACTTGTTTCCATGATCATGCTCGTTAATGAAACTTTTTGATAGAGTTAGGAAAGTGCACTGGGTTTTATGAATGTGTTGTAGGACATATGAATTTAGACAGCAGCATTTTGCTTGAGGACAAGCAAAGGTTTAAGTCTGGGGGTGTGATGTGCGTGGATTATATACTCTTTTATGCATGTTTTTATGCACATTTACATACTTTGAGCATGCTTGATCTATGCATTTTTATACTTCCAGCTTTCCTTTTAGCATATTTACTCTTTTGGTTCGGAGATCTGCTTTTTGTGCATTTTCTGTACACAGGAGTCGATTTGGTGAAGAATCTACATCTTTGGGCATGCATTGGAGGAGACGAAGGGAGAAAGCACCGGGCCGTGTACCTCACACGGCCCTGCACTGGTATGGAGCTCGGGCCGTGTGGAGTTTGGCACCAACAGAAGAGAAAGATGACATGGCCGTGTGAACCTCGCACGGCCGTGTCAAGATTTGAAGCCAACCAGAGCAGAAGCCTTACATGGCCGTGTGGATCTACACGGCCGTGTGAGACTTCCAGAGACCAAGCAGGCTGTGGCCGTGTGCACCACACGACCGTGTAGCATTTCCAGAGAGCAGAAGGGTTCTGGCCATGTGGAGTCACACGGCCGTGCAGGTTTGGCAGAGAGGGAACTGGACATGGCCGTGTGAATCTCACACGGCCGTGTCACGGGGCTGTGTGGCGCCCGATTCCCTCCTCTATTTAAACCCTTCTTCATGAATTGAAAGGGGATCTCTCCCCCTTTGGGAGAAGGCAAGATTTGGTGGTTTCCTCCCATTCTTAGGAGGATTTCTAGGCGATTCAAGGGGAGTTCTTGGCGATTCCGGCTCCGGAGCGAGGATTGGATCCGAAGACGAAGCTTCTTCGTAGATAAGTTTTCTCTTTCCCCCTTTTCTTGGTTTCTTGGATTGGGGATTTAAGGAATGCTTGTATTCTCTATTTCTTCGGGTTTTCTTCCTCGATTCATGGAGTAGATCTTGTATTCTAGGATTAAGGGAGTATTTGTATGATGGATTGATGTAATCTCTTATGGATTTGCCATTTTCTTGTTTCAATGACATTATCTTGCTTGTATCAATTAGATCTTGAATGATTGATGGTGGTTTGTGCTTAATTCTCATTCTTGATTGATTGTTTGGATTTCTTATGGACTTGGTAAGGATAAACTCTCACTCGATCATCCGAGGGATCCACGTGACAGGTGCAAGCCCGTGTAAGGACGTTTGAGAGATAATCTTGAAGAGGAAATAGGAATATTCAAGAGAGTAGGATGGATTCTATGATTAGCTTCTTGTATCTTTATAGATTAATAAGTTGTGGGCTTCTATGTTGATATCCGAGGAAGGCATAGTAATAGGTGCGCTTCTGTGTAAGGACAACGTAGGTTCATGTCTAATTAATCCTATTTAGATACATTTCTCAGTCCTTAGCCGGTTGTCTATTGCAAGAGGGAACCGGCAACTTTCTACATGTTTGGCAATTGAGGAATAAGAATTGGTGAACCATTTACATTCAAGAAATCTTACAAAGAAACCGAAACTCCTAGAATCTCCCTTTATCATAACCCAAAACACTAAACTCTTGTTTGTTGATCTCTAATATTAGATTTGTTTACCTTTACTTTGCTTTTGAAACGATTGGATAGTTGTTTAGCTAATTCGCATTGAGACATTTCTAGTGCTTATTCCAGTCCCTGTGGATACGATAATCTTTTATATTACTTGCGACATTTCCGTACACTTGCGGAGCGTAACACCCACGAACAATAAGACCAAACCCTAATCTTCCAATTGAATAAATCATAGGTAATCTTGAATTAAGGGTTCAAAGTAGATCAACCTTTAGGAACTTAAGTCAAATAGCACTAATATCAAAAATTGAACCTAAAATAATAAATGATGCATTATTTGAGCCTGACTAGGTAATTGCAATGCAAGAAGAGTTAGGTCAATTTAAAAGAAATCAGGTTTGGGATCTAGTACCTCCGTCGAAAGGTAAGTCAGTTATTGACACCAAGTGGGCATTTAGGAATAAGTTAGATGATCAAGGAGAAATCATATGGAATAAAGCTCGACTAGTTGCCAAAGGATTTAGTCAAGTTGAAGAACTCGATTATGATGAGACTTATGACCCGATAGCTAGACTTGAATTAATTAGAATGTTCCTAGCCTATGTAGTATAGAAAGGATTCAAATTATATCAAATGGATGTTAAATCTACATTCCTAAATGGGCAAATTAAAGAAAAAGTCTATGTAAGTCAACCACCAGGTTTTGAAGATCTAAAATACCCAAACCATATCTTTAAGCTAAAAAAGGCACTATATGGATTAAAACAAGATCCTAGGGCTTGGTATGAGAGATTGTCTAGCTTTCTAAATTCAAAAGGATTTAAAGAATGTCAAATTGACCCTACACTTTTCATAAAAACCCTTAGCTCTGATATTTGTTAGCTAGAGCCCTAGAGCCAATCATTTGATGATTGTATTTTTGGAATTATTGTATCATATTCTATATAAATAAAGGCATTTGGATTTTGGTTATTATACTTACTTGTATTGGTGCCAAATAAACTAAGTATAATAATGTCTTTGAGTAGATGGTTCTCACCTATATCAATCGGTTAGTTGAACCGATAGTGAGATGATATAGGGAACACTACTCTTAATCATTCCTAGTCGAGTATTAACATTCAGGGACAATGTTAATGCAATAAGACTAGCATGTAGGTCAACTCAATGACTTGATCTCACAAGTCATGGATATAGAGATATCAAGTTGACACATGGGTATACATTAGAGAATGTATACTGAATGACCCGCCATGAGAAAGTATCATGGATCGTTATATGAGTGTCATATACTTTCTCATGTGGCTATTAGTATGACTACTAGTCCTTAGACCTGAAGTCACCATAGATCCCTACATAAGGAGTTATGTACTTTGGTTTCGTCAAACGTCACCCGTAACTGGGTGGACTATAAAGGCGATTACTGGGTATATAACAAATTATGCAGAGGGATGTGAGTGATGTAGATGTGATCTATACCTCCTATATGACGGGAGAGACATCGGTATTCTTGATAGAGTGAGACCACGAAGTGCATGGCCATGCCCAAATGAGTCAATATAGGATATTGAGCTCATTTGATTTAGTGAGTCTACTTGGAGTTCAAGATTTAGATTGGTCAGAGGATGACACGGTCTATACCTCACATTGATCAATCTAGATGTCTAGGATAGAAGGACACTTGTCATATTTTGTGAGCAGTCACAATTAGTAGTCAAAAGGTGATGTCGGATCTCGACATTATTGTAACTTGGGTAGTAATGATGTGTTGCTAGATACCGCTCATTACTTATGCTCCTAAATGGGTTTAGGGCATTGCCAACATTACAAGAACCTATAGGGTCACACACTAAGGACAATTAGATGGAGATTAGGTTCATATGATGAACCAAGAGGATTAGATTCATTTGATGAATCAAATTGGATTAAGAGTAATCCTAATTGGGCTAACTTGAGTTGGACTCAAGTGGATTCATGTATTCAATGAGTCTAATTTAGATTATGACTCATTAAATCAACTTAATTTAATGAATTAGATTCATTATATTAAGTTGGCTTGAATCAAATGGTTAGATTAGATCAACCATGGAAGAGATTTGGTCAAGTTTGACTTGACTTGAGAGAAAGATTAAAAGTCAAGTTTGCCTTGACTTTATGCCACCTCATTGGTGAGTTGGCAATGATGTGGACCAATGATGTTACTCCACATCATCATGGGTGCCACCTCATGGAAGTTACAAAGCCATTCTATTTAATGGCTTCACATTAATTGCAATTAATGCAATTAATGCAATTAATTTGGGGTTACACATGGAGAAGTGGCCGGCCACATTTTTGAATGAAATGGATTCATTTTTCATTCAAGCGGTATTATTGCATCTTCTTCCTCTCAAGCTCTCCCTCTCCTCCTTCCTTGGCCGAACCACATAGGTGCTAGCACACCTTGGTTTTTGGTCACTTCCACCTAGTGTGTTCGTGTGGATACGTGTAGAGAGTTGTCTACATTGACAACTTCGAGATCCGGCGTACCGAGGACGAGCGGGATACGCAAAAGGGCACGCAACAAGGGTAAAGATCTTCATCATATAGATCTAGAAGTTTTGTAACTCGTACTCGTATGTTTTTCGAATTTTTCTTCGCACGAGATCCGTTGGCTAGGGTGATTCGGGGTTTCCGCGACGCGAAAAAGCGGTTTTCGCGGCCCGAAAAATCCAATAGTGGTATCAGAGCCACGTGCGAAGCTTGTACGAGTTTAATTTGATTTTTATGAAAAATTAAAGCTTCTGTACATTTCTATAAATTTATGATTTTTATAGTTTTAAGAGTAATATTTCTCGTAGAAGCGAAGCACAACTGTTTATACACTTGTAGGCTTCGACTACCGAGAAGTTTTTCCCAAAACGGCATCGTTTCGACCCAAATCTTTTTGGGACAGCGGGATAAGGTGCTCTTGGATCGCTTAGGAGCAACTCGCAATGGTTAGATCGCGGGTAGGGGTACTGCCCCTAACCCCGCAAGGGGATTTGCTCCGCGATTGCTCCCGAAATCGCTAATCGGGACCGCCGAGAAAAATTTACTCATAAAATCTGTAAAATTATGAAAAATTATAGAAAAATTACAGAAATATATAATTTTGAATTATATATTAATTTTGTGATAGTCATGGCCCAAAGACCCAATTCGATTGGACAATTGTGTTGTAATTCATAATACGGCCTGCGTGCCGTTATGTGATGTGCGTGCTTGTATTTTATTTTTATTTTATTTTTCGCGACCTGCGCGTCATGCCTTTCTTTTATTCTGGTTGTAAAATAGATTTAGACTCGAATGTAACTCGAGTTTCAAAATTGTAATGTACAAAAATTGGAGCTGTGGAAGGTCCACTCGAAACGGAGTTACGAGGAAGGCGCGGGCAACACAAGGTGGTCAAAAGGAAGGCGCTTGAGAAGTTGACCATCCGGTCTTCTCATTGGCTTGAGAAGATCGTAGTAGGGCCATGACTAATCACAAAACTTAGTTAATTACTTGTGTATATGATGCATATTTAATTAAGTAATTAATTAGTGCCTAGCGATTAAGAATAGATCTAAATTGTGCACAAGATGCACCCTTATGATTAGATTAGATCTACATCGTGTACAAGATGCACTCTATCGATTAGATTAGATCTATTTCGTGTATATGATACAACATCATTTAGATTAGATCTAAATCACGACAACTCAAAATGCCTACCATGCCGTGATACCTACCACTACCTCGATCGCATGATGTTGTTGAATCTACCAAAGCAGAGCAACACATACTATCTTGGTAGGGTACGGAGGGACAATCTTGTTCCCGCCTATCAACGCATGGGCGAGTACAAACTCAATTAGATTGAGTATTCCTAGTTTACTCGGTTGGATCGAGTACAACTATAGGCATTGTTCCAATGGTTGGAAAGGTAGGACAAAATCACGTTTATATTAATTCTCGGACGTATTAGCCAAAGCTAACTCGAGTTTTAATATAAATACGGATTTCATCCTATAAACAAGAGTTGCATAAAGATGTAATTGGTAATCATTACCTACCGATCATACTAAGTCTTGGGCGTATTAGCCAAAGCTAACTCAAGGGTTAGTATGATGTGGATGTTGTCCCACATGAATTATAGAATTCAATGGGAGCATCATTTAGTTAAAGGCCTAATTAAATGATTAAGAATATGATATTTATTTTTTCTTTTATTCTGTTGTAGATAACCATGACGTCAAATACGAACACCTTCTCCCTGCGATCTGTCCTTGAGAAGGACAAGCTCAACGGAGCAAACTTCCTGGACTGGTACAGGAACCTGAGAATAGTTCTCACTCAGGAACGTAAACTGTACGTTCTGGAGCAGCCCATTCCGGAGGCTCCTCCTGCCACTGCCCCGCGAGCTGACCGAGATGCTTTCAAGAAGCATCAAGATGACGCATTAGATGTGTCCTGTCTAATGCTCGCGACCATGAACTCTGAGCTTCAGATGCAACACGAGTTAATGGGCGCTTACGATATGGTTGAACATCTTCGTCAACTATATCAAGGACAAGCGAGACATGAGAGATTTGAGATCTCAAGGGCACTGTTTCAGTGCAAGATGTTAGACGGGGCTCCTGTAGGCCCATATGTACTCAAAATGATTGGGTACATAGAGAACCTACAAAGGTTGGGTTTCCCACTTGGCCAAGAGCTGGGCACTGACCTGATCTTGCAATCCTTGCCGGATAGCTACAGTCAATTCGTTCTAAACTACAATATGAACGAGATTGACATTCCACTGCCCAAGCTGCTTAGCATGTTAAGAACTGCTGAGCTAAACCTTAAGAAGGCTAAGCCCAACACTGTTCTGATGGTTCAGAAACATAAGGGCAAGGGCAAGCCCAAAGGCAAAGGAAAGTCCCAAGCCAAGGGCAAAGGCAAGGCACTGAATCCTAAAGGAGGGGTCGCCAAGGATGCTACCTGCTTCCACTGCGGTCAGACTGGGCACTGGAAGAGGAACTGCAAGGTATACTTGGAGGATCTTAAGAAGAAGCGAAGTGAGATTTCCACTTCAGGTATATATGTTATAGAAGTCAATCTATCAATTTCTACAGCATGGGTATTAGATACTGGATGTGCTTCTCACATTTGTACTGATGTGCAGGCGCTGAGAAATAGCAGGGCATTGACAAAGGGCGAGGTGGACCTACGAGTAGGCAATGAAGCACGGGTTGCTGCTGTTGCTGTAGGGACTTACTTTCTATCTCTGCCCTCTGGGCTTGTACTAGAGTTAGTCGATTGTTGTTATGTGCCTGCATTAACTAAGAACATTATATCAGTTTCTTGTTTGGACAAGAAAGGTTTCTCGTTTACAATAAAGAACAAATGTAGTTCCGTCTTTTTAAACGATATGTTCTATTGTAGTGCACCTCTGATAAATGGACTCTATATTCTAGACCTTGAGAGCCCTATCTATAACATAAATATCAAGAGGTTCAAGTCAAATGACATGAACCATACCTACCTCTGGCACTGTCGCTTAGGTCATATAAATGACAAGCGCTTATCCCAGCTCCATAAGGATGGTATGCTGGACTCAATTGATTTTGAATCATATGAGATATGCGAGTCATGCCTACGAGGCAAGATGACCAAGACTCCCTTTAGTGGGCACAGCGAGAGAGCGACTGATTTGTTAGGACTCATACATAGTGATGTATGTGGCCCTTTCAATGTCGCTGCTAGAGGCGGTTATAGGTACTTCATCACATTTACTGATGACTTCAGTAGATACGGTTATGTGTACTTGTTGACACATAAGTCCGAATCCTTTGAAAAGTTCAAAGAATTCAAGAATGAAGTACAGAACCAGCTTGGCAAGAGTATTAAGATACTTCGATCCAATTGAGGTTGAGAATACCTTAGCCATGAGTTCCGTGACTATCTAGCTGAGTGTGGGATTCTATCCTAACTCACTCCTCCTGGAACACCACAGTGGAATGGTGTATCCGAACGGAGGAATCGTACCTTATTAGATATGGTACGATCTATGATGAGTCACACAGATCTTCCGACATATCTATGGGGATATGCTCTAGACACGGCAGCTTTCATTCTCAACCGAGTTCCATCCAAGGCCGTGATAAAGACACCATATAGGATATGGACTGGGAGAGATGCCCAGGTGTCTTTCATGAGGATTTGGGGTTGTGAGGCTTACGTCAGACGTCAAGTCTCAGATAAATTAGGACCCAAATCCGACAAGTGCTATTTTATTAGATATCCCAAGGAAACTAAGGGATATTACTTCTACATTCCCAGTCAGCACAAGGTAGTTGTGGTAAAGACTGGGTCTTTCTAGAAAGGGACTTTATTTTTGGAAAGACTAGTGGGAGCGCGTTCGATCTTGAAGAAGTTCAAGATGCGAACAATAGCACTAATGCCTCGATGGAAATTGAACTGGAACCACAAAATGTTGTGGATGATGTTTTTCCACAAGGAGTTAAGGAACAACAACCAGTTCAAGTAGACATACCTCTTCGCAGGTCTGATAGGGTACGTCATCAGCCTGAGAGATACTCATTTCTCTTGTCTGACCATGATGACGTTATGCTCATAGAGGATGAGCCTACCACCTATCAGGAAGCTGTGATGAGACCAGATTCCGAGAAATGGCTAGAAGCCATGAGATCCGAAATGGAATCCATGTACACCAACCAAGTATGGACTTTGGTTGATCCACCTGAAGGGGTAAAACCCATTGGGTGCAAGTGGGTCTTTAAGAGAAAGACTGACATGGATGGACTTATCTATAAGGGTCGCTTGGTAGCTAAAGGTTTCAAGCAGATTAATGGTATTGACTATGATGAAACCTTTTCTCCAGTAGCGATGTTTAAGTCCATTCGGATCATGCTTGCTATTGCAGCCTACCATGACTATGAGATATGGCAGATGGATGTCAAAAACCGCGTTTCTGAATGGAAACCTACTCGAGGATGTGTACATGACACAACCTGAGGGTTTTGTAGATCCACAGCATACTAGCAGAGTATGCAAGCTGCATAGATCCATTTAAGGACTAAAGCAAGCTTCTCGGAGCTGGAATCTTTGATTCGATGATGCAATCAAACAGTTTGGTTTCATCAAGAATGAAGATGAACCTTGTGTCTACAAGAAGGTTGTAGGGGACATAGTTGTCTTCCTCATATTGTATGTGGATGACATACTACTCATTGGGAAGGACATCCCTATGCTTCAGTCTGTCAAGACCTGGCTAGGGAGTTGCTTCTCAATGAAGGACTTTGGTGAGGCATCCCACATTCTAGGGATACAGATCTATAGAGATAGATCTAAGAGATTGCTTGGCCTAAGTCAGTGTACATACATTGACAAGGTACTCCTTCGGTTTGCCATGCAGAACTCCAAGAAGGGATTTTTGCCGATGTCACATGGCGTGAGTCTTTCGAAGACTCAAGGTCCCTCTTCTAGAGAGGAGAGAGACCGCATGAATTAGATCCCTTATGCCTCAGCCATAGGATCAATCATGTACGCCATGCTATGTACTCGACCTGATGTCTCATATGCTTTGAGCATGACGAGCAGATACCAGTCAGATCCAGGTGAGAGTCACTGGATAGCGGTCAAGAATATTCTTATGTACTTAAGAAGGACTAAAGAATATTTCTTGATATATGGAGGCAATGATGAGCTAGCTGTAAAGGGTTACAGTGATGCTAGCTTCCAGACCGACCAGGATGACTATAGATCGCAGTCGGGCTTCGTATTTTGCATTAATGATGGTGCTGTCAGCTGGAAGAGTTTGAAGGAGGATACAGTAGCTGATTCTACAACTGAAGCCGAGTACATTGTTGCATCAGAGGCAGCAAAGGAGGCAGTTTGGATCTACAAGTTCATCACTGAACTTGGGGTGGTTCCTAGCATTGCTGACCCCATTGAGCTCTATTGTGACAACAATGGAGCTATAGGACAGGCGAAGGAACCTCGCTCACACCAGCGGAC
Source organism: Zingiber officinale (assembly GCF_018446385.1). NCBI lineage: Eukaryota > Viridiplantae > Streptophyta > Magnoliopsida > Zingiberales > Zingiberaceae > Zingiber > Zingiber officinale. The sequence goes on along the minus strand of NC_055994.1, from coordinate 47,952,471 downwards.
CAAACACATACTACGGTGCTTCCATCTCATTCGAGAGATTATCGAGAGAGGAGATGTGAAGATTTGCAGAGTACCTACAGAGGCTAACATCGCAGATCCCTTGACCAAGGCTTTGGCACAGAAGAAGCATGATGGTCACACTAGGTCATTTGGGCTTAGAGCCTACACTGATTGGCACTAGTGCTAGTGGGAGATTGTCAGCTAGAGCCCAAGAGCCAATCATTTGATGATTGTATTTTTGGACTTATTGTATCATATTCTATATAAATAAAGGCATTTGGATTTTGGTTATTATACTTACTTGTATTGGTGCCAAATAAACTAAGTATAATAATGTCCTTGAGTAGATGGTTCTTACCTATATCAATCGGTTAGTTGAACCGATAATGAGATGATATAGGGAACACTACTCTTAATCATTCCTAGTCGAGTATTAAATCAGTGCATCACTATAAATCTAGGTTTTAAACAAAACATATTGATCAATTTAGGTAATCTGGTTAGTAACAAACTAGTTAGAATGATATGCTCAAATTGATCAACCCGAATCAGCAACTACTATCTTGTGGTAGTTAGCTAAGTATGAAGGTTGGATATTTCAGTACAAGGATATTTTTTTTCTAGTTTTTGAAAACCCATGCTTGGATTTTTAAGTACTTATCAATTTTAAGTGGAACATTAAAAAATGTTTTTTTTCAAAAATTATTTTCTCAAATTTTCATCTGAATTTTTAATATTCTTTCTTTAAAAATCTTTTCAAAATTATTTTCGAATATTTCTAAATATTTGAACTCACATTTAATTTTTAGAATTATTCTTTAACTTAACAACTTTTCAAAATTATGTTACCTTAACAAATTTTTTAACTCTATGAAATTTTTAAACCTTAACTTATCAAAAATTTTCCAAATTTTTAACACCTATTCAAATTCATTTGTCTTAAAATTCCATCGTTCAAAATTATTAACTTAATATTTTTTTAAAATATTCATATTTTTCAGTTTTTAAACTTTTATTTTTTTTTAAACTTCCTCTACAACCATGTTTCTAAATGTTGTTATGCTTTTTAAGGTCTAGTTGGATACTTAGTTTATTTTATCAAAATATTATTTTAAAAACCATGTTACAAATCTCTTATACTATTTCCCCTATTTTTGATGTGAGTCAAATGGGGAGAGATAGTGATTCAGGGAGAGTTGTTAAACTCAAGAGGAGTAAAATAAAAAGCAAATGCTTGTTTACTTATATGTTTGCATATATTAACTTAACTATGAACCTTGGTTGGCAAACATCAAAAAGGGGGAGATTGTTGGTGCAGGGTGCACCAGAATCAAACCTGAGTTTTGATGTTGTCAAAGGTTCAAGTTAAGTCATGTTGTGATCTAACAAGTTGACTGAGTGTGTAGGCTGTTGACTCAACTGAGAAAGCCCTAGTCATGACTAGGTAGGAAAGACTTAGTAGATCATGGAAGCTAGGAGCAAAGACCAAGTGGGTCGAGAGGATTCAACACTTGGCAGGGAAGCTCGATAGGTTTGGAGGACCGAAGATCGAGGGAAGGTCCTGGGTGGCTGATCTAATGCTAAGCGACAAAGTCCAAATAGGTCTGGAGGACCAATATTTGGCAGGTAGGTTAAGGTAAGCAACTGGAGGAGCGACAGTGAGATCGTGTTTCGTGTTTCGGGAAGGGACAAACCCTAGGTCACTGATCCTACTGAAGAAACCCGGAATGTTTCTAAGTTTAGATCAAGATATTGTTACTGTCAGTTACTACTCATGCATCTTACTATTATTATGCTAACTCTATTTTGCAGGAGCTTTCATTCTAACTCTATGTTGCAAGAACAAAAGTTTATCAGTTTATCAAACTCTAGGATTGGTCGACCGAACCAAATTGATTCAGATCAGAAATCAGACCAAAGTAGAATAGGGTAAAGTCCAATCAAAGCCTCATTGGTCAACAAAACTTGAAGATCGGTCAATCGAACTATGATGACATGCAGACAGCTGACTCGACTCAAAGCATAGATGTCAGGCTGATCGACCAACCGATCGTGGAGATCGATCGACTGAATGATTGCTACATTAATGAAGCATTGAGTGCGAATCTTGGTGAATAGTGAAATTCACTGTTCGGATGACCAAACAAGGTGATTGATCGACTAACCATTAAATGTCATCAATGCCCGAAAATCAAATCTCAGAGAAGAAGGAAGGGAGCAGGTTTGGTCGACTAAACCCAAGGATCGGTCGACCTATCGTTGACATTCTTATAAAAAGGAGCTCAAGGTCCAAGGCTCAAATACAAATCAATTTCACTAGTTCATCTCTGTGTAAAGTTGCTCATGCTACTAATCTGCTACTCATCTTCAAGAAAACTGTTGCGCCGTTCAAGTGCCGACCGAGCTTCATCTTCCACTTTTGTCGGTATATTTATTTAATCTTGCTTTGTACTTAAATTGAAAAGAAGATAGTAGGTTGCTACTATCTTCTACTTGCATTTGTATGCATTCCTTCTTTCCGAAGATTTTAGAAAGAAAAATTATAGTGGATTGCCCAACGGTGTGGTGAAGGATCACGGGTCTTGGAGTAGGAGTTGACGTAGGCTCTAAACAAAGTAACCACCTGAGTCGTCTATTTTAATTTCCACTGCTTACTTTGATTGGTTTTATGATACGAAAAGAAAAGTTTTTAAAGAGTGATATTCACCCCTTCCCCCCCCCCCTCCCCTGCCCTCTATCACTTTTTATCGATCCTTCATAAAATGGACCAATGTCAGAGTAGACTACATCAGCAGGCACGACCGTACCTCACAAGAACACTACCATGTCTCCTCTACAAAACCAACCATGCCCTGATAGAGCCAAAGACATAGTCATGCCCCTCTCTAGTGCAAAATATACCTTGTCCATGCATAGAGGCACGGCCCTGTCTCACCCTCCCGAAGTTCCCATTGGGAGGTCATGCTAAAATGGCACTGTTGTGCCCCTTTTCCAGAAGCAAACCATAGCCCAATCATGACAAAAGGCATGACCAGCCTCATCATCTCTCTTCTCACATGTCAAGGTCGTGCCTTGAGGCACAACCATGCCCTTTTTGGCCATGCCTCCCATGGCCAGGTCGTGCCTTGAGACACAACCATGTGGCGAATAGGCCTTGGCAATTAAGGTGGGGTTCCTCCCCTTTTAGAGTTATATTTGATTTGGGGCTTAGCCCCTTTCCTTAGGGAAGGGTTCTCCCCTTGGGGTAAACCCTAGAACATCTTCTAAGAACTGTCGTCGATGACCCATCCTTCTTCTAGGCAAGGGAACACATCCAACAATGTCAGAATTCATGGGTAAGTATTTCTATTCTCTTTAATTCATGGATAAGAGTTATAGAATGCTATTTCTTTGTCTATTGGTTGTGTATCCCTTCTTTAATAAGTATATTCTCTAAATATAGGATGCAGGAAGTAATTATGATGTGATGTTGATATATGAACTATGTATTTGGTAATTTTCCTATCCTATGATATGTTTATTGTAACACCCACAATATTATAAGATAAGTATATGGATGTTATTTTCTTTAGAGCATAAAAGAAGAATCAAAAAGAAAAAGAAATAAGAGAAATAAAAAGAAGAGGTGAAGGTTTGAACCTTGAACCTCTCACAAAGGATAGAAATAAAGTTATGTATGATAACCACTAGGATAATGAATAACATGTGAATGGAAATGATGTGAATGGTAGTTAAAAGTGAGGATATAATTACATGAGGGAACAAGAGGAAATCAAGTAGCTTTCTTCCTCTTGTTTACCTCTTGGTTAAGGAAAGGAGTAAGCAAAAGACAAGTTGTCTTTATTCCTTTTCCTTCTCTATTTTCGTGGAGTTTAAGAGGATAATGAAGAGAAGAATTAAGGGGAAGGAATGAGGACATATTCTCATTAGAAAAAAAATACATGCATAATTAAGGAAAAAGGGAAGCAAAGTTCATCTTTGTATCTTCCACACACTTAGCATAAAAAGGAAAGAAAGAAAAGGGTTTCATTTTTCTTCCTTCTCCCTCACCATTGCCGAAACTAGAAGCCCTCCTCCCTCATCTCCACAAGCCAAGTTTAGGTTTCTCCCTAAGAGGAAACTAAATTACAAGAAGGAGCCTTCAAGGTGCACCCTTCCAAGCAAGAGAAATCAAAAGAAGTGGTAGCCTCCTTCCTCTTCACCAAGGGTACCATTTCTTTAAGGATTAACAAGTGAACACTAGGTAAGCTTCCCCTCACCTGTGGTACAATGGTTTATATGGTTTTCCATGAAGATAGATCGCTTAAAAATCTAAGGTTTGCTTCATGAGAATTTCGGCCAAGACAAGAGGAAGTGTTTAATTAAGAAAATTTGTAACTAGATATGCTTATTATTTATGTTTGTGACATGTATCTTATATAAGAGGTTAATCTAAGATTTCCATGCTGGAATGAATAATGAAAACTTAGATCCATGAACCCTAGATTCTCGCCCAAGCATGAACAAGAGGACTAGGTAAGCTTAAGACTCAAACTAAGCATATTTCCTTATTCTTGTGTTATGTACCCTATGATAATGATGTTGTTAACTTTTTCTCTTACTTGTATGTTATTTGAAACTCCATTTCCATGCTCAAGAATGTTCGGCCATGGAAGAACTAAAGGCATAGGAGAGTTGTAAACCTAAAACTAAGCATGCTAAGATTTTTCCTAAGACAAGATATGAAGCTATAATGTTATGCCATGATTGTATGTTGATTATGAATCCTATTTCATGCTTATGAAGATTCGGTTATGAAGAGATTTGAAGTATAGGAAAGTTTAAACCAAGTCTAGGAGGCTCATGACCTTCTTGATAAAATGATATGAAACTAGTTGATGTTCTTATGGTTGCTTGTTACATAAAAATTTGGTTACATGTAACTTTCGGCCACACTAAGTTTTAAAGCTAGGATGCTTAGATTTTTAAACTAAGTTTGCTCATGTTATTCCTTGTAATGTTGCCATGAAAATTGTGTAGGGTTTCCATGCCTTTAGGCCATATGAAAAACAAAACCAAGCTCACATGTTTCGGCCACCCTTGAGTTTAAAGGCCTAGAGAAATTTAGAACCCAACTTGTATATGCTTATGATGTTTTTGTGATAAATGCTATGAAATGTAGTTGTGGTTTCCATGCTCCTATGCCATTGGAAACTTAGTTTCATGTTTGATAGGTTTCGGCCAATACTAGTTTAAAGGCCAAGAGAAATTTAGAACCCAACTTATATATGTTCATGATGTCTCTTGTGATAATTGCTATGAAATGTAGTTGTGGTTTCCATGCTCTTGTGTCACTAGAAACTTAGTTCCATGCTTGATATGTTTCGGCCACTACTAGTTTAAAGGCCTAGAGAAATTTAGAACCCAACTTATATATGTTCATGATGTCTCTTGTGATGTATGCTATGAAATGTAGTTGTGGTTTCCATGCTCTTATGCCACCAAAAACCTAGTTCCATGATTTATATGTTTCGGCCACCTTGAGTTAAGGGGTTTAGGAAGTTTGGAATTTAAAACAAATGTACTTATGATGTTCCTCAAGAAAATGTATAAGATATTGGCTTAGGGTTCAACACTTTCATGCTACTTGTAACCTAGAATGAGACATGCTAGGGTTCGGCCATGATAAGGTTAGAAGCTTAAGGAACTTAGAACCCAAACTAAACATGCTTAAGTTGTTCCTTATGAAACATGATATGATATGTGTTTAGGGTTTACATGTTTGCATGTTGCTTAGAACTTGATTGCTCTTCATGAAGGTTTCGGCCATGAAAGAATTAGAAACCTAGGAGGGTTTTAAAATTTAGGTTAACATGCTTATGACATTCGGCCATATGGGTTTAGTGACCTAGATGTACCTCACATGGTATGTAATGAATCAAGAAATGTTATTTAATGATTTCATGAATGGTTATGTCTTCTTATGATAAGTGATATGCTCTTTTATGTATGCTTATGATCCATGTAGGTGCTATGTGCCCAATTATGCATGCTTTATGATATGATAAAATGACATGCTCATTATGCAAGCTTATGATCCATGCATGTGCTGTGTGCCCAAATATGCATGCTTTATGATATGATAAGTGATATGTTCATGATGTACGCTATAATTCATGCATGTGCTGTGTGCCCAAATATGCATGTTTTATGATATGTTAACTGCCCCTAGGTCGATGGACTAAGAAACGGGCCTAGTATGTATGCCTTGTAGGGTTCAAGACTTGCTACCTTGGACCTACATAGGACGCGCGCATTTATGTATGTGGTACAAGTCGGGGCCCTAATCATGTTGAGATTATGTTTAAGTATGTATATTATAAGTTTTCAAAAGACATGTTGCATATGTTGCATGATGCATGTTTAGGAATTCACCTTGCTTATACTCTATGATTATGCCATGCTATTTATGATGATGTTATGCTATGTCAGGATACATTTGATGATCATGTTATATTATGCCATGCTACTTTATGTTATGTTACGATATGCCATGATATGCAGCTTGATATGATAAATTTGTCTTTATGCCTCTTGACTTGTGGTTTTAATATGCTTTACGGTTTTTGTGAGTAGGAAAAGAACTTACTGAGCCATGAGTACTCACAGCTTACTTTCTTGTACCACAGATAAAGGCAAGGAATGGATGTACTAGGAGAGCAGCAGGAGGGGCTAGAAGGATATGTGTGGTAGTGGATTGACTAAAGGAAAAGACCTGCTTTTGTTTAATAAGAAATATGCCATGTTGATATTTTTACTTTATGACTCCATGACATTAAGTATGTGTTTGGGTATTGAGACTTAAAAATTATGATGGGTATGCTATGTGGTTCTTTTATGTCTATGGTAATGTTAAAGTAAGAAAAGTTTTTTTTATTCTCTAAGTAAGACTTCCGCTGTATTAAGCATGTATGTGTCCAAGTAACCCCCGTCGCCTTAGCAGGAGGGGCGGGGCGTTACATTTATGACTTGTTCTATTATGTTGTACCTTATTCTAGTTTGATGAAATGTGTATATGGTAAATGCATATGGATTGTGGTGTATTGGTCACCTAGTAGAGGAGAAGCTCTAGATTGTATGATCAAGGGATCCTATAACTGAGGATATCCTTTTAAGCGGACTTTCTAGAAATATTCTCTTCTAAGATGGCCTACTCATTATAAATAATGGATTATCTAATTAGAGCTTAATTGGTTTTTCCCAACTTAATCCTAGGAAGTGACTTGTGTAATCTAGAGATTGTATAACCAGGGAGACCCTAGTTATAGAGAGTAACCCTTTAACCGAACTTTCTAGATTATCTATTTACTTAATAGCATTAATCTAATGTTATAAAGTAATTGAGACAACTCTTGAGATTGTATGATGGGAGGGCCCTTAGTGACAGAAGGTATCCCTTTAACTAGACTTTTTAGGGTTCCTTCTTTATTTAATGGTGTTGGAAATTGGTGTAAAATCTTCAGTAAGATATTTATGAGGTCATACCGTTATTTTGTTAGAATCCCTACAATAATGTAAGCATCAAAGTAAATGATAAACAATTCATAAGGACATTAACTAGTATCATAATGAAATCAAAATCCTAGAATCAATCCCCCAATCACTCTCTCCCCTTCTTTGCTCACTTCCTCTCTCTCTTGCACTCTCAACTCTCTCTTTCTCTCTCTCAACCTCCAGTTCTCCAGATTTTATCTAACTTTTGATTGTCTAGACAATTTATTTTATAAAATCAACTACTACTTAATCAATAGTCCCTTTAATATCAATATTTTTATTCCTTAACGACATACCATGCATTTTTGGATTGACACTAATAAATAATAAAAAAAATCTTGTCCAAATAAGTATACTCCTAATTCTCTTCTAACTATACTAAACTCAGCTTTCGGTAAGGGTTTAGTGAAGTTGTTTGGTTGGTTAGAATTTGATTCAACATAATTAAGTACAATATCACTCATAGCTACATGATCTTCTACAAAGTGGGCTTTACTTTTTTGTGTTTAGTTCTTGATTGTTGTATTAATTTTTTTAATTAATAGAACTTATGTTATGAATTAAGTCTTTTGTGTTTGTATAGTTTAGTTGAAAGTGTAATACCATAAATTTCCTCTATGTCAAAAGAGCAAAAATAAATAGGAGACAATAAAAGAAATAAAAAAAATAGATTTATAAATAGCCTTGGGCTAGAATAGAACCCAAAACCTTTTATTTAAGATTAGTTGAAGTTGCCATTAGAGTCGTGGTAAAGCATGACAATGGGAATGGGAAATAATTGGTTATAAGTAGATTTTGTATGAAAAGATGCTTCAACTTCCACCTAGTATAAAAGGGAAAAGAAGAGATGAAAACCTAGCTTTTCATCTTCCTCTTCTCCTCTCTAGCCGAAATCTCTCCACCCTCCTTTCACGTTTCGGCCAAGAAACCTAGGGCTTCAAGTCTTTAAGCTTTTCAAGGGAAGAATCTAAGGGGAGGGTCTCTCCCAAGGAAGTAGAACGTGCAGGAAGGTGTCTTGGGAATTAAGAAGGGCAAGAGAAGATTGTCTTCCCTAAATCTTATACTAGAAAGATTAAGTGAAACGATGTAAGTACTTCTCACCTGCGGTATAAGTTGCTTCGTCGATGCATGTTGTAGTATGTATCTATGTAAGTTAAAAGAAGATTCATGCCATGATTTGTTTTATGTATGTTAAAGGAGATAGATGTTATGATTGTATGATGCCCTCTAAAGGTTGGGATTAAGAGCACATTTAGAGTATTTGATTTGCTTCCCATTAAGTTTTGGGACTAAGAAGCATAATCAAGTGCCCTAAGGTGCTTCCCTATATGTGTGAGGGATTAATTGCACACAAGGTGTTTGTTGAAATGACAAGTTAGTGCAAGTATAAGAAAGAAGTATTAAAAAGAAAGTATTTTACTTTAAGATGGCATGTACTGGACACAAGGTCCATGGGTGGGTAACTAGATCACCCCTAGGCCCCTAAATCACCTAGTAGTACCTTAATAAGTTCGGGATTAACAACCTCGGACTTTATTAAGGATGCGCCAAAGTGGTACAATGCCGAGCCCAAAGCAAGTGATTATTATTTTCACTTGTATGTAAGATAAAGTTTTCAAAGCTCATTGATTTGTTAAAGTGAAACATTATTAAGTTGAGAACTAGAGTTAGAGAGTGCAGGGTTTGATCTATATAGCATAACAAGTTTTATGTTTTCATTGCATAGGGTTAAGTGGATATTTTGCATGATAAACTGATTTTAAAATGCATGCCATATACATATTTCCGAGTTATGTATTTTAGCATAAATGATTGTTAAGTGCATGTTTTGATTTGCGCAAGCAGTTTGAAAAACATGTACTCTTTGAATGCATTATTTTGTGAGTAGATGGTACTTACTAAGCATTGGCTTATAGATTACTTTTCCTTATACTGCAGATAAAGGTAAAGGAAGGCTCGAGTAAGGAGGGGCAGCAGGAGCAATGTTTGCTAGTGTGTGTGACGGAATAGTGGGAAGTGATCTTGGAACTTGCGAGTGCATGGAATATGTTAGATTTTGGTACTGATGGACATATTGTCTTATTCCACTTAGTATAAAAATGCAATTAAGAGTTGTGTATGATGAAATTGATAGTTTGTTAGTAATTAGCATGTCAAAGACTCTTCCTAAAGAAATGGGAGAGAACGGTAAGCCAAGAGGGAGTAGAAAGGGGAGAACCAACCACCTTTGTAGTGCTGTGTGTGACCCTTGCACGGTCCGTGACACGGCCGTGTGGATTCACATGGCCATCACCTGCCCCCTCTTGGCCTGGGTGAAATGGTCGTGTGGATTCACATGGCCATCACCAGCTCCTTCTCAACCAAGGTGCCACGGCCGTGTAGTTTCACATGGTCGTGCACCTCTTCCTGTCGGCCGTAGTGACACGGCTGTGTGGCTTCACACGGCCACGCATCACTTTTGGTCTCGGTCAAGGTGACACGGCCGTGTGAAGCACACGACCGTGCACCTCTTCTTCTCGGGTAAGATGACATGGTCGTGTTATTTCACATGGTCGTGCACCTCTTCGTCACAGCCGAGGTGACACGGCCGTGTGAGATTCACGGTCGTGCCCCTCTTCCTCACTACCAGATGACACACCCATGTGGAAGCCACACAGTCGTGGCTTGCTCCAGCTGGGAAGGCCTTACACGGCCGTGTGGTGCACACGACCGTACCCAAACTTGGGTTTGGTAAGGCTACATGGTCGGTCATCACCACACGACCATAGCATGCCCCTTCATGGGTAGGGCCACAAGGCTGGTTCAGGTCACACGGTCCAGACCCTTTCACAACTAAAGAGTACCTCTCAGCTTTGCTTCACTCTAAACCATGGTTTAACAGTCGAAACAAGTTCAAACTAGATTTCTGAACCGAGCGATGTGAAAATAACAATGTCCTTAGAAGGTATGAAAAGAGTAACGCCCGTGCCCTAAGTTAGGGTTTTCAGAAAGGCGGTCGTTATAGTTTGGTATCAGAGCAGTTCCATCCTTCCGCCACACACACAGCAAGCATTGATCCTGCAGCTCCCAAGTAAGAAAGTATCTGCTCACAATATTTATGCATTTTTTTTTTTTTATGATTAGTAAGAAATGCTTATTAAGATTCAGCATGCTTATAGATGAAAGTAGTAATTATAACAAGTAGGAATGAGGAGTGGTTGACGTATGTTTTCACTGGTTTTGACTTATGATATGTACAATGGCTAGAGGATGACTAGCTAGACAGCCGAGGGTTAATGAACCTCAACCAGGGGAAAATGAGTCTGCACCACAGTCCAACCTCTTGGAAGTAGTGGCTCAGCATCAGAGACAAGTGGTTGAGCAGCTGCAGGTTATTGTCACCCTAACTTCTAACCAGCAAGCCTCCCCTGTGGTTCCATCGAAAGTCAATATTGTAACACCTACTATAGCTGAAATACCATCCGTTACACCTGTAGCCCCAGCAAAGGTGGTGAGGCAAGAAGCATACCTCATCCAGTGGCAGAAACTGAAACCAGAGAATTTCTCTGGCACCAATGAACCATGGGATGCTCAGGCATGGTTCAAAACCCTGGAGAGTATAATGGTGCTACTGGACTGGCTGGAGGTAGAAAAGATTAAGTGTGCCTCCTTCTCCTTCATTGGGGATGCAAGAATGTGGTAGGAATGGGTCAAGGCAAAATAAAAGGTAGATCAAATGACCTGGTCCGACTTCGAGACTGAGTTCTTCGAAGAGTTCTTCCATATGCTAGTCACGAACAAACATTACGATGAGTTCAAGAAATTTTGACAAGGAAGTTTATCAGTAAAGGAAGCCGTAAAGAAATTCAATAGGTTGGCTCGCCTATGTCCCGAGCTGGTCAGCACAGAAAGAGAAAGGGTAAGACTAATGCTCAAGATGCTGAGGCCAGAGATAGCTCTAAATGTAGCTGGCGGAATTAATAGACCGCAGACTACAAAAGAGCTGATTAGTAGTGCCCTGATCACGGAGCATTTTCTGAATAGTATCAAGCCGCAGAAGCCAGTACTGATGGAGACCAAAGGTCAAGGGAGTTCTGACACTCAGAAACCCCAGAGTCATGGGTCAACCTGGAAAGGGAGCTCTAAGAGGAAGCAGTGGTGTAATAAGATGGGAGGATCCGTAAACAAGAACCCTAAGTATGCCACATGTTCCACCTATAGAAAGATGCATCCTGGAATCTGTCGCAAGGGCATGAGTGGCTGTTATACATGTGGTCAACTGGGGCATATGGCCAAGAATTGCCCGACCAAGATCAACCTTCCTCCTGCACAACCTGTGTAATATGGAGGCAAGTAAGCATAGCTACACCAGATGCAGGCCGCGTTGGAGGGTCCCCATATTAGCCAAGATTGACTGGAAGCCCCACCAAGTTCTACAAATGCTCGAGTTTTCTCCCTTACAAGAGAGGATGTAGAAAATTCCTCCACTGTTGTCACAGGTCAGATAATCATTTTTAATCAATATACAACTGTGCTATTTGATATTGGGGCAACCCATTCTTTTATCTCAATAGTATTTGCGAAAAGAATAGGTATACCCCCAGAGCTCCTGAGTAGACAATTCTTGACGACACTACCCTCGGGAGAGATTGTGACATCTACGCACTAGCTGCGAGCTATGCCAGTCAAAATTTCATACAGAGAACTATACAGTAATCTGATCTTGCTGAACATGTCTGATTATGATGTTATTTTTGGGATGGACTTCCTGAGCAAGTATGGTGCTTCCATTGAGTGCCATAAGCGAAGGGTTCTATTTCAACCTGAGGCAGAGTCTAAGTTTGAGTTCATCGGAGATTCATAGAAGAGAACCCAAAAATTTTTATCAGCCCTAAAAGCTCAGAAGATGTTAGCCGATGGATGTGCTGGGTTGCTAGCTCATGTGGTTAACACCCAGCAAGAGAGAACCCAAAAGCTAGAGGAACTCAGAGTTGTATGTGACTACCCGGAAGTATTTCCGGGTGAATTGCCAAGCTTAGCTCCGGATAGGGAAATTGAATTTGAGATTGAACTCATCCCTGGTACCCATCCAATCTCAAAAGCACCCTACCACATGGATCCGGCAGAATTGAAAGAACTTCAGGGACAATTATAGGAGCTACTCGACAAGGGCTCCATTCGCCCTAGTCACTTACCATGGGGAGCTCTGGTGTTGTTCGTAAAGAAGAAGGACAGGTCCATACGAATGTGTGTGGACTACCGAGCGCTGAACAAAGTAACAATCAAGAACAAGTATCCCTTGCCGAGGATTGATGATCTATTTGATCAATTAAAGGCAGCCATAGTCTTTTCCAAGATAGACTTGCAGTCCGGATATCATCAAGTGAAAGTGAGGGCAGATGATGTACTGAAGATGGCATTCCGAACGAGGTATGGACACTACGAGTTCGTAGTCATGCCTTTTGGAGTGACGAACACTCCGGTTACGTTTATGGATATGATGAATAGAGTGTTCAAAGCATATTTGGATAAGTTTGTAATCATCTTTATAGACGATATTCTTATATACTCCAAAAGTCAGGAAGAACATGTTGAACATCTGAAGACAGTATTACAGATTCTTTAGTAGAGCCAGTTGTACATGAAGTTCTCCAAGTGCGAGTTTTGGCTCTATCAAATGTCCTTCCTAGGTCAGATTATTTCCAAGGATGGGGTTATGGTTGACCCGACAAAAATAGAAGCTGTGAGTAACTAGAATAGACCCAGGAATGTCAGTGAAATCAGAAGTTTCCTTGGATTAGCAGTCTATTATAGGAAATTTGTTGAGAACTTCTCAAGGATTGCCTCTCCATTGACAACACTTACTAGAAAGAATAGAAAATTTGAGTGGACAGGGGATTGTGAGAAGAGTTTCATTGAACTAAAAAGGAGACTGACCAGTCCTCCAATCCTGACTCTTCCAGAAAATGGCGAAAGCTTCGATATGTATAGCGATGCTTCTAAATTGGGACTCAGAGCTGTACTGATGTAGAATGGCAGAGTCATTGCCTACGCCTCGAGATAACTCAAAGATTATGAGAAGAAATATCCCACGCATGACCTCGAGTTAGCAGCAGTAGTCTTCACTCTCAAAGTCTGGAGGTACTACTTATGTGGAACTTAGTGCAAGATTTACATAGATCAGAGTCTGAAGTATTTCTTCACTCAGAAAGTCCTAAACATGAGACAATGGAGATGGCTTGAGTTAGTCAAAGACTATGATTGTGAAATTCTCTACCATCCAGGGAAGGCGAAGAAGGTAGCAGATGTGCTAACTAGAAAATCTTGCGCAACTTTATTGTCCTTTTCTACCATGTCCCAACCCCTACGGAAGGAAGTAGTAAATTTTGGGCTAGAAATTATTACTAGGCAGCTCTGCACTTTAACACTAGTGTCAACCTTGCTTGATGATATACAGAAAGGGCAAGATGAAGATCCTAATATTCAGAAGATCAAGCAGGGAATACAAGAAGGAGAAAATGGGGACTTTCAAATATCAGACTGTGGGATGCTATATTATGGTAATCGTCTTTGTGTCCCTAATCAAGAAGAACTACGAAAGAAAATTCTAGATGAAGCCCATATAATACCCTATGCAATGTATCCTGGTTCTACCAAGATGTACCAAGATTTAAATGAATGCTTCTGGTGGTCTGGAATGAAGAGAGATATTGCTAGAAAGATCAGTACCTGTCTAACATGTCAACAGGTTAAAGTAGAACATCAGAGACCTGGCAGAGTTTTGCAGCCTATCCAGATCCCAGAATGAAAGTGGGAGGATATATCTATGGATTTTATAGTAGGATTACCCAGAACTACGAATGGTTATGATGCTATCTGGGTAATAGTAGATAGATTGACCAAGTCTGCTTATTTCCTAGCAATCAGAACACCCTACTCTATTGAGAAGTTAGCACAATTGTATGTGAAAGAGGTTATCAGATTACATGGAGTTCCTAAAATCATAATTTCTGATAGAGATGGTTTCTTTACTTCACACGTCTGGGAGTGTGTTTAGAGAGCTCTTAGTACTAAGCTACAATTTAGCACTGCATTTCTTACTTAAACTAACGGGCAAACAGAACGAGTGAACCAAGTTTTGGAGGATATGCTACGGGCTTGTGCCTTATATTTCAAAGGAAGCTGGTGTTGATATCTATGCTTAGCAGAATTCACATACAATAATAGCTATCAAGCTACTATCGGAATGGCACCCTACGAGGCTCTATATGGGAGGAGATGTAGATCTCCTATTTGTTGGTATGAAGGTGGTTAAAAGAAATAAATGGGACTCCAGACAGACCTTATCGTGAACACCACCAAGGCCATTCAGAACATTCGCCAGAGAATAGAAACTGCTCAGAGCCGGCAGAAGAGCCATGCGGATGTGCGACGAAGACCGCTAGAATTTGAGGTCAGGGATTCAGTATTCCTCAAAGTAGCTCCTATGAATGGAGTGATGCGGTTTGGGAAGAAAGGAAAGTTGAGTCCACGATATGTGGGGCGATACTTGATCACCAAAAGAGTTGGCAAGGTAGCTTATGAGTTGGAACTACCTCAGGAAATGTCAGCTGTTTATAATGTATTTCATGTCTCAATGCTGAAGAAGCATGTTCCCAATGCAAACCAAGTGATTAAACGACAAACTGTACAATTTCAAGAGGATCTCAGTTATAAAGTCGACCTATTCAGATAATAGATTGAGAAGTTAAGAAACTGAGAAACAAAGAGATACCGTTAGTAAAAGTGTTGTGGCAAAGTAAACAGTATGAAGAAGCAACATGGGAACACGAGGATGATATGAGACAGAAGTATCCACAATTGTTCTATGTTCGAGGATGAACTTTTTATAAGGTATGGGGAATTGTAATACCATAAATTTCCTCTATGTCAAAAGAGCAAAAATAAATAGGAGACAATAAAAAAAATAGATTTATAAATAGCCTTGGGCTAGAATTGAACCCAAGACCTTTTATTTAAGATTAGTTGAAGTTGCCATTAGGGTGTTGGTAAAGCATAACATAGGGAATTGAAACAATTGGTTATAAGTAGATTTTCTGTGAAAAGATGCTTCAACTTCCATCTAATAAAAAAGGGAAAAGAAGAGATGAAAACATAGCTTTTCATCTTCCTTTTCTCCTCTCTAGCCGAAATCTCTACTCCCTCCTTTCAAGTTTCAGCCAAGAAACCTAGGGCTTCAAGTCTTAAAGCTTTTCAAGGGAAGAATCTAAGGGGAGGGTCTCTCCCAAGGAATTAGAACATGCAGGAAGGTGTCTTGGGAATTAGGGAGGGCAAGAGAAGATTGTCTTTCCTATATTTTATACAAGTAAGATTAAGTGAAAGGATGTAAGTACTTCTCACCTGCGGAATAAGTTGCTTCATCGATGCATGTTGTAGTATATATCTATGTAAGTTAAAAGAAGATTCATACCATGATATGTTTTATGTTTGTTAAAGGAGATAGATGTTATGATTGTATGATGCCTTCTAAAGGTTGGGATTAAGAGCACGTTTAGAGTATTTGATTTGCTTCCCATTAAGTTTTGGGACTAAGAAGCATAATCAAGTGCCCCAAGGTGCTTCCCTATAAGTGTGAGGGATTAAGTGCCCACAAGGTGTTTGTTGAAATGACAAGTTAGTGCAAGTATAAGAAAGAAGTATTAAAAAGAAAGTATTTTGCTTTAAGATGGCATGTACTGGACACAAGGTCCATGGGTGGGCTCCTAGATCTGCCATAGGCCCCTAGATCACCTAGTAGTACCTTAATAAGTTCAGGATTAGCTATCTCAGACTTTATTAAGGATGCGCGCAAAGTGGTACAATGCCGGGCCCAAAGCAAGTGATTATTATTTTCACTAGTATGTAAGATAAAGTTTTCAAAGCTCATTGATTTGTTAAAGTAAAACATTATTAAGTTGAGAACTAGAGTTAGAGAGTGTAGGGTTTGATCTATATAGCATAACAAGTTTTATGTTTTCATTGCATAGGTTTAAGTTGATATTGTTGGTGCGGGAAGCATCTGACGATCGAACCCAAGTTTTGATATTGGCAAAGGGTTCAAAGTTAAGTCTTGTGGTGATCTAACAGTCTGAATGAGATTACAGGAAAGTCCTAACTGCGGTTAGGCAGGTGAAAACCCTAGGGGGTGGTAACCCTAGGTCCTAGGGGGTGGTAACCCTAGGTGGAGAAAAGTCCTAGCTGCGGTTAGGCAAAGGAAAAACCCTAGGGGGCGGTAACCCTAGGTCATAGGGGGTGGTAACCCTATGCAGAAAGTTTTGGCAGGTCGATGGCTTCAAGCAAAAGTCCTAGGAGGTGGTAACCCTAGGTGGAAAGTCCTGGTGTCGCGAACCAGGTGAAAGAGTGGACTAGCCGGGAAGCGGATGTCCAGCAGAATGTCCGGAAGTGTCGAGTGCTGAGCAAAAGCCCAATCGATCTGGAGGATCGAACTGGCAATAGTTAAATCTCCTGAGTGGAGTAGGTGAGGACGCGTTCCCCGTAGAGGGAACAGTAGGCGTCGGTTTGACCTAGGGTTTCCGGACGGAAATCCGAAGTCAGACCAGGATAGTCTGCTGACTATCAATAATATTTGGTTATCTTATTTATGACTTTATGTGCTAACTTTGTGTTGCAGGATATTGTTTGGGATTAAGATGTCTTGCAGGTACAAAATAATAATGTCTTCCGTCGGATGAACAGTGTCCGAGGCGCCTCCATGGAGCTTGGAGGCGCCTCGAGTGCAAAGCTGGAGCTGGCTACGAAGCACCTTGGGAGGCGCCTTGAAGCAGATATAAGGCACCTTGGAAGGCGCCTTGAATGGGGCATAAGGCGCCTTAAGCAGATGAACTTCGACTAGTTCAAGTTTTATCCACGCAGGAGACTCAACAGTATGGAGGCGCCTTCGGAGGCCTTCAAGACGCCTTGAACACCCATTATAAGGGGGTTTCAAGTAGCACCTTGAACATATTGAATTCCAAGTCTTCTGTCTCCAACGTGCCTCTCTGAAAGACGCCCGAAAGTGCTGCTACAAGTCTATGACGACCCGAAGCTCCGAGACTCTATTCTTGTTGTTAGTATAATTAGTTTTATAGTTAATTGTACTTCATCTTGTAATCCTTTTATCGAGCTTATAGTTTTTGCCCACGCAAAGCGATCAAGGATCGTGGGCCTTCGAGTAGGAGTCGATCTAGGCTCCGAACGAAATAAAAATCTCTTGCGTCCTTCTGTGTGATTGTTCTTCATTTTTATTCCACAGGTTTAACTCTTATGCTTTTTACTATTCCAATAATCGAACGAAATAGCCGCGAGCGCTATTCACCCCCCCTCTAGCGCTTTCTCGATCCAACAGATATTTTGCATGATAAACTGATTTTAAAATCCTTGCCATATACATATTTCCGAGATATGTATTTTAGCATAAATGATTGTTAAGTGCATGTTTTGGTTTCCGCAAGCAATTTGAAAAACATGTACTCTTTCAATGCATTATTTTGTGAGTAGATTGTACTTACTAAGTATTGCCTTATAAATTACTTTTCCTAATACTGCAGATAAAGGTAAAGGAGGGCTCGAGTAAGGAGGGGCAGCAGGAGCAATGTTTGCTGGTGTGTGTGACGGAACAGTGGGAAGTGATCTTGGAACTTGCTAGTGCATGGAATATGTTACATTTTGGTACTGATGGACCAATTGTCTTATTCCGCCTAGTATAAAAATGCTATTAAAAGTTGTGTATGATGAAATTGACAGTTTGTTAGTAATTAGCATGTCAAAGATGTTGAAACCCCAAGGTTCTTTTGGTGTGATCAACAAGTTAAGTTAGGTCGTGTGTTGTTTTTAACCTTGTGTCTAAGTGTGCAGGAGCTTAGGAGCACAGGTACTCGAGCGGAAGACGGGGCTAGTGAGAAGGATAGCATGGGGAGAGAGTCGACGGGCTCGGTGCGTCTGAGGGACGAGGTGTCGCGGAAGAGTACCCCGGTGGACGAGAAGGTAACGTGCGCTGGTTCCGAGGGACGAGAAGCCGGAGCAGAAGATTGCTCGGGGAGCAAGAGACGCAGCTAGTGAGAAGGTCGGCACGGTGTTGGGTTTTTCGGGCCGCGAAAACCACGTTTTCGCGTCGCGGAAACCCCGAATCACCCTAGCCAACGGATCTCATGCGAAGAAAAGATTTCGAAACAAAATTACAAGTACGAGTTTCTACTTAGATCTACTCCTAAATCTACATGAAAAGAGTTATACCTTCGGTGCGTGCCCTTTGCATATCCCGCTCGTTCAAAATGCCGGATCTCAAGAGTATCAAGATAGATACTCCTCTAGAAGTATCCACTGTAACGCCCACCCTTCCAGGTAGCACTAAGGCCACCCCAGAGGGACGGACGTCACTAAAACATGGACATCAATTATACTAATGCATATGGATTCATGGCAGCGGAAGACATATATATATAATTGTTTTTTTTTTCATATCATAACATATACCATATGCATCTAGTTCTCTTAACATGACATGTGAAGTCAAACGTACCAACATAACATGAGTAGGATATCATACTAGCTGAACATTATCATAAGTATAGGTCCAACATTGTTCACATGCATAACTTAGATAATTCAAAAACTTAAATAGATCTATCCACCAGCACTTCCACACACATCATCATTGCCTTTCCTGCTCTGCTCCCCTTAAACAATCCATTCCTTGCCTTTATCTACAGTACAAGGAAAACGTGTAGATATAAGCCAAAGGCTTAGTGAGATCCTTGCCTACCCATAAATCCGAAAACACATAACATAACATAACATGTAGAAACCATAGCATAGCATAACATAGCATGGAGAATCATAACATAGAACATATCTTATCATGTAAAAACCATAACATCTCATAACATAACATGAGGGAAAACAGAACATAATATATCATATCACATAAGGAGCATAACATATCAGAGTATAGCATGTGAGTGTATATCATGATTCATATCACATTCTGTAAGCACATATCATGAAGCCTATCATATCATGTAAACATGTATCATAACTCATACCTGTTCATAAAGGTGCATAAACATAATTTCATAATATGTGCATGTAGATGCAATATGTATATTTTTAAAACATGTATCATGGAATGCACATATGCATCATGCTTCTTTCAAAACATATAGTATACATACTTGAATATCATATCATCATCATGAGAAGGGCCCCGGCTTGTACCACATGTAAACATAAATGCGCGCAATCCCTAGGACAGGGTAGCTAGCCCCGAACCTACTAGGGATCTAGGTCCGTTCATAGTCCGTCGACCTAGGGGCGTACTGAGGAGCCCATCCCTTAACGAGGTCCGTTCATAGTCCGTCGACCCCGGGGCGCTTATGGAGCCCACCCTTGGTACAAGCCATACAAAGTAAAATATCATGCATATCATATCTCATCATATCATACATGTCATAATTCATGTCATATCATGAAGAGAGCTCTTGATCCCCAACTTAAGGGAAGCATCTCTTTACCATAGCATGAAGAGTGCTCTTGGTCCCAACTTAAGGGAAGCAACTCTTTTTCATAACATGAAGAATGCTCTTGGTCCCAACTTAAGGGAAGCAACTTTTTAGGCTTTTCTTCTTACATAAGCCATTCACACATGCATTATATAACATGTTCTTAACATAACATAAAGTATAACATCTTATTTTCTTATCATCAACCTTGGCATATCATCTCATGAACTTAGCATAACATATCATGAACATGGCATATCATATCATGAGTCTAGCATATCATATCATGACCATAGCCTATCATGTCATAAGTCTATCATATCATATCATAAACATGGCACATCTTATCATAAGACATAGAAATGTAACATATCGTAAAGCATATTTTCATCACATCATAAAGCATGAAAGCTTAATCTACTTACATATCAAAGGCTACATATCATGAAAATACATAAGCATGTTTGGTTAGGTTTAAACTCTTTCCTAACCCAATTAATCCATCTTGGCTGAACCATATCAGTAGGTTTCAACCTCATTTTATTCCATATGAAGCATAGAACTTATCCACATAACATGTAAACTTGATCTAAGCACATACAAGACATTATACTTCATGAATAAGCATGTTTGAGTTAAAAACTCTAACCTTAACCCATTTATCTCAATTTGGCCGAAACATATCAGTAGGGTTCTTATATCATTTGGTTCCATATGAAGCATAGAACTTATCCACATAACATGTAAACTTGATCTAAGCACATACAAGGCATTATACTTCATGAATAAGCATATTTGAGTTCAAAACTCTAACCCTAACCCATTTATTTCAATTTGGCCGAAACATATCAGTAGGGTTCTTATATCATTTGGTTCCATATGAAGCATAGAACTTATCCACATAACATGTAAACTTGATCTAAGCACATACAAGGCATTATACTTCATGAATAAGCATGTTTGAGTTCAAAACTCTAACCTTAACCCATTTATCTCAATTTGGCCGAAACATATCAGTAGGGTTTCATATCATTTTATTCCATAAGAAGCATAAGACTTAAACATGTAACATGCACATTTAGTCTAAGTACCTATAGAGCATTGTACAAGTACCTACAAGGCACTATACTTCATGAATAAGCCTATTTGAGTTCAAAACTCTAACCCTAACCCATTTATTTTCATTTGGCCGAAACATATCAGTAGGGTTTCATCTCTTTTTATTTCATAAGAAGCATAAGACTTAAACATGTAACATGCACATTTAATCTAAGTACCTATAGAGCATTGTACAAGTACCTACAAGGCACTATACTTCATGAATAAGCCTATTTGAGTTCAAAAACTCTAACCCTAATCCATTTATTTTCATTTGGACAAAACATATCAGTAGGGTTTCATATCATTTTATTCCATAAGGAGCATAAAACTTAAACATATAACAATCCCATTTAATCTAAGTGCATACAAGGTATTGTACTTCATGATCTAAGCATATTTGAGTTCAAAACTTTAACCCTAACCCATTTATTTCAATTTGGCCAAACATATCAGTAGGGTTTCATACCATTTTATTCCATAAGAAGCATAAAAACCTTGGTTATAAACATGTAAAAATTCATACATCACAAAGAGGTACAACAAGTATGGTTTCTATCTAAAATTCTTGACCTAAGGCCTTATAATCAATTTTGGCCGAACCATATAGATAGGTATCTCTTTTTTTTTTTTACAACATGAAGAATGAAGACTTAACTAACAACATGTGAAATTCATATATCATAGAGTAGAAAAATTAAGCATGTGATCAAAGAAAACTTGTTCTAGGTCCTCTCTTCCATCCTTGGCCGAAACATGCAATAAGGCTCTAAATTTCTCTTTTTCTTTTTCTATAACATGAAGCATCTCTTATCACTTGTTAACCCTAAGTGACTACCTATTCTTATCTTGACCACATTCTTGCAAGAAAATTTTTAGAGTTTCGAAAAACATTTTAAATCGAAGCTACTTGTACTGCAGTGAGGGGATACTCACTTCCTTGCGCTTGTTTTCCTTAGAGATTTAACCTTTGTTGTGGATCCTTCCTAGAGAGGGGAAGCTTCCTTGCTCCTTGGTCTCGGCAAGAAGAGGAAATGGTGAAGAAGAGGTCACGGTGGAGGAGGAGGGAGTAGGAAAGTGAATGAGGAAAAATGCCAACTCATTTTAATTTCCTCCTTTTATTCATCATGAGAGGAGGAAGGAAAAATATATTTTTCTTCCTCCTTTCCTTTACTCTCTTCATAATTAAGAGAAAAGTCTAGATACATCCCTTCTTGGTGAGTAAGAAAAGAATATTCTAGAGCATCTCTTCATTAGAGAGGAAGAAGACAACTCTCACTTCTCCTTCTAAGAGAAGAGTCTTTTCTTCTTACATTTAATTATGGTTTCCCACTCTTTTCTAACAATAATTTCTCTTGGTCTAGTGATTATCTTATTCAGGCATCTAATGAGAGATCTAGAGTTCAAGTCCTAGACCTTATATATTTTTATTTCTATTTTATTTGTTTAAGTGTTCGGCTAGGAGCAAAATTTAACTAAAGCATATATATTTTTTTCTTTATTCATGATAAAATATTCTAGAATTTTGCTAAGGACCCTATGGGTGTTACATCCACACGGACTCGTAGGTGGAGAAAAAAAATGCACAAAGAGGTGTGCTAGCACCTATGTGTGGTTCGGCCAAGTTGAGGAGGAGAGGGAGAGGGAGAGAGCTCCAAGTGGAAGAAGAAGGAATAATGAACTTGAATGAGGAAAATCAATTCCATTCCCATTCAAAAGTGGCCGGTCACTTTCAAAGTGTAACTCCCAAAAATTGCATTAAGTGCAATTAATGTGAAGCTATTAAAGAAAATGGCTTTGTAAATTCCATGAGGTGGCACCCATGATGATGTGGAGTAACATCATTGGTCCACATCAATGCCAACTCACCAATGAGGTGGCATAAAGTCAAGTCAAACTTGACCTTTTATCTTCCTCTCAAGTCAAGTCAAACCTGACCAAATCTCTTCCATGGTTGATCTAATCTAACCATTTGATTCAAGCCAACTTAATATAATGAATCTAATTCATTAAATTAAGTTGATTTAATGAGTCATAAGCTAAATTAGACTCATTGAATACATGAATCCACTTGAGTCCAACTCAAGTTAGCCCAATTAGGATTACTCTTAATCCAATTTGATTCATCAAATGAATTTAATCCTCTTGGTTCATCATATGAACCTAATCTCCATCTAATTGTCCTTAGTGTGTGACCCTATAGGTTCTTGTAACGTTGGCAATGCCCTAAATTTTGGGTTCTTCGGGCCGCGAAAACCGCTTTTTCGCGTCGCGGAAACCCCGAGTCACCCAAAGCCATGGATCTCGTGCAAAGATTCGTAAACAAAATTTTTCGAAAAACCTTTTCTTGTACGAGTTTGTAAAAACTTTAGATCTACACTAAAGTTAAGATCATTACCCTTGTAGCGAAGCCCTTCGCGTTCCCTCTTGTCCAAGATGTCGCCGGATCTCGAGAGTGTCAACGTAGACACTCCTCTAATGATATCCACACGAACAAGGAGTGTCTCTCACACTCAAAGGATGGAGAAGAGAGCCCCAAGTGTGCTAGCACTTTCTAGAGCTCTCGAATGGGATTGAAAAGAAGAAAAGAAGAAGGTACAAAAAGAAATCTTATACACTCACTAGTAGTATCCTTCCTTTGTGACCTTCACTCTTCCTTTGCTCTTGGATTCACTCAACCACCTTCTCCTCACCATGGAAGTCACGGCAACAGCAGCAAGAAGGAGGAAAAAAACTAGGAAGAAGATAACACCATTACCACACATCAATACACACTAAATGAAAAACAACTCATCCTTTAGTGTGGCCGGCCACACACATAACTCCCTCATTTAATGTGGCCGGCCACATAAAATGGGATGAGAGGTGTTGTAACCTCCATGAGGTGGCATGTGATGTGGCAAGGATGAGTCATCCTTATGATGTGGCAATACATCAAGTCAAACTTGATGTTTCAACTTCTACTTTGTCAAGTCAAACTTGACCAATTGTCTTCCTTGTTAAGTTCAATCCAACCTTTGATTCAAGTCAATTTCAATTTAATGAATCTCAATTCATTAATATAAATTAACTCAATGAATCAAATTTAAATTAGACTCATTCAATAATTGAATCTAATTGAGTCTAACTCAATAAGTCTAATTTGAATCCAATCTTTGGTGCATCATATGAACCTAATCCAATTGGTTCATCATATGAACCTAACCTCCATCCACTTGTTCTTTGTGTGTGACCCAATAGGTTCTTGTAACGTTGGCAATGTTTCTAAACTCCTTTAGAAACATAAGCAATGAGCGGCATCTAGCAATACATCATTGCTACCCATGTTACAAGAAATGTTGAGATCTAACATCACCTTGTGACTACTAATTGTGACTCCTCACAATATGTGACATTGTCCTTCTATCATAGACATCTAGATTGATCAATGTGAGGAATAGACCGTGTCATCCTCTAATCAATCTAAATCTTGAACTCCAAGTAGACTCACTCGATCAAATGAGCTCAACATCTAATGTTGACTCATTTGGGCATGGCCATGCATTTAGTGGTCTCACTCTATCAAGAATATCGATGTCGCTCCCGTCATATGGGAGGGATAGATCCCATCTACATCACTCACATCCCTCTGCATAATTCGTTACATACCCAGTAATCGCCTTTATAGTCCACCCAGTTACGGGTGACGTTTGACGAAACTAAAGTACATAACTCCTTATGTAGGGATCCATGGTGACTTCAGGTCCAAGGACTAATAGTCATACTAATAGCCACATGAGAAAGTATATGACACTCATATAATGATCCATGATACTTTCTCATGGCGGGTCATTCAGTATACATTCTCTAATGTATACCCATGTGTCAACTTGATATCTCCATATCCATGACTTGTGAGATCAAGTCATCGTGCTGACCTACATGCTAGTCTTATTGCATTAACATTGTCCCTGAATGTTAATACTCGACTAGGAATGATTTAGAGTAGTGTTCCCTATATCATCTCACTATCGATTCAACTAATCGATTGATATAGGTATCAACCTTCTACTCAAGGACGCTATTATACTTAGTCTATTTGATACTAATACAATTAAGTATAATAACCAAACAAATGCCTTTATTAATATACAAGAATATGATATACATGAGTCCATACAATCATCAAATGATTGGCTCTAGGGCTCTAACTAACAATCTCCCACTAGAACTAGTGCCAATCAGTATAGGCTCTAAGGCCTAAAGACCTAGTGTGACCATCATGCTTCCTCTTTGCCAAAGCCTTGGTCAAGGGATCTGCGATGTTAGCCTCTGTAGGTACTCTGCAAATCTTCACATCTCCTCTATAAATAATCTCTCGAATGAGATGGAAGCGCCGTAGTATGTGCTTGGTCCGCTGGTGTGAGCGAGGTTCCTTCGCCTGTGCTATAGCTCCATTGTTGTCACAATAGAGATCAACTGGGTCAGCAATGCTAGAAACCACCCTAAGTTCAGTGATGAACTTGCGGATCCAAACTGCCTCCTTTGCTGCCTTTGATGAAGCAATATACTCGGCCTCTGTTGTAGAATCAGCTACTGTGTCCTGCTTCGAACTCTTCCAACTCACAGCACCACCATTTAAGCAAAACACGAACCCTGACTGCGATCGGTAATCATCCTGATCGGTCTGGAAGCTGGCATCACTGTAACCCTTTACAGTTAGCTCATCATTGCCTCCATATATCAAGAAATATTCTTTAGTCCTTCTTAAGTACTTAAGAATATTCTTGACCGCTATCCAGTGACTTTCACCTGGATCTGACTGGTATCTGCTCGTCATGCTCAAAGCATACGAGACATCAGGTCGAGTACATAGCATGACGTACATGATCGATCCTATGGCTGAGGCATAAGGGATCTGATCCATGCGGTCTCTCTCCTCTCTATAAGAGGGACCTTGAGTCTTCGAAAGACTCACGCCATGTGACATCGGCAGAAATCCCTTCTTGGAGTTCTGCATGGCAAACCGAAGGAGTACCTTGTCAATATATGTACTCTGACTTAGGCCAAGCAATCTCTTAGATCTATCTCTATAAATCTGTATCCCTAGAATGCGGGATGCCTCACCTAAGTCCTTCATTGAGAAACAACTCTCTAGCCAGGTCTTGACAGACTGAAGCATAGGGATGTCCTTCCCAATGAGTAGTATGTCATCCACATACAATATGAGGAAGACAACTATATCCCCTTGAATTTTCTTGTAGACACAAGGCTCATCTTCGTTTTGATGAAACCAAACTGTGTGATTGCATCATCGAATCGAAGATTCCAGCTCCGAGAAGCTTGCTTTAGTCCATAAATGGACCTATGCAGCTTGCATACTCTGCTAGTATGCTGTGGATCTACAAAACCCTTAGGTTGTGTCATATACACATCCTCGAGCAGGTTTCCATTCAGAAATGCGGTTTTGACATCCATCTGCCATATCTCATAGTCATGGTAGGCTGCAATAGCAAGCATGATCCGAATAGACTTAAACATCGCTACTGGAGAAAAAGTTTCATCATAGTCAATACCATGAATTTGCTTGAAACCTTTAGCTACCAAGCGACCCTTATAGATAAGTACATCCATGTCAGTCTTTCTCTTAAAGACCCACTTACACCCAATGGGTTTTACCCCTTCAGGTGGATCAACCAAAGTCCATACTTGGTTGGTGTACATGGAATCCATTTCGGATCTCATGGCTTCTAGCCATTTCTTGGAATCTGGTCTCATCGCAGCTTCCTGATAGGTGGTAGGCTCATCCTCTATGAGCACAACGTCATCATGGTCAGACAAGAGAAATGAGTATCTCTCAGGCTGACGACGTACCCTATAGGACCTGCGAAGAGGTATGTCTACTTGAACTGGTTGTTGTTCCTCAACTCTTTGTGGAACAACATCATCCACAACACTTTGTCGTTCCAGTTCAACTTCCATCGAGGCATCAGTGCTATTGTTCGCATCTTGAACTTCTTCAAGATCGAACGCGCTCCCACTAGTCTTTCTAGAAACAAAGTCCCTTTCTAGAAAGACCCCAGTCTTTGCCACAACTACCTTGTGCTGACTGGGAATGTAGAAGTAATATCCCTTAGTTTCCTTGGGATATCCGATGAAATAGCACTTGTCGGATTTGGTTCCTAATTTGTCTGAGACTTGAAGTTGAACGTAAGCCTCACAACACCAAATCCTCATGAAAGACACCTGGGAATCTCTCCCAGTCCATATCCTATTTGGTGTCTTTATCACGGCCTTTGATGGAACCTGGTTGAGTATGAAAGTTGCCGTGTCTAGAGCATAACCCCAGAGGTATGTCGGAAGATCTGTGTGACTCATCATAGACCGTACCATATCTAATAAGGTACGATTCCTCCTTTCAGACACACCATTCCACTGTGGTGTTCCAGGAGGAGTGAGTTGGGATAGAATCCGACACTCAGCTAAATAGTCACGAAACTCATAGCTTAAGTATTCACCACCTCGATCTGATCGAAGTATTTTAATACTCTTGCCAAGCTGGTTCTGTACTTCATTCTTGAATTCTTTGAACTTTTCAAAGGATTCGGACTTATGTGTCATCAAGTACACATAACCATATCTACTGAAGTCATCAGTAAACGTGATGAAGTACCTATAACCGCCTTCAGCAGCGACATTGAAAGGGACATATACATCACTATGTATGAGTCCTAACAGATCAGTCGCTCTCTCGCTGTGCCCACTAAAGGGAGTCTTGGTCATCTTGCCTCGTAGGCATGACTCGCATATCTCATATGATTCTAAATCAAATGAGTCCAGCAAACCATCCTTATGGAGCTGGGATAAGCGCTTGTCATTTATATGACCTAAGCGACAGTGCCAGAGATAGGTGTGGTTCATATCGTTCGATTTGAACCTCTTAGTACTAACGTTATAGATAGAGCTCTCAAGATCTAGAATATAGAGTCCATTCATCAGAGGTGCACTACAATAGAACATATCGTTTAAATAGACAGAACAACATTTGTTCTTTATTATAAACAAGAATCCTTTCTTGTCCAAACAAGAAACTGATATAATGTTCTTAGTCAATGCATGCATATAACAACAATCGTCTAACTCTAGTATAAGCCCAGAGGGCAGAGATAGAAAATAAGTCCCTACAGCAACAGCAGCAACCCGTGCTCCATTGCCTACTCGTAGGTCTATCTCGCCCTTTGTCAATGCTCTGCTATTTCTCAGTGCTTGTACACTAGTACAAATGTGCGAAGCACATCCGGTATCTAATACCCATGACGAAGAAATAGAGAGGTTGACTTCTATAACATTTATACCTGAAGTAGAAATCTTATTTCTCTTGTTAAGATCTTCCAGGTATCCCGTGAAGTTCCTCCTCCAGTGCCCTGCTTGTCCTTGATATAGTTGACAAAGATGTGCAACCATATCGTAAGCACCCATCAACTCATGTTGCTTCTGAAGCTCAGAGTTCATGGTCGCGAGCATTAGACATGACACATCTAATGCGTCATCTTGATGCTTCTTGTAAGCATCTTTGTCAGCTCGCGGGGCATTGGCAGGAGGAGCCTCCGGAACGGGCTGCTCCAGAACGTACAGTTTACGTTCCTGAGTGAGAACTATTCTCAGGTTCCTGTACCAGTCCAGGAAATTTTCTCCGTTGAGTTTGTCCTTCTTAAGGACAGATCGCAGGGAGAAAATGTTCGTATTCGACGTCATGGCAATTCTACAACAGAAATAAATGCAGAAATAAGTATCATATTCTTTAAAATCATTTAATTAGGCCTTTAATTAAATGATGCTCTCACTGAATTCTATAATTCTTGTGGGACAAGATCCATATCATACTAACCCTTGAGTTAGCTTTGGCTAATACGCCCAAGGCTTAGTATGATCGGTAGGTAACGATTACCAATTACATCTCTATGCAACTCTTGTTTATAGAATCAATATCCGCATTTATATTAAAACTCGAATTAGCTTTGGCTAATATGCCCGAGAGTTAATATAGATGTGATTTTGACCTATCTTTTCCAACCGTTGGAATAATGCCTATAGTTGACTCGATCCAACCGAGTAACTAGGAATACTCAATCTAATTGAGTTTGTATTCACCCATGCGTTGATAGGCGGGATCAAGATTGTCCCTCCGTACCCTACCAAGATAATATGTATTGCTCTGCTTTGGCAGATTCAACAATACATGTGATCGAGGTAGTGATAGGTATCACGGCACGGTTAGGCATTTAGAGTTGGTTCGATCTAGATCTAATCTAATCGAGAAGGATGCATCTTGTGCACGACTTAGATCTAATCTAATCGCAAGGGTGCATCTTGTGCACGACTTAGATCTAATCTAATCGTTAAGGCAGTAATTAATTAATTAATTATTAAACATGCATCAGATACATAACAATTAATTAATTAATCTATTTGTGATTTATTCATGGCCCTACTACGATCTTCTCAAGCCAATGAGAAGATCGAATGGTCAACCTAGGGTCAACAACTTCTCCAAGCTCCTCACTTTGACCACCTTGTGTTGCTCGTGCCCGCCTCGGAACTCCGTCTCGTGTGGACCCTCCACTGCTCCAATTTGTACATTACAATTTGAAACTCGAGTTACATTCGAGTCTAAATCTAATTTACAACCAGAATAAGAGAAAGGCATGACGCGCAGGCCGTGAAAAAAAAATAAAATAGAGCACACACAATCATATGACGGCATGCAGGCCGTATTATGAATTACAATACAAATCTAATATTATTGGGTATTTTGGGCCATGACTATCACAAATTAATATATAATTCAAAATTATATATTTTTCATAATTTTTCTGTAATTTTAAAAATAATTTTTACAATTTTTATAAGTAAAATTTCCCGGCGGTCCCGTTTAGCGGTTTCGGGCGCAATCGCGGAACGGATCCCCTTGCAAGGCCCAGGGGTAGCGCCCCTACCCACGATCTAACCATCGCGAGGGTTCCTTTGCGATCCAACAGCGCCTAAACCCGCTGTCCCAAAACGATTTGGGTCGAGACATTGCCGTTTCGGAAAAATCTTCCCGGCGGGTTCGTTTTTAGCGATTTCGGGTGCAACCGCGGAGCAAATTCCCTTGCGGGGTTAGGGGCAATGCCCCTACCCACGATCTAACCATCGTGAGTTGCTCCTTTACGATCTAATGGCACCCGACCCAGTTGTCCCAAACGGATTTGGGGCAAAACGAAGGCGTTTAAAAGAAAACTTTCCGGTAGTCGAAGCCTACAAGTGCCGAGACACTTGTGCTTCGCTTCTACGGAAAAATTATTCATAAAAACTCTAAAAACTCAATTTTTACAGAAAATCACAGAAGGTATATTTTTCATAAAAATACAAATGAACTCGTACAAGTCTTTGCACGTGGCTCTGATACCACTGTTGGGTTCTTCGGGCCGCTGGAAACCCCGAGTCACCCAAAGCCATGGATCTCGTGCAAAGATTCGTAAACAAAATTATTCGAAAAACCTTTTCTTGTACGATTTTGTAAAAACTTTAGATCTACACTAAAGTTAAGATCATTACCCTTGTAGCGAAGCCCTTCGCGTTCCCGCTTGTCCAAGATGTCGCCGGATCTCGAGAATGTCAACGTAGACACTCCTCTAATGATATCCACACGAACAAGGAGTGTCTCTCACACTCAAAGGATGGAGAAGAGAGCCCCAAGTGTGATAGCACTTTCTAGAGCTCTCGAATGGGATTGAAAAGAAGAAAAGAAGAAGGTACAAAAAGAAATCTTATACACTCACTAGTAGTATCCTTCCTTTGTGACCTTCACTCTTCCTTTGCTCTTGGATTCACTCAACCACCTTCTCCTCACCATGGAAGTCACGGCAACAGCAGCAAGAAGGAGGAAGAAAACTAGGAAGAAGATAACACCATTACCACACATCAATACACACTAAATGAAAAACAACTCATCCTTTAGTGTGGCCGGCCACACACATAACTCCCTCATTTAATGTGGCCGGCCACATTAAATGGGATGAGAGGTGTTGTAACCTCCATGAGGTGGCATGTGATGTGGCAAGGATGAGTCATCCTTATGATGTGGCAATACATTAAGTCAAACTTGATGTTTCAACTTCTACTTGGTCAAGTCAAACTTGACCAATTGTCTTCCTTGTTGAGTTCAATCCATCCTTTGATTCAAGTCAATTTAAATTTAATGAATCTCAATTCATTAATATAAATTGACTCAATGAATCAAATTTAAATTAGACTCATTCAACAATTGAATCTAATTGAGTCTAACTCAATAAGTCTAATTTGAATCCAATCTTTGGTGCATCATATGAACCTAATCCAATTGGTTCATCATATGAACCTAACCTCCATCCACTTGTTCTTTGTGTGTGACCCAATAGGTTCTTGTAACGTTGGCAATGTTTCTAAACTCCTTTAGAAACATAAGCAATGAGTGGCATCTAGCAATACATCAATGCTACCCAAGTTACAAGAAATGTTGAGATCCAACATCACCTTGTGACTACTAATTGTGACTCCTCACAATATGTGACATTGTCCTTCTATCCTAGACATCTAAATTGATCAATGTGAGGCATAGATCGTGTCATCCTCTAATCAATCTAAATCTTGAACTCCAAGTAGACTCACTCGATCAAATGAGCTCAACATCTAATGTTGACTCATTTGGGCATGGCCATGCACTTAGTGGTCTCACTCTATCAAGAATATCGATGTCGCTCCCGTCATATGGGAGGGATAGATCCCATCTACATCACTCACATCCCTCTGCATAATTCGTTACATACCCAGTAATCGCCTTTATAGTCCACCCAGTTACGCGAAACTAAAGTACATAACTCCTTATGTAGGGATCCATGGTGACTTCAGGTCCAAGGACTAATAGTCATACTAATAGCCACATGAGAAAGTATATGACACTCATATAACGATCCATGATACTTTCTCATGGCGGGTCATTCAGTATACATTCTCTAATGTATACCCATGTGTCAACTTGATATCTCCATATCCATGACTTGTGAGATCAAGTCATCGAGCTGACCTACATGCTAGTCTTATTGCATTAACATTGTCCCTGAATGTTAATACTCGACTAGAAATGATTTAGAGTAGTGTTCCCTATATCATCTCACTATCGATTCAACTAATCGATTGATATAGGTATGAACCTTCTACTCAAGGACGCTATTATACTTAGTCTATTTGACACTAATGCAATTAAGTATAATAACGAAACAAATGCCTTTATTAATATAAGAGAATATGATATACATGAGTCCATACAATCTTCAAATGATTGGCTCTAGGGCTCTAACTAACACTAAACCCATTTAGGAGCATAAGTAATGAGCGGTATCTAACAACACATCATTACTACCTAAGTTACAAGAATGTTGAGATCCAACATCACCTTGTGACTACTAATTGTGACTCCTCACAATATATGACAAGTGTCCTTCTATCCTAGACATCTAGATTGGTCAATGTGAGGCATAGACTGTATCATCCTCTGACCAATCTAAATCTTGAACTCCAAGTAGACTCACTAAATCAAATGAGCTCAATATCCTATATTGACTCATTTGGGCATGGCCATGCACTTCGTGGTCTTACTCTATCAAGAATACCGATGTCTCTCCCATCATATAGGAGGGATATATCCCATCTACATCACTCACATCCCTCTGCATAATTTGTTATATACCCAGTAATCGCCTTTATAGTCCACCCAGTTACAGGTGACGTTTGACGAAACCAAAGTACATAACTCCTTATGTAGGGATCTATGGTGACTTCAGGTCTAAGTACTAGTAGTTATACTAATAGCCACATGAGAAAGTATATGACACTCATATAACGATCCATGATACTTTCTCATGGCGGGTCATTCAGTATACATTCTCTAATGTATACCCATGTGTCAACTTGATATCTCTATATCCATGACTTGTGAGATCAAGTCATCGAGTTGACCTACATGCTAGTATTATTACATTAACATTGTACCTGAATGTTAATACTCGACTTGGAATGATTTAGAGTAGTGTTCCCTATATCATCTCACTATCGATTCAACCAATCGATTGATATAGGTAAGAACATTCTACTCAAGGACGTTATTACACTTAGTTTATTTGGCACCAATACAAGTAAGTATAATAACCAAAAACTAAATGCCTTTATTTATATAGAATATGATACAACAGGTCCAAAATACAATCATCAAATGATTGGCTCTAGGGCTCTAGCTAACAATCTCCCACTAGCACTAGTGCCAATCAGTGTAGGCTCTAAGGCCAAATGACCTACTGTGACCATCATGCTTCCTCTGTGCCAAAGCCTTGGTCAAGGGATCTGCGATGTTAGCCTCTGTAGGTACTCTGCAAATCTTCACATCTCCTCTCTCGATGATCTCTCGAATGAGATGGAAGCGCCGTAGTATGTGTTTGGTCCGCTGGTGTGAGCAAGGTTCCTTCGCCTGTGCTATAGCTCCATTGTTGTCACAATAGAGCTCAATGGGGTCAGCAATGCTAGGAACCACCCCAAGTTCAGTGATGAACTTGCGGATCCAAACTGCCTCCTTTGCTGCCTCTGATGCTGCAATGTACTCGGCCTCTGTTGTAGAATCAGCTACTGTGTCCTGCTTCGAACTCTTCCAGCTGACAGCACCACCATTAATGCAAAATATGAACCCTGACTGCGATCGGTAATGATCCTGATCGGTTTGGAAACTGGCATCACTGTAACCCTTTACAGCTAGCTCATCATTGCCTGCATATATCAAGAAATATTCTTTAGTCCTTCTCAAGTACTTAATAATATTCTTAACCGTTATCCAGTGACTTTCACCTGGATCTGACTGGTATCTGCTCGTCATGCTCAAAGCATACGAGACATCAGGTTGAGTACATAGCATGACGTACATGATCGATCCTATGGCTGAGGTATAAGGGATCTGATCCATGTGGTCTCTCTCCTCTCTAGAAGAGGGTCCTTGAGTCTTCGAAAGACTCACGCCATGTGACATCGGTAGAAATCCCTTCTTGGAGTTCTGCATGGCAAACCGAAGGAGTACCTTGTCAATGTATGTACTCTGACTTAGGCCAAGCAATCTCTTAGATCTATCTCTATAGATCTGTATCCCTAGAATGCGGGATGCCTCACCTAAGTCCTTCATTGAGAAGCAACTCCCTAGCCAGGTCTTGACAGACTGAAGCATAGGGATGTCCTTCCCAATGAGTAATATGTCATCCACATATAATATGAGGAAGACAACTATATCCCCTACAACCTTCTTGTAGATACAAGGCTCATCTTCATTCTTGATGAAATCAAACTGTTTGATTGCATCATCAAATCGAAGATTCCAACTCCGAGAACCTTGCTTTAGTCCATAAATGGACCTATGCAGCTTGCATACTCTACTAGTATGCTGTGGATCTACAAAACCCTCAGGTTGTGTCATGTACACATCCTTGAGTAGGTTTCCATTTAGAAACGCGGTTTTGACATCCATCTGCCATATCTCATAGTCATGGTAGGCTGCAATAGCAAGCATGATCCGAATGGACTTAAACATCGCTATTGGAGAAAAGGTTTCATCATAGTCAATACCATGAATTTGCTTGAAACCTTTAGCTACCAAGCGACCCTTATAGATAAGTCCATCCATGTCAGTCTTTCTCTTAAAGACCCACTTACACCCAATGGATTTTATCCCTTCAAGTGGATCAACCAAAGTCCATACTTGGTTGGTGTACATGGATTCCATTTCGGATCTCATGGCCTCCAGCCATTTCTCGAAATCTGGTCTC
This sequence comes from Zingiber officinale, assembly GCF_018446385.1. NCBI lineage: Eukaryota > Viridiplantae > Streptophyta > Magnoliopsida > Zingiberales > Zingiberaceae > Zingiber > Zingiber officinale. The sequence goes on along the minus strand of NC_055994.1, from coordinate 47,917,469 downwards.
ATCACAACTTCTTGATAGGTGGTAGGCTCATCTTCTATGAGCACAATGTCATCATGGTCAGACAAGAGAAATGAGTATCTCTCAGGCTGACGACGTACCCTATCAGACCTGCGAAGAGGTATGTCTACTTGAACTGATTGTTGTTCCTCAACTCCTTGTGGAACAACATCATCCACAACATTTTGTGATTCCAGTTCAATTTCCTTCGAGGCATCAGTGCTATTGTTCGCATCTTGAACTTCTTCAAGATCGAACGTGCTCCCACTAGTCTTTCTAGAAACAAAATCCCTTTCTAGAAAGACCCCAGTCTTTGCCACAACTACATTGTGCTGACTGGGAATGTAGAAGTAATATCCCTTAGTTTCCTTGGGATATCCAATAAAATAGCACTTGTCGGATTTGGGTCCTAATTTGTCTGAGACTTGACGTCTAACGTACGCCTCACAACCCCAAATCCTCATTAAAGACACCTGGGCATCTCTCCCAGTCCATATCCTATATGGTGTCTTTTTCACGGCCTTGGATGGAACTCGATTGAGTATAAAAGCTGTCGTGTCTAGAGCATAGCCCCAAAGGTATGTCGGAAGATCTGTGTGACTCATCATCGATCGTACCATATCTAATAGGGTACGATTCCTCCTTTCGGATACACCATTCAACTGTGGTGTTCCAGGAGGAGTGAGTTGGGATAGAATCTCACACTCAGCTAGATAGTCACGGAACTCATGGCTAAGGTATTCTCCACCTCGATCGGATCGAAGTATCTTAATACTCTTGCCAAGTTGGTTCTGTACTTCATTCTTGAATTCTTTGAACTTTTCAAAGGATTCAGACTTATGTGTCATCAAGTACACATAACCATATCTACTGAAGTCATCAATAAATGTGATGAAGTACCTATAACCGCCTCTAGCAGCGACATTGAAAGGGCCACATACATCACTATGTATGAGTCCTAACAAATCAGTCGCTCTCTCGCTGAGCCCACTAAAGGGAGTCTTGGTCATCTTGCCTCGTAGGCATGACTCGCATACCTCATATGATTCAAAATCAAATGAGTCCAGCATACCATCCTTATGGAGCTGGGATAAGCGCTTGTCATTTATATGACCTAAACGACAGTGCCAGAGGTAGGTTTTGTTCATGTCATTTGACTTGAACCTCTTGGTATTTATGTTATAGATAGGTCTCTCAAGGTCTAGAATATAGAGTCCGTTTATCAGAGGTGCACTACAATAGAACATATCGTTTAAAAAGACGGAACAACATTTGTTCTTTATTGTAAACAAGAAACCTTTCTTGTCCAAACAAGAAACTGATATAATGTTCTTACTTAATGCAGGCACATAACAACAATCGACTAACTCTAGTACAAGCCCAGAGGGCAGAGATAGAAAGTAAGTCCCTACAGCAACAGCAGCAACCCGTTCTCCATTGCCTACTCGTAGGTCCACCTCGCCCTTTGTCAATGCCCTGCTATTTCTCAGTGCCTGCACATCAGTACAAATGTGAGAAGCACATCCAGTATCTAATACCCATGATGTAGAAATAGATAGATTGACTTCTATAACATATATACCTGAAGTGGGAGTCTCACTTCGCTTCTTCTTAAGATCCTCCAAGTATACCTTGCAGTTCCTCTTCCTGTGCCCGGTCTGACTGCAGTGGAAGCAGGTAGCATCCTTGGCGACCCCTCCTTTAGGCTTCAGTGCCTTGCCTTTGCCCTTGGCTTGGGACTTTCCTTTGCCTTTGGGCTTGCCCTTGCACTTATGTTTCTGAACCATCATAACAGTGTTGGGCTTCGCCTTCTTAAGGTTTAGCTCAGCAGTTCTTAACATGCTAAGCAGCTCGGGCAGTGGCTTGTCAATCTCGTTCATATTGTAGTTTAGAACGAATTGACTGTAGCTATCCGGCAAGGATTGCAAGATCAGGTCAGTAGCCAGCTCTTGGCCAAGAGGGAACCCCAACCTTTGTAGGTTCTCTATGTACCCAATCATTTTGAGTACATATGGGCCTACTGGAGCCCCGTCTGACATCTTGCACTGAAACAATGCCCTTGAGATCTCAAATCTCTCATGCCTCACTTGACCTTGATACAGTTGACGAAGATGTTCAACCATATCGTAAGCGCCCATTAATTCGTGTTACTTCTGAAGCTCAGAGTTCATGGTCGCGAGCATTAGACATGACACATCTAATGCGTCATCTTGATGCTTCTTGTAAGCATCTTTGTCAGCTCGCAGGGCATTGGTAGGAGGAGCCTCCGGAATGGGCTGCTCCAGAACGTACAGTTTACGTTCCTGAGTGAGAACTATTCTCAGGTTCCTGTACCAGTCCAGGAAGTTTGCTCTGTTGAGCTTGTCCTTCTCAAGGACAGATCGCAGGGAGAAGGTGTTCGTATTCGACGTCATGGTAATCTACAACAGAAATAAAAGAAGAAATAAATATCATATTCTAAATCATTTAATTAGGCCTTTAACTAAATGATGCTCCCATTGAATTATATAATTCATGTGGGACAAGATCCACATCATACTAACCCTTGAGTTAGTTTTGGCTAAAACGCCCAAGATTTAGTATGATCGGTTGGTAATGATTACCAATTACATCTCTATGCAACTCTTCTTTATAGGATAAAATCCGCATTTATATTAAAACTCGAGTTAGCTTTGGCTAATACGCACGAGAATTAATATAAACAAGATTTTATCCTACCTTTCCAACTATTGGAAGAATGCCTATAGTTGTACTCGATCCAACCGAGTAAACTAGGAATACTCAATCTAATTGAGTTTGTATTCACCCATGCGTTGATAGGCGGGACCAAAATTGTCCCTCCGTACCCTACCAAGATAGTATGTGTTGCTCTGCTTTGGCAGATTCAACAACAGCATGCGATCGAGGTAGTGGTAGGTATCACGGCATGGTAGGCATTACGAGTTGACGAGATTTAGATCTAATCTAAATGATGATGCGTATTAAATACTTTGATTTAGATCTAATCTAATCGTGGGGTGCATCATGTGCATGATTTAGATCTTATCTAATCGCTAGGCACTAATTAACTACTTAATTAAACATGCATCACATACATATAAGCAATTAATTAAATTATTTTGTGATTGTGTCATGGCCCTACTACGATCTTCTCAAGCCAATGAGAAGATCAGATGGTCATCCTAAGGTCAACAGCTTCTCAAGCTTCTTCCTTTGACCACCTTGTGTTGCTTGCGCCCTCCTCGTAACTCCGTCTCGTGTGGACCTTCCACCGCTTCAAAATTTACATTACAATTTTGAAACTTGAGTTACATTCGAGTCTAAATCTAATTTACAACTAGAATAAAAGAAAGGCACGACGCGCAGGTCGCGAGAAAAAAATAAAAATAAAAGTACAACACGCACATCACATCACGGCGCGCAGGCCATATTATGAATTACAACACAGATTATCCAATCAAATTGGGTCTTTGGGCCATGACTATCACAAAATTATTATATAATTCAAAATTATATATTTTTCATAATTTTCTGTAATTTTTCATAATTTTACAGATTTTATGAGTAAATTTTTCCCGGCGGTCCCGATTAGCGATTTTGGGCGCAATCGTGGAACGAATCCCCTTGTGGGGCCAGGGGCAGCGCCCCTACCAGCGATCTAACCATCGCGAGGGTTCCTTTGCGATCTAATGGTGCCTTAGTCCGCTGTCCCAAAAATATTTGGGGCGAAACCAAGCCATTTTTGGAAAAATCTTCCCGGTAGCGAAAGCCTACAAGTGCCGAAACACTTGTGCTTCGCTTCTACGAGAAAATTACCCATTAAAACTATAAAAACATGAATTTACAGAAAGTTTATAGATCTATATTTTTTATAAAAATATGAATCTAAACTCGTACTCGCTTCGCACGTGGCTCTAATACCACTGTTGGGTTTTTCGGGCCACGAAAACCGAGTTTTCTCGTCGCGGAAACCCCGAATCACCCTAGCCAACGGATCTCGTGCGAAGAAAAGATTTCAAAATAAAATTACAAGTACGAGTTTCTACTTAGATCTACTCCTAGATCTACATGAAAAGAGTTATACCTTCGGTGCGTGCCCTTTGCGTATCCCGCTCGTTCAAAATGCCGAATCTCAAGAGTATCAAGATAGATACTCCTCTAGAAGTATCCACACGGACTCATAGGTGGAGAAAAAAAACACAAAAAGATGTGTGCTAGCACCTATGTGTGGTTCGTCCAAGTTCAGGAGGAGAGGGAGAGGGAGAGAGCTCCAAGAGGAAGAAGAAGGAATAATGCACTTGAATGAGGAAAATTAATTCCATTCCCATTCAAAAGTGGCCGGCCACTTTCAAAGTGTAACTCCCAAAAATTGCATTAAGTGCAATTAATGTGAAGCTATTAAAGAAAATGGCTTTGTAACTTCCATGAGGTGGCACCCATGATGATGTGGAGTAACATCATTGGTCCACATCAATGCCAACTCACCAATGAGGTGGCATAAAGTCAAGTCAAACTTGGCCTTTTATCTTCCTCTCAAGTCAAGTCAAACTTGACCAAATCTCTTCCATGGTTGATCTAATCTAACCATTTGATTCAAGCCAACTTAATATAATGAATCTAATTCATTAAATTAAGTTGATTTAATGAGTCATAATCTAAATTAGACTCATTGAATACATGAATCCACTTGAGTCCAACTCAAGTTAGCCCAATTAGGATTACTCTTAATCCAATTTGATTCATCAAATGAATTTAATCCTCTTTGTTCATCATATGAACCTAATCTCCATCTAATTGTCCTTAGTGTCTGACCCTATATGTTCTTGTAACGTTGGCAATGCCCTAAACCCATTTAGGAGCATAATTAATGAGCGGTATCTAGCAACACATCATTACTACCCAAGTTACAAGAATGTTGAGATCCAACACACCTTGTGACTACTAATTGTGACTCCTCACAATATATGACAAGTGTCCTTCTATCCTAACCATCTAGATTGGTCAATGTGAGGCATAGACCGTGTCATCCTCTGACCAATCTAAATCTTGAACTCCAAGTAGACTCACTAAATCAAATTAGCTCAATATCCTATATTAACTCATTTGGGCATGGCCATGCACTTCGTGGTCATACTCTATAAAGAATACCGATGTCTCTCCCGTCATATAGGAGGGATAGATCCCATCTACATCACTCACATCCCTCTGCAAAATTTGTTATATACCCAGTAATCGCCTTTATAGTCCACCCAGTTACGTGTGACGTTTGACGAAACCAAAGTACATAACTCCTTATGTAGGGATCTATGGTGACTTCAGGTCTAAGGACTAGTAGTCATACTAATAGCCACATGAGAAAGTATATGACACTCATATAACGATCCATGATACTTTCTCATGGCGGGTCATTCAGTATACATTCTCTAATGTATACCCATGTGTCAACTTGATATCTCTATATCCATGACTTGTGAGATCAAGTCATCGAGTTGACCTACATGCTAGTCTTATTGCATTAACATTGTCCCTGAATATTAATACTCGACTATGAATGATTTAGAGTAGTGTTCCCTATATCATCTCACTATCGATTCAACCAATCGATTTATATAGGTAAGAATCTTCTACTCAAGGACGTTATTACACTTAGTTTATTTGGCACCAATACAAGTAAGTATAATAACCAAAAACCAAATGCCTTTATTTATATAGAATATGATACAACTGGTCCAAAATACAATCATCAAATGATTGGCTCTAGGGCTCTAGCTAACACACGGGAGAGAGCTGACGGGCTCGGTGCAACCGAGGGACGAAGACTGCGGACGAGTACGCTAGAGGACGAGAAGGAATCATGCGACGACTCCGAGGGACAAGGTGCCGCAGCGGAAGCCTCCTCGAGAAGACCGGAAGTTGGGTTCGGGTGAGCCCTTTTCCGGATGGCAGAGATCACCCAAGCGAGCGGATCCAGAGGAGAAGAACCGGACTGTGGCGGGACTGAACCAGAGAAGATGTCCCTGACGAAAAGGTCAACATCTGTTGACTTTGGGCTCGGGGGCGTCCAGAGCAGCCCGGGGCGCTCGGAATGGCTCCGGGCGCCCGGACCAGGATAGTTGACCAGATCGCGTCAAACGCGATCTGAACGTTGGGGATAAAGTTTTATCCCCCCAGGGCGCCCAGAACCCCTTCGGGGCGCCCCGACCAAGACTATAAATATAGCCTTGGTCCAGAAGCTTTTTAACGAACACCTGTAATTCATTTCCGACGCTTGTGTGGTACTAGAATTAAGCTTATGTTTCTGCGCTTTAATGTTGTAAGAGACTTCTCCGCCTGAAGGAGTTTTTAGTGCTTAATCTTCCTTGGATTAACATCCACATCGGTTGTAACCAAGTAAATCTTGTGCCTTGTCTTTTTAATGTTTTATTTATCTGCTTTGTTTATTTTACAAGTGTTAGCTTAAAGAGTTCGAGGAAGGGTTGTTTGTTTTTGTTGTTGTAGGATATCCAACAAACCCCCTTCCAGTCGGCCGCAACGATCCTACAAGTGGTATCAGAGTCGAGACACCTTAGAAGGACTAACTGCAGTCTGAAGCAAAAAAATGATGGCCGGAGCTAGCGAATATCCACCTGCATTCGAAGGGGAGTTTTCTTCATAGAAGAAACAAATGAAGGTATATCTAAACTCTGATTCTGGTATTTTTTCAATAATGAAATTTGGTTATGAAGAACCGAAGAACGTGAATGGAGAAGAAATCGATTTACGCCTCTGGACCAACAAACAACGTAACGAATCGATGGCAAACAGACGGGCAGAATTTCATCTTCTAACCGTAATACCAAATGAAGATCTCGACTGATTCGGCGAATACAAAAGCGCAATAGAACTTTGGAAAAAGTTCTTAAAACTCTACGAAGAACCGGTTGAAGCCATCCCCTCAATAGACATCAAGCCGTCATCAGAAGAATCTGAGACGGAAGAAATTATCGAGACAACCCCAACAACCGAAGTACATTCCGAGGACACAGAAAACCTTTATTCAAACAGCATCGGTGAAGGGGGAGAATCTTCGGAAGAAAGTAATTCAACAGGGGGAGAACTAACGGTCGACGAGGTAAGTAAGGTATGGACTCGAACCTCTGATCAATTGGTTCAATCAATCAAAAAATTTCCTGAAGATATTTGTGAACCAGAATTTGAATCATCGAAAGAATTTTTTTAATTACAAAATGTTTTGACGAAAGATTCTTGCAAACTAGAAATATTATCGAAAGAGTTTTTCAAACTTCAAAATGTTTTGATGAAAGATTCTTGCAAATTATAAATTATTTTGTCAAAAGAATTTTGTAAATCAGAAATATTGACAAAAGATTCTTGTAAGTTACAAAATATTTGGTCGAACGAATCTTACAAATTACGAAATATTTTTTCGAACAAAGTTTGCAAATTAGAGATATTATCAAAAGAGTTTTTCGGAGTAGAAAATTTATTATCCACAGATTTTTGCAAATTAAAATTTATGTTGTCAAAATACTTTTGCAAATTACAAAATATTTTGATGAACGAAGTTTGCAAATCAGAAGTATTGTCGAAAAACTTTATCAAGTTTATTTTATCGAAATATCTTTGCAAATTAGGAATTCAAAATACAATAGTAAATAACATGTTACAATTTGTACAAATTTCTACATGTTCAAATTTTCATGCTTCAAAGTTAAAAAATTATGATAAATTAAAATGGAAATTTAAAATTTTCTGATAAAAGCATTAGAATAAAATAAATAAATAATTGCATAGAATTTTTTTTTAATGTTATCAATTTTCTTGCATAAAGTTTTGGACTTAGAAAGATGTTTCCTGATGACGAAAACTAAGAAATTTTTCAAAAGTTATTTTTGACTTAGAAATTTTTCCTTGACTTGGAAATATTTTTCCTTGAAAATCACTGAAATATATTTTCATAATTTTTCTAAATGTCAAACCCTTAGATTCTTTTTGTACCCCATTTTTTTTATGTGATCAAAGGGGGAGAAGAAAGTATAAGTCTAGGGGGAGGTAGAAATTGAAATTGTAAATAGAAAATTGTTTAATTTTCATATCTATTTTTGTCCCTAACTTAACTTAGGTTGCTCATATCTAAAAGGGGGAGATTGTTGGAACCCCAAGGTTATTTTGGTGTGATCAATAAGTTAAGTTAGGTCCTGTGTTGTTTTTAACCTTGTGTCTAAGTGTGCAGGAGCTTAGGAGCACAAGTACTCGAGCGGAAGACGCGGCTAGCGAGAAGGACGGCACGGGGAGAGAGCCGATGGGCTTGGTGCGTCTGAGGGACAAGGTTCTGCGGAAGAGTACCCCGATGGACGAGAAGGAAGCGTGCGCTGGTTCCGAGGGACGAGAAGCCGGAGCAGAAGATTGCTCGGGGAGCAAGAGACGCAGCTAGAGAGAAGGTCGGCACGGGAGAGAGCTGACGGGCTCGGAGCAACCGAGGGACGAAGACTGCGGACGAGTACGCTGGCGGACGAGAAGGAATCATGCAAGGACTCCGAGGGACGAGGAGCCGGAGTGGAAGCCTGCTCGAGAAGACCGAAATATGGGTTCGGGGCACCCGGAGCAGCCCGGGGTGCACAGAATGGCTCCGGGTGCCTGGACCAGGATAGTTGACCAGATCGCGTCAAACGCGATCTGAATGTTGGGGATAAAGTTTTATCCCCCCAGGGCACCCGGAACCCCTTCGGGGTGCCTCGACCAAGACAATAAATATAACGTTGGTCCAGAAGCTTTTTAACGAACACCTGTAATTCATTTCCAACGCATGTGTGCTACTAGAGTTAAGCTTCTGTTTCTACGCTTCAACGTTGTAAGAGGCTTCTCCACCTGAAGGAGTTTTTAGTGCTTAATCTTCCTTGGATTAACAACCACATCGGTTGTAACCAAGTAAATCTTGTGCCTCATCTTTTTAATGTTTTATATATCTGCTTTGTTTATTTTACAAGTGTTAGCTTAAAGAGTTCGAGGAAGGGTTGTTCATTTTTGTTGTTGCAGAATATCCAACAAACCCCCTTCCAGCCGGCCGCAACGGTCCTACAAAAGACTCTACCTAAAGAAATGGGAGAGAACAGTAAGCCAAGAGGGAGTACAAAGGGGAGAACCAACCTCCTTTGTAGTGCACGGCACGTGACACGGCCGTGTGGATTCACACGGCCATCACTTGTCCCCTCTCGGCCTGGGTGACCTGGCCGTGTGGATTCACATGGCCATCACCAGCTCCTTCTCGGCCAGGGTGCCATGGCCGTGTAATTTCACACAATCGTGCACCTCTTCCAGTCGGCCGTAGTGACACGACCATGTGGCTACACACGGTCGCGCATCACTTTTGGTCTCGGTTAAGGTGACACGGCCGTGTGAAGCAACCAACCATGAACCTCTTCTTCTTGGGTAAGATGACATGGCCGTGTGGTTTCACACGGTCATGCACCCCTTCATCACAATCGAGGTGACACGGCCGTGTGAGATACATGGTCGTGCCGCTCTTCCTTACTGCCAGATGACATGGTCATGTAGAAGCCACATGATCGTGCCCTACTCCAGCAGGGAAGGCCTTACACGGCCATGTGGCGCACACGGTCGTGCCCAAACTTGGGTTTGGTAAGGCCACACGGTCGGTCTTCACCACACGGCCATAGCATGCCCCTTCAAGAGTAGGGCCAAAGGGCTGTTTCGAGTCACACGGTCCTGACCCCGTCGCAACTATAGGGTACCTCTCAGCTCTGCTTCTCTCCAAACCATGGTTTAATAGTCTAAACAAGTTCAGAGTAGATTTCTGAATCGAGCGATGTGCAAATAACAATGTCCTTAGAAGTTATGAAAAGAGTAACGTCCGTACACTAAGTTAGGGTTTTCAGAAAGGCGGTCGTTACAGAAAGTCCTTAAGTGTATGCATCATCGATAGTATCTAATTGTGTTACACATTCCCCCATAGTTATATATTATGCTTTAATAGTGGATAATGCAATACAATATTATTTTTTACTGCACCAGCTAACTAGGCTTTGACCTAACAATTGAAAAAAACCATATGTACTTTTTCTGTCTAGTTTACATCCAACATGAAGGATTAGAAAAGTGATAAAGGGGAAGAGGTGAATATCGCTTGCAAAAAATCATTTTTTCATATTATAAATAGAGATCAAAGTAAGCAGTGGAAAAAGATATCAAAAGCAATACACAAGAGACACAGTTAGTTAATTGGTTCGAAGCCTGTGTCGACTCCTACTCTTAGAACCGTGATACTTAATCATATCGTTGGAAAATTCACTAAAATCATTCTTTCTGTAACCTCCGAAAAGAAGTAATTTATACAATAAATAAATATACTACCAACTCTACTATCTCTTTATAAAATTAAAGCAATATAACAGGTTATACAGATAATGAGGATAGGAGATTAAGTGCTAATGTAAAAGAGTCTTTCGTAGTAGGAGTAGAGCTTGCACACGCAGTAACAACAACAACACTGATGATGAATAGATAGAATATCAGAAGAATGGACTAAAGTTCTGCTGGTTTGATGATCCTTTCGATTGACCAACCTCTCTATTGGTCAACTGATTACGTAGGCTTCCTTCTTTACCAAGATCTGATCTTTATATCATGAATGCATTTATTGTTTGGTCGATTGAAAGATCTGATCGGTCGACTGGTCACTGAAAATTTCTTCTTAGCTGAGATCTGATCTTTTATGTCATAAATGTCATTTAATGTTCAGTCGACAGATCCCTAGTTTTGGTCAATTGATACTCCTGAATACCAAATGTGTTCTACACGACATGAACTTTGTGTCATGCCATCTTGGTTTGATCGATTGAACCTTCTATTCAGTCGATCGATCCCATCAATTTCTGAAAAATAGAGTTATTTCGATGTAACAATAATATTTCTACAAAACAGAGTTAGAACAATATGAAATAATATGTGAGAAGGAGAATAGAGTAAAATCTATCTTAATCTCCACTAGGATCAGCGATCTAGGGGTTGCCACTTTGCGCGACATGACTTTGATGTGTGATATGGGTAAGGTTCTATGGGTCCCTGATAAGAAAAGAATAGGGGGTAAGAAAACCAAGAAGATAAGCCAATATCGACCGGGATATATCTCCAAGGGAGTTAAGTTTATATTGGTTAGGATACACCTCCCAGGGGGAGTTAGGTTTAGCCCGGCCGGGACATACCTCCCAGGGGAAGTTAGGCTAATATCGACCGGGATATACCTCCCAAGGGGAGTTAGTTTTATATCGGCCGGGACATACCTCCCAGAGGGAGTTAGGCTAATATCGGCAGGGACATACCTCGAAGGGGGAGATAGGTTTATATTGATCGAAATATACTTCCCAGGAGGAAGATCTATATGCCTCAAAAGGGGAATCCTCTCCGTTGGCAAGGTAAGTTCACAAGTTCACATCATCGTGCACACTGATAACCCTAATTTTCTCAGCTACTGTTCATCTTCTTCTTCCTTCATCCATACTGAGAGAGATCACTGACTTGAGCGTCGGAGGGCCTAGCCATGGATTCCCACCCCGGTCTTAGGTCACTGGATAGTGTTGGTTGGTTTCTTGTGCGCAGGAGGTCTTGGAAGCTTCGGATCTAGGTTTCCTCTCTTCAGATTTGGTTTTCTTCTTCATCATCGGGTCTTCATACGAGGAAATCCTCCGGTAATTCTACTTTTTTCCGATCCGCTTTAGGTTTCTCGGATTGGTATTCGGCAAACATTATTCTTCATCAGCACGACATTATCCTTCATCCGCACGACATTATCCTTCATCAGCACGAGGGGTTTCTTTCTTCCGAATCTCCGTCTTGTCCAGCTTCTCAGACAGGATCAAATTTGGCGCCGTATGTGGGAATCTCACCTGAATCTGAGACTACATGATGGAAGAGGCCGGAAAATCAAACCTACTTACTATCAGTCGTGAGGATTTGGATTTTCTCATCAACTCTCATGTACAGAAAACCTTGCAACAACAGCAACAACAACTTCAAGCCCACACTGGAGCTACTCTGCCAACAGCTCATAATCCGACAATATCAACTACCGAGCATCAGAAAAGAAAGGAGCTAGAAGAAGAGGAACATGCATATTTTTCTCCAATTGCTGTTTCTCCGACGAGACGTCCACGAGCCTTCCTTCGCACTCCTATGGAGCAGGGGGGTAGAAGGCCTGTGTTCCAAAGAATCCTCTGGTGAAGCACCCGATAAAGAAAAGCGTAAGATCAAAATGATAACTAGTGATAGCTCACCTGAGAAAGTCATCTCCCTATTCTCTCAAAGTGTACTAGAGGATCCGCTTCCTAAGCGGTATCAAAATCTTCAGATCGGGGAATATACTGGAACAACATATCCAGAAGATCATCTGCTGAAATTCGAGAACGTGGCATTATTAAAACAATTTTCTGACGGGGTGAAGTGTAGGATGTTTCTCACTACCCTCGGAGGAGCTGCACAGAGATGGTTCAAAAGATTACCAGAGAAATCTATTCGAAAATTTAAGGACTTCAAGAAAGTCTTTCTACACCATTTCTCCAGCAACAAGAGGTATCATAAGACTCCTTGGAGTTTGTTTTCAATCAAGCAGGTGTCTAAAGAGTCTATCCGAGCATACATCAAAAGGTTCAAACAGGTAGCTATTGATGTGACTAATGCTACTACTAGAATATTAGTATGCGCTTTCTCTCAAGGTTTGAATGATAATGATTTCTTTAAAGATTTGGTAAGAAATCCCCCTGTTAATTTTGATTCCTTGATTGAGTGGGCTACTGAGTTTATTAATGTAGAAGAAGCTCAAGCTGCTCGTAGGAAGGAAGGTACTACCTCTTCTCCTACCCAGGTCAAGGAGAAAGCTCCGGCCTCTGTGCCTCCCCCAAGAGGTCCTAGAATAACTCTTCCGCTCCATCAACAACCAGAATATCATCCACAAGCTGTACAACATGTGGTGATACAGCCAGAGGCACCAAGGAGATGGTGCACTTATCATAAAACTAGCAGTCATCATACCCAAGACTGTTTTGTTTTAAGAAATAGACAAGCCAATAGGGAAAGGTATCAGAGGTAGAACTATTATCTACAGCAATACCCCAGGCATCAAAGTCCACTCAAACTGGAATATCGCCCGGCCGAACCTCGGTAAGAGGCAATACCAGTCCCAGCCGGTACCAGCCAAGTGTCAGAAAAAGTACCTTTTGAAGCTGTGATGACTCGACAGGAAGAAAATAGAAATAATGCTGCTCGAGGCAATATCAATATGATTGCGAGCGGACCCACTGATGGGGATTCTAATAGAGCCAGAAAAGCACATGCCCGAAGATTGGAGATTCATGCAGTAGGGTGCACAGCATGGAACGAGCAGCCGGTCCTAAAATAAGTTTCGGGCCCAGAGATCTTGAGGGAGTAGAAATACCTCATGATGATGCCCTGATCATCAAAGCTATGATAGCCAACTACTCCATTGCTCGTACCTTCATAAACACGGGCAGTTCCGTCAATATTATATTCAAGAAGGCTTTCGATCAGCTACAAATTGATCCAAGTGAACTTCAACAAATCGTTACTCCTCTGTATGGATTCACATGCAATGAAGTAGAACCTTTTGGTCAAATAAAGTTGGCCATTTCTCTGGGTGAAGAGCCTCTGATGAGAACCAGGAGATCTTATTTTATGGTTGTAGAGGCTCCATCCTCTTATAATGTGATATTGGGTCGACCTGCCTTAAACGAGTTTAGGGTGGTCGTTTCTACTTTTTGTCAGAAGATCAAATTTCCTGTGGATGATCAAGTTGGAGGGGTGCGGGGCGATCAAAAAACAGCCCGAAAATGTTACGTAGAGATAATTCGAGCTGAAGCTAACACCGCCCGAAAGATTCAAAGAATTGAGGTTAATACCATTCAGGAAAAGCAGCCCGTCTTGGTTTATGAAGAGAAGGAAGAAGTTCAGATCCAGACCGGTCGACCTGAAGCTACTACGTATATTGCGGCTGATCTTGATGCTGCTCTGAAGGCCGAATTAGTGCAATGCCTGAAGAAGAATAATGATGTATTCGCCTGGACTCCCAAAGAAGTCACGGGCGTTTCTCCTACCGTCATTGAGCATTCCTTGCATGTATTCCCAGATGCCCGCTCGGTCATGCAAAGAAAAAGGAGTTTTAGTGTGGAACAAAATTAGATCATCAAAGAAGAAATAACCAAACTTATGGAGGCCGGATACATCAGGGAAGTACAATTTCCAAGCTGGTTGGCTAATGTAGTGTTAGTCTCTAAACCAGGAAATAAATTGCGAGTGTGCATTGATTTTCGGGATCTCAACAAAGCTTGCCCGAAGGACTATTATCCATTACCCAGGATTGATCAGCTTGTCGACTCCACCGCTGGATGCGAATATATCTCTATGTTGGACGCTTATCAAGGCTATCATCAAGTTCCCTTGGCTAAAGAGGATCAAGAAAAGGTCAGTTTTATAACATCCGAAGGTACTTATTGTTATAATGTTATGCCCTTCGGACTAAAAAATGCAGGAGCAACCTATCAAAGGCTTATGAATAAGGTCTTCCAGAAGCAGATTGGTAGAAATATAGAAGTATATGTGGATGACATCTTAATTAAGTCTCTTCAAGCTGCTAATCTGTGCAGGGATGTAGAGGAAACTTGCGAGACATTAAGACAATATGGGCTCAAGTTAAACCCAAGCAAATGCTTGTTCAGAGCGAAGGGAGGATAATTCCTGGGATATATGGTGTCCGAACGTGGGATAGAGACCAACCCAAGCAAGGTCAAGGCACTGCAGAACATGGAGCCACCGCGCAACATGAGGGAAGCTCAAAGATTGACAGGCCGAATCACAGCCTTGTCTAGATTTATTTCTAGATCGGCTGATCGTAGTTTTCATTTCTTTAAAATACTCAGAAAGGCCAATAAATTTCAGTGGAATGAAGAGTGTGATAAGGCTTTCCAAGAATTGAAAGATTATTTAGCTACTCTCCCTGTGTTGGCTAAACCTATAGTAGGAGAGACTCTGTGGGTATATTTGTTGGCTAATGAAAACGCCGTGGGCTCGGTATTAGTCAGACAAGAGAGAAAGGAGCAACAACCTGTATATTTTTCTAGCCATTTATTAAAAGGAGCTGAGTGTAGATACACTACACTAGAAAAGTTAGCTTATGCCCTAGTATTGACTGCTCGGAGGTTGCGCCCATATTTCTTAGCACATGAGATTATTGTATTAACTAACATCACTCTTGGACGGGTGTTACTCAACCCAGAGGCATCAGGATGGTTGATCAAATGGATAACTGAACTTGGAGAATATGACATCCAATATCAACCTCGCTCAGCCATGAAGGCACAAGCTCTAGCAGACTTCATCATAGAAGTTCAAGGCCCCGAGGAAGAAAATACCTGGAAAGTTTATGTGGATGGTTCTTCAACTAGACAAGGCAGCGGAATTGGTGTTCTTCTTATATCTCCAAAGGAAGACAGACTTCAACTCTCCATCAGATTGAATTATAGAGCTACCAACAACGAAGCAAAATACGAAGCCTTAATAGCAGGCTTGCAAGCTGCTCGACATATAGGGGCAGCTCGAGTCCTTATCTATTCTGATTCTCAATTAGCAGCTCAACAACTATCAGGTAATTTTGAAATCAATAATGACAGGCTTAAGTTATATGCTGAAGCATTTGATAAGTTGAAGTCCCAGTTTCAAGAAGTAAATATACAAAAGGTTCCTAGATCCGAAAATCAAGTAGCAGATGAATTTGCTAAATTGGCCTCTGCTATAGTGCCATGGAGTTTAGATTGGCCCGTGGAACAAACTCTGTTAGTCTCTTGTATTGAAAGACATGCTGAAGCAGAAATTCAAAGTGATTGGAGGGCTCAGATCATATTATATCTACAACAAGGTATTCTTCCCAGTAATACAGAACAAGGCAGGGTATTTAAGAAAAGAGCTGCCCAGTATACTATGGTAGGAGAAAAATTATATAAAAGGGCTTTTTCCAGACCCTTGCTCAAGTGTATTGGCACAGAAGATATACAGTTTATTTTACAAGAAGTTCATCAAGGTTCATGTGGCAGTCATATAGGAGGAAGATCTCTGGCTCGCAAAATTCTGCTGGCAGGATATTTTTGGCCCACTCTACATGAAGATGCCAACAAGTTGGTAAGAACTTGTATTTCTTGTCAAAAACATCAAAATATATTACATCATCCCACACAGTTATTGAGAACCTCTATAGTTTCATGTCCCTTTGATCAATGGGGCATGGACATAGTAGGTCCATTTCCTAAGGCAACTGCACAGAGAAGGTTATTATTGGTAGCAGTGGACTATTTTTCTAAATGGGTGGAGGCAGAACCACTTGCGCGGATTACTAAAGATGCAGTTATTAAATTCTTATGGAAAAATATACTTTGCAGATTTAGCATTCCTTAAAAATTAGTCTCTGATAACGGAAGACAATTTCAAGGGGATAGAATCTTAGACTGGTGCGAAAGTTATGGAATTACCCAAGGCTTCACCTCTGTAGCTTATCCCAAAGCAATGGCCAAGCAGAGGTAACTAATAGGGAGATTATTAGAGGTCTAAAAACTAAATTGGATCATGTCGGAGGTAGCTGGGTAGATGAATTACCTAGTGTTCTTTGATCTTATCGCACTACACCCCGGGAAGCTACAGGAATCATTCCTTTTCAGTTAGTTTATGGAGGAGAGGTAATAATTCCCATCGAGGTGGCCATAGAGTCTGATAGAAGATAATTATATGATGAGGACAATGGAGATCGATGACTTATGGAGCTAGATTTGATAGAGGAAATAAGAGATAAAGCAGCTACCCGTCTTGTATCATATCGACAGCGGATGAGGCAAAACTATAACAAAAGAGTTATCCCCAGATTTTTTTCAAGTAGGGGATTTGGTATAGAAACGAATTAAACCTGTTGGAGATGTCAGTAAGTTGGCGCCACAATGGGGAGGACCTTACCAAGTGGTAGAAAAGCTCGCATCAGGCTCATATTATCTACAAGATGCTGAAGGGAGAATTTTGGAGCGCCCTTGGAGCGTTAATCATTTACAACCTTATCGAACCAGACTAGATCATACTATTTAAGAATGTGTTCACAATTATTTGAAGTCCCTGGTGAACTGAGGACAAGTCTACCTGCAGATTATGTACTTTACTTCTTTTAATGAAAACCAGGCAAGACAAATATCACCACAGGAAATAAATATGATTCATGCAGATTGATAAATATCAAGAGAACCTTCATTTTCTATTTCAAGTAATCAACAGGGGAAAATTCTAAAGTCCTATTCAGCTCCCCTCAAGAAAAGTCCAGAAACCTTAAAAACTGTCACGAGGTTACTACAAATATCATATTTTTGCATAGAGCAAAAGTTGATCAGAAATCCTATGAAGTAACTCGGACGGGTCTTCATAGAAGGAACTGGAGACTCTAAACCATCAGAGGACATAAGTCGATCGGGAAATCTTATGAAGTAACTCGGATGAGTCTTCATAGGAGGAACCGGAGACTCTAAACCATTAGAGGGCATAAGTCGATCGGGAAATCTTATGAAGTAACTCGGACGGGTCTTCATAGGAAGAACCGGAGACTCTAAACCATCAGAAGACATAAGTCGATCGGGAAATCCCATGAAGTAACTCGGACGGGTCTTTATAGGAGGAACCGGAGACTCTAAACCATCAGAGGACATAAGTCGATCGGGAAATCTTATGAAGTAACTCGGACGGGTCTTCATAGGAAGAACCGGAGACTCTAAACCATCAGAAGACATAAGTCGATCGGGAAATCCCATGAAGTAACTCGGACGGTTCTTCATAGGAGGAACCGGAGACTCTAAACCGTCAGAGGACATAAGTCGATTGGGAAGTCTTATGAAGTAACTCGGACGGGTCTTCATAGGAGGAACCGGAGACTCTAAACCATCAGAGGACATAAGTCGATCGGGAAATCTTATGAAGTAACTCGGACGGGTCTTTATAGGAGGAACCGGAGACTCTAAACCGTCACAGAATAAAATTCAATCGGGAAATCCCATGAAATAACTCAGACGGGTCTTCATAGGAGGAACCGGAGACTCTAAATCATCAGAGGACATAAGTCGATCGGGAAATCTTATGAAGTAACTCGGACGGGTCTTTATAGGAAGAACCGGAGACTCTAAACCATCAGAAGATATAAGTCAATCGGGAAATCTTATGAAGTAAGTCGGACGGGTCTTCATAGGAGGAACCGGAGACTCTAAACCATCAGAGGACATAAGTCGATCGGGAAATCTTATGAAGTAACTCGGATGAGTCTTCATAGGAAGAATCGGAGACTCTAAACCATCAGAAGACATAAGTCAATCAGGAAATCTTGTGAAGTAACTCGGACGGGTCTTCATAGGAGGAACTGGAGACTCTAAACCGTCACAGAACAAAAGTCGATCGGGAAATCCCATGAAGTAACTCAGACGGGTCTTCATAGGAGGAACTGGAGACTCTAAACCATCAGAGGACATAAGTCGATCGGGAAATCTTATGAAGTAACTCGGACGGGTCTTCATTGGAAGAACCAGAGACTCTAAACCATCAGAAGACATAAGTCGATCGGGAAATCACATGAAGTAACTCGGACAGGTCTTCATGGAAGGAACTGGAGACTCTAAACCATCACAAAGCACAAGTGAGTAAGAAATCTTATAATTTCAAGACCTAATCAACCGAGGTTATGCGGACATAAGGCCAGGATTCAAAAGTGAGGCTATGCATATGATACATTATTCATTTGGAAGCCCATCCATTTGGGAGTCTTTATTTAAAATTCGCCTGGAATAATATATTCAGCTCGAAACTCATGAATTTTATGCAGCTCCTTATCTAGAAATCAATTGAAATTATGCATTCTTTTGGAATTATGAAGTATACTAGATGTCATCTGTAGAAGAATTCATCAGGACAAGGTTTAACTTCCCAAGATAAGCTAGGAATTCTCGAATAAAGTTTATACTCAATACTCAAAAACACTTCAGAAGGGGTATTCTCAAACCAGCATGATAAAGAAGCAAGTAAGTATCAAAAATTTCTTATATACTGCAAGTACTTAATTACCTAGCTTTAATTACACTTCTTATAGTACAAGTCTTTTATGAATGATCTCCTTAAACATTCGGAAAAGGGCCTTTTAAATCCGTGGGCAGTTCTTCGTTAAGCCTCGATGATTTATGAAAGAAAGGGAGGTTCTTTGGATAGGTAACCACCCTCTCTTAATTGTTGAAGAACTCCCGATACGGAATGGTTTAGAGCACCTACTATCCTACGAACGAATTCCCGAGCAAAGGTCAAGACTTTAAATAAGTCGACGCCATTCTTTCCACCGGTTCTTCTCTTGGTCCTTGTAATTTTGAAAATCAGCTTGTAGCTTTGCATTCTGATCTTTCAAAGCATCCTTCTCTAATTTAAGCTGCTCCACTTCCTTCTGGAGCAGTGATAATTCAACTTCTTGAGCTTTCCTCTGCTCTTGTTCCTGTAGGAGAATGAAATCATGAGAGGCTAAGTCCTGAGCTAGGTCGGAAAGACAGGCATTATGGAGCTTCTCTACTTTTCTAAAATAAGACTTTATTGAGAAGCATCTGAGAGAGCTTTCTCTTTCAAAGCAATCTCTAGTCGAAGACCAGAGTATAACCTATCCACCTGTAATTCTAACATCCTTCTGACAAGCTCTTTATCTTTCAATAATTGTTGACACTCCTCCAATTCTTGTTTCAAGGTCCCCAACTGTTGATTTTATAAGACCACCTTCTCTTGCAACTGAGCCATATCGCTATTAGAAGAAGGAGAAGTAGCCTTCAACGTCTCCAGTTGAGCTTTCAATTTATTGTTCTCATGGTCCTTAGCTGTAAGTAGCTAGTCGATATGTAGACTTGTGGCAAGAAACTAAACAAAAGGATAATGTAAGTTAAAGA
The DNA here is from genome assembly GCF_018446385.1 of Zingiber officinale. Lineage (NCBI taxonomy): Eukaryota > Viridiplantae > Streptophyta > Magnoliopsida > Zingiberales > Zingiberaceae > Zingiber > Zingiber officinale. The sequence continues at coordinate 47,897,463 of NC_055994.1, read as the reverse complement.
GGAACATACAAAGTTGATAACATATAACTAGAAATACTTACAGCCACTGCCTGACGACTATGGCGATCAGCCCGATGTGGAAGACTAAGGCCTCTTAGTTGTTCATAACCCTGCATCCAAGATTCGGCTAATAAACCTTGTAGTTGCAAAGTGCCATAGCTAGGTGGACTATAAGGTTGTCCCAGTTGAGAAGGTAAGCCCGCGGCCAGTTTAAATAAAGGACGAGGAAGGGAGGAAAAAGGAGGCGAAGAAGAAGAAGATGCAATAGAAGGGAAAGGAATAGTAGAAACAAGAGGAACGGGGGAAGAACCAGATGGAATAGAAGGTAACAGTGTAGGAAGGGCTGTTGTAGTTGTAGGAACACTAACGACTGAAGGACTGACACTTGGAGAGGATCGCCGGCAAGGTGTCCATTTTGCTCGAGGCCTAGAAGCCAAGGGAGGCAAGGCCAATGCCAAGGATGCAGAGGACACAGGAGGGATAACGGCCATCTCAGAAGCAGAAGCAGGAGGAGCTGAAATTATAGAAGAAGAAGGGATAAGTAGACCGGGCCTCATCATCCTAAGAGCAGCATCAGAGATAATATGGGTGGGAGTTATTTGTGTCTTACCTCTCTCGAGAGAAATAGGCGCCGGGATAAGGGGAGCTTGCATAAAAGTACCAAAGAAATCGCCGAAGGGAGAGTCCTTAGTGAGATTTGGCTTTTTAACTAAGGTAACAAAAGGTTCTTCTTCCTCCTCTTCCATGGTTGCGACAGCTTCTGCCCTTCGTTCTTCCTCAGATAGTAAACCCAACGTGGAGGAATTAGGATTAGATCGGCGGGCGCGCAACCATTCTTCTCCAAGACTATTAATAAAAGATTTAGTCATAGCAGAATTCTTGTACATAAAAGCTGGAAGAATAGCATCAGCTGAAATACAGAGGGTAAGCACCATTATCAAAGAGATATGCTAATTAGCAAAGGTGAAATGAAATGATTATACCTACCAAAAGAACTATCCAAAGGAGTGTCAATATTGCCTATCCCAAAGGGAAACATCAAACCCTCCTCAATTAGATGCGGCAAACTAAATTTTGCTCCCCTCAATTTAGATAAAGCAAGAGTAACGGAAGGATCGTTGAGGAGATTGTGAGTGCTAGGAAGAGGAGGTAAGTCATATATCCATTGAATGGGAAACGGAGGAGGAGAAGGGAGATGCATATAGAAAAATTTGTGATACCATTCCCCCTGAGGAGGAATGCGGTTGAACAAAATGGCCTTGGGACGAGACCGGAACTTGAAAACACCAACATCTACCCGCTGGGGAATGAAGAAGTGGTGAAAGAGACGAGGAGATAGGGGAAAATCTAACAGTTTAGATACCCCGATAAAACCCACAAGGATAGAAAAGGACTGAGGGACAAATTAGTTCTGTGGAATATTGAAATAAAGACTAACATCACAGAAGAAAGAATGAAGAGGAAATCGAAAACCTTGTAGGACTTGATCTCTGAAGATAGAGATACACCCTAAGGGAGGAAGATGTGGTCCCTCATGAGGAGCGGGACAGATGATATAAGAAGGAAAATCATAGGTCGCTTGTAAATCCACTTCTACTGAATCTATAAGATTGGAAGTGCACGAAAGAAACCATGCTGAGGGGGAAGTTGCCATGGAAAAGAACAATAAAAGGAAGAGGAATCAGGGAAGAAGAACAGAGACGAGAAAAAGTGGAAGAAAACTTCGTAAAACCCTTATGTTTCTTTTGACCCTGTGCTAAAACACCCAAACAGAGATCGTGGTAGGAAAGAAGAAGAGGACAAGGTATTCAGAACCCCAATCGTCATAAATAAGGAATAACCTTAAAAGGATAAAAACAAAAGAAAAAAGTAAAGTTGAATGATCTTCCTCGAAAAGTGTGTAAAGGTTCACCGAAAATAATTTTTGAGGAAACTCTATAGACATTAAAGTTCAGATTATTAGCGTAATAAAATGAGGAAGGAATTAAGCGTAAGGTATTTGTTAGCAGATAGAATTTGGTCAAAAATTACTAAGTAAGATTTATAGATATGAATCGGGCGGTTCTGATGGATCGACCGAGACAAAAGAGCAGGCTAGTGTGTCGACCAAAAGCTTATCATAACGAGTCAAATAATATACACTATAATAAAACTCCATTAGACACGATTAATACAAGAAAAGGACAAATGAAGACACAAGGGTAAACCGGTCGAGTAAAATAAATCGACCAATATTAAGGACATCATAATAAAGCTGTGTTAAATCGGGCGAGATATGACTAAATTATGAAATATTGGGCGATATTTATCAATCCTGATATATATCGACCAGTCATCAGGAAACGAGCTATTAGGAAAGATCGTATGATGAAAAACCAAACAACATTGGATACATTTATACGAAACAAATGGCTATCATGAGAAAGAGTAAAATTAACGACAAAAAGGGAATAGTCAGGGTCGCCGTAGTTTATTGAATTATCATTACAGAGTTTCGATCCCCCTCTTTACGAGAACTTAAATCTAAGTTAGAGTCAGCTTAGGGTACAAATCAGGAGATCTGTTCTCAATAAGTCTGCGACGGTTCATGAAATTGGGAGGAGGGACACGAGCTAAGTAGCCCTCCTCTCCTAATTGTTGAATCGCTCCTTTTGATCCTGCAGTAAAGGCGGATAGGATGGACTTCACGATTGACCTATTGAATTCAGGAGACTCGATCATGGCAGTAGCCCGCTCCTTGTAACGGATATCTTCGCCACCCTTGTAAACCACTAAAGCCAACTGAGAAGTCTTCAATTCAGCTTCTTTTTCAGAAACCTCGGTCTTGACTGAGTTAAGGGAAGTACTCAAGGAAATTATGTCATCTTCCTTCAGTTGCAGGGCTTTGAGTTTTTCAGTTAATTCTGCTTCATAATTATCCTTTAGTTCACCAAGTTTGGAAGTCAATTCTTGGTTAAGGTCCGTAACCGATTTAAATTTTGTCTGAAGACTTTCAATTTGTGCTTCGGGTTGTTCCTTGGCGGCAGCAGAAAATGCAGCAGAAGATAATTCAGCAATCTCTTGTTTTAGCTTATCATTTTCTGATCTCAACCTCTTGTTCTCCGTGTATAAGTTGTGCATTAGTCGAGAAAAACCCATATTTTCTATCCATCGCTGGAAATATAATGAAAAACCATAAAGTAACAGTTGAGAAATAGAAAATAGGTGTTAACAAGCATACATGATTCTCCTTATGAGAGAAGCGATCAATTGCCTCAGGAATAGAGAGCTCTTCAAAAAGGGGACGAACTTCATCCCAAGAGCTGGCAAAAGAACCCCCTAATAATATGGGGAGAATAGGAATGGTAGAGGAACCAGCCGAGAAGGAAGAAGTAGGAATAGATGGGGGGGCAAAGACTAAGTAAGAAGAAGGTGAGGAAGGTAACGATCCAGAGGTTGGAATAGATAGAGGAAAAGTAAAAGAGACATCACCAGAGGCGCTGGCATGGGAGAAACGGGAAGCAGGAAAATGAAGAGAAGGGTAGAGCTCCGCCAATGTAGGCTCATCAGAAGGAAGGCCAGCCGAAGCAAAACCTTCTGAAACCAGCTCGTCAGTCGGAAGGATGAGCCTCCTTTTCGAAGGAGGAGCCCTGGTAAGTTTACGCCCTGGACGCTTGCCCATGGAAATTTCAGTTATCGATTTACCAGAACTACCAGGAGACGTGAGCTCAATGAGGGGAAGAGGTGCAGATGAAGAGACAGCAGCAGCCGCTGGAGAGGTAACATCGGGTACAGGATTGGGAAGGATCTCTGCGGAGGGGCCTTCAGGAGCTTCAAGAGCTTCAAGAATGCCCGAAGAACTGGGTGCTTCAACTAAAGGGGTTGGTTCTTCGATTGGAGGAGGAGGAGTAATAGGAGCCAGAAGTTCGGCTTCCTGGGCGCGAAGTATGTCTTCCTCCACACGTATTTCTTCATCAATCAAAGCATCATAAAAGTTCTCCACTGCACAGAAAATAAAAATAGTTTAGGCAATTAAAAGCAAGAATAGAGAAACAAGGTGTAACCTAAAGCGATTGGAGTATCAGGTCTGACGGGGCTTAAACCAAATAGGTATAGAAGATCAACCCTCAACCATTTAGGGATAGAAAGTCGGTGGCCTAATAACTTCTCACAATAAATAGGAAAAGAGGGAAGAAGATGAAACTCTTTAACGTCGGGCAAAGGAGGTAAGAAGGATTTCCAGGCATGAGACCAAGGAATGGGTCCTGGAAACTTCAAGAAAAAAAATGGGACTTCTAAGCTTTGAGAGACGAAGGCATATCCCCAAAAATGACCATTTTAGTTCGCGACTGGAATAAGAAAACACTAGGTTCCGAGCACTTGGGATAAGAAAACATGAAGAAATTTTGAGGAGTAGGAGGAATATCTCGTAAGCGAAATAGCATGTAGGTGCCACATAGATAACGAAACGCATTGGGGGCAAATTGCTGCAGAGGAATATCGAAATATTGGCTTAGTTCGATCAAGAAAGGGGGGATAGGAAACCTTAAACCCCCTATCAACTGGTCCTTGAGGACGATCAGTTGATTTTGGGATTATGATACTGTATTCCCGGGGAATTTCATACTGACGACGGATAGCTATTCTCGCATTTTTATTAAAGGAAGAAGACATATGGACATACCAAGGAGCAATTGCTTCCTCAGCCATGGACAAAAATATAGGCTAGGGAAACAATAGATTACTTACTGAAGATAAGAAAGGGGATTGTCGAGAAACGGTGAGCACGGGGTCAGGTTGAAGGCAGCAACAGGAAAAGAACGCTAGAGAAAAAGAAAGAAGAGACAAAGTTTAAAAGGAGACGAAGGGTTTAGGGTTCGAAAAGCACAAAACTGTCGTCAGATCAAAATACTTTTATTACAGCAGACGCTTAGGATCGCAATAGAAAGACAAAAGACCCACGTGACGTGGCGGTCAGATAAAGTATGTGTCATACCATCATAAAAACATTTATATCGGATGTGATAGGTCGAATCACGCGGGGGGTTGGTAGCGTCTCGAGGTATGTTTCTAACATTCTCTCACCTGAAGGAGAACCAATCACCAGCTAGGAAGTTTCGAAAGAAGGCGTGATTAACTAGACATGAAAAAGTGAAAAGTCTGATTTTCTTGATTAAAGCCCAAGCTAAGGACAAAAACATTTAAAGATGAAAATTTAGGCGAATGACAGATTTTGAATTAACGTCCTTATGAAATACAAACTAATATTGATCGAAATAATGTTATATTAGCCGATATGATTTTAATTATAATATTAGTCGTGATATAGAAGTATGCCAATAGTTAAGACAGCCTCGGTCATGATAAATGATACATATGTAGAATACATCATTACATTTACTCTTGCAAATTACAGAAGGATTCCATAGAATCATTTAATTCAATACAAGAGTCCGTTGTTACACTTAGAATCTGATCAAATACATAACGATACATTTTCCCTCATAACAGTAAGCCTCAGACAAATAACAAAGTTCACAAACACAAGTTCTCACAACACATAGAAAAATTTCAGTCCCACCGGATTCAAACTTACCATGGAGCAGAGATGGAAATATCTCACTTCGCCCAGGCTTGCCAAGGCACATAAGTGGCAATATTTTGCCCGGGACGAAGAAAGCAACAAAAACAGAAAACCTCAAGGGCGCCGAGAAAGGGAAACATTTATTCATTCCATGATGGAAAAGTAAATGTAAAAACCACTTCCCCTCTCAAGCCCTAGAGCTCGGCAAGTGAAGCAACCAAGTATAGCCCAAGGGTAACATGTGTTGTGCCCTTCACACAACACCCCTGGGTCATTTGGCTGCCACTCTATGAGTAGCAAAAGTCTCTCTGAAGTTCCTTGAGTCCTTCAGAGCATCGACATCTTTGGATGAAAAATCTGAACTGTGAAGCTTCATCTCTTAAGACAATCCCTTAAACTCTAGAGGTAGCAGGAACAAAAATCCCAATAAACTCATATATAGATCTCACCTGGTCCAACAAAAGTCGCCCCCAAAGGGGAGGATCCGAGACCATAACCTTAGCAATAAAAGGTGGCAAGGAAGGAAAAGAACTGAGATGGGTTGTGGATGAAGAGAAGGTTGTAGCCCTATTTAAATGAGCAAAAGGCTCACAGAATTGCGATACTTGATTTACTAAGACAGTGGTACACAAAATCTGTGAGGTCATTTCAATATCTGGAGCAGAGTCACGAGTAGGAAAAGACAAAACCAGACTTATGTCTAGTCAGCCGTCTACACCTCCTTCGACTAGACTTGAAGGGAAGGCTAGTGATATGGGTAAGGTTCTGTGGGTCCCTGATAAGAAAAGAAATGGGGGTAAGAAAACCAAGAAGATAAGCCAATATCGACCGGGATATATCTCCAAGGGAGTTAAGTTTATATTGGCCAGGATACACCCCCCAGGGGGAGTTAGGTTTAGCCCGGCCGGGACATACCTCCCCGGGGAAGCTAGGCTAATATCGACCGGGATATACCTCCCAATGGGAGTTAGTTTTATATCGGCCGGGATATACCTCCCAAGGGGAGTTGGTTTTATATCGGCCGGGGCATACATCCCAGAGGGAGTTAGGCTAATATCGGCCGGGGCATACCTTGAAGGGGGAGTTAGGTTTATATTGATCGAAATATACTTCCCAAGAGGAAGATCTATACACCTCAAAGGAGGTAGGATAATATTGGCCAATACATACGAAGTAAGTCTATATCGACCAAAATATTCCACCCAGGAGGAAGATCTACATAGGCAGGCTAATACCGGTCGGTTTAACGCCCGCCCTCCCTGCTACTCAAAGGGACGGGGCTACTTACTTACTTAACCATTCCAGGATACATACATATTCAAAAATTCTTTCTTATAACTTAAAGCAGCGGAAATGTCATAGAGTTATACTGGAATGAAACATAAATACAATGGTTCTTGTCAGACATAACAAAACATTATAGCAGGTCTTATTCGTCCCAGCCGAGCCACTGCCACACACACCTCCTTGCCTCTTCTGCAGCTCCCCTAGGTCATCCATCCCTTACCTTTATCTGTGGTACAAGGAAGTAAGCTATGAGCACACGGGCTCAGTAAGATTCTTTCCTACTCACAAAAATCCGTATCTCAAGCATAATCATACAAGCATATCATCAATGCACAAATAACATAATCATCACTATGTGAGCATGGATTCTTATAATAACATATTCTTATGAATCATGTTTCTAACATATCATAAACAAAGTAATCATAAGAGGTGAACCATGGGAAACATAACATATCATGAACATGGAAAGAAACATATCATATAAGAATGGGTGCATTATGCAAAATGCCTTTTTAAAACATATGCCATGTTGAGTGCAAAATGTCTTTATGCATATCCTTTAATACTTGAACATAATATCATCATCATGAGGGCCCGGCTTGTACCACACACATACATAAATGCACGCAATCCCTAGGACAGGGTAGCTAGCCCCGAACCTACTAGGGATCTAGACCCGTTCATAGTCCGTCGGTCTAGGGGCGTACTAAGGAGCCCAACCCTTTTTACTAGACCCGTTCATAGTCCGTCGGTCTAGGGCGCTTATGGAGCCCACCCTTGGTACAAGCCATACAAAGTAAAGTACATGTCATGCATATCATATCATCATAATTGCCATATCATATCATCATTAGGTCATGCTCTTGTCTTAACATGAAGAGTGCTCTTAATCCCAACTTAAGGGAAGCAACTCTTTGTCATTTTCTTATCATATCATAGGACATGCATTCTTGGCACATGACCATCATATAAAACCATTATCATGCTTGGTTCATAAGCTTACATAGATAAGCATGCAACATGTTGAAATCATACATACTTGAGCACATAATCATCATAAGGATCATATCATGCATAATTCATAACATACATAATCAACATGTTACTGATCTTATAATAAAGCATGCACACTTAACATAAAACATATCATAAACAAATTCATGGCTTCCTAAGTTTAAGTTAAAAACTTTCTTGAATTCTAAGTTATAGTCATGTCCGAAAGTTCATAACAAAAGAATACTCCAAAGCCACATACAACATGAATACTTAGCAAATCTTATAACATATCATAAGGAGTCTATGAACATACTAAATTAGGTTTTGAGTTTCATGAACCCTAACGCCTTATCATAGCCGAAACATCATAACAAGAAGTAAACTTCTAAGCAACACATGAACATAAATACTTAGCCACATTGTTAACATATCATAAGGAAGTCTGTGAGCATGCCAGATTAGGTTTTGAGCTTTGTGAAACCCTAAATTATTATCATGGCCGAAACTTCATAAGCCAAGGATGTACACTTCTAAACAACATGTAGCATGAACACCTAGCTAATTCCATCATATATCATAAAGAAGTCCATAAGTACACTAAATTAGGTTTTGGAGCTTCATGAACCCTAAGGATTCATCATGGCCGAAACTCCATCATGTAGAAAATGAACTCCTAAGCAACATATAAGTAAAAGTTTCTATCCCATTTTATAACATATCATCAAGGAACCTATGAGCATACTAACTTAGGTTTTTGGGCTTCATGAACCCTAAAAATTATCATAGCCAAAACATCATGCAACAAGAAGTGGACTTCTAATAAATCTCTTAACATGAATACTTAGCCAATTTGATAACATATCACAAGGAAACTTATAAACATGCTAAATTAGGTTTAGAGCTTTATGAAACCCTAAATCACTATCTTGGCCGAAACTTCACAACTAGGAAATAAACTTATGAACAACATGTAGACATAAATCTTTTTAGTTAATTTCATAACATATCACATGGAGGTCTATGATCATACTAAATTAGGTTTTGAGTTTCATAACCCCTAATGGTTCCATCATGGCCGAAACTTCCTCAAGCAAAAACATAGCTTCTAATCAACATATGAACATGAATCTCTAACAAATTTCATAACATATCATAAATAAATCTATGAGCAAGTTAGATTAGGTTTTAAGCCTCATGAACCCTATATTTCTATCATGGCCGAACCCTTCTTCAAGCAAGAACAAAATCTCTAGATAACATATGAACATGAATCTCTAGCAACTTTTATAACACATCATAAATAAACCTAAGAGCAAGTTAGATTAGGTTTAAGCCTCATGAACCCTATATTTTTTATCATGGCCGAACCCTTCTTCAAGCAAGAACAAAATCTCTAGATAACATATGAACATGAATCTCTAGTAACTTTCATAACACATCATAAATAAACCTAAGAGCAAGTTAGATTAGGTTTAAGCCTCATGAACCCTATATTTTTTATCATGGCCAAAACTTATAACAAGGAGAGAAAGTTAATAAACATCTCAATAAGAAGATCAAGCTTAACATCACACACATAATTTCCTTTCTAACTAAAATCATATCATAACCTATCAAGTTCATAAGCATGGTTTCTTCTCTTCTTTTATTTCAAATTCTTAGAGTTTGAGTCCTTCGAGAAAACCGTAAGCAACTTGTACCACAGGTGAGGGAATACTTACATCCTTATTTGCTTAAGGGAAAGAGATCTTGCTTGTGGAGCCTTCCTAGAGAGGGGTCTTCTTTGTTTTTGGGTTTCGGCAAGGAGAGGTGGGGGAGGTTTTTTGGTCACGGTGAGGAAGAGGAGGGAGAAGGAAGAGGAGCAAATGAGTTTTCCTCTTTAATTTTCCCTTTTATTCATCATGAGAGGAGGAAGGGAAAATGTACCTTTCCTTCTCCTTTCTTTTACTTCTCCTTAATGAGAAGAGGAAGCAAGAGTCCTCTTTTCTTTTGAGAGGGAGAAGGCAACTCTAACTTCTCCTTCTCAATGGAAAATCTCTTTTCCTATCCTTAACTATATTGTCACTTCTTTCTTTAACAATAATTTCTTTTGGTCTATTGGTTAACACATGCATATATCTAGTAAGAGATCCAAGGTTCAAGCCTTGGTCATCTCTCTTTTTAGTTCTATTTTTATTTTTATTATTTTTGCCATTTCAACATAAGGCCTATTTTTATTCATGATAAAAATATCTAAAATCTTGCTAAGTACTCTATGGGTGTTACAGTCCCCCATACCTCATAAAAGTTCGTCCTCGAACTTAAAATAATTTCGGATACTTCTGCTTCATATCGTCTTCTCGCTCCCATGTGGCTTCTTCGAACCGTTGATTTTGCCACAGGACCTTTACTAATGGTACTTCTTTGTTCCTTAGTCTTTTAATACTTCGATCCAATATCTGTACCGGTCGACTTACGTAACTTAGATTCTCTTGCACTTGTACGGTTTGCGGTTCGATCACCTGGTCCATGCTCGGAATACATTTATTTAACATCGAAACATAGAACACATTGTGAATAGTTGACATCTCCTGAGGTAGCGCTAGTTTGCAGGCCACCTTGCCCACCCTTTTCAGAACTTGATATGGGCCTACATAACGCGGGCTCAGTTTTCCTTTCTTTCCAAACCTCATCACTCCTTTCATAGGAGCTACCTTAAGGAACACTGCATCTCCGACACTGAATTCTAAGGGCCTTCGTCTCTTATCTGCATAACTCTTTTGTCGGCTCTGAGCTGTTTCTATTCTTTGGCGGATGTTCTGTATAGCACGGGTGGTGTTATCAATGAATTCTGTTTGAACTCCCATCTCCTTCTTTTCCCCACCTTCGTACCAGCATATAGGGGACCTACATTTCCTTCCGTACAGAGTCTCGTAGGGTGTCATTCCAATAGTAGCCTGATAACTATTGTTGTAGGCGAATTCGGCTAAACTTAAATATCGACACCAACTCCCTTTGAAATCTAAGGCGCAAGCTCGTAGCATGTCTTCTAGTACTTGATTTACCCTTTCTGTTTGTCCGTCCGTCTAGGGGTGGAAGGCAGCGCTGAACAATAGCTTGGTGCCAAGGGCTTTTTGAACACATTCCCAGAAATGTGAAACAAAATGACCATCTCGGTCAGAAATAATGGTCTTAGGAATCCCATGTAATCTGACAATTTCTTTGACGTATAATTGGGCTAATTGCTCAACAAAATAGGTCATCTTAATTGCCAGAAAGTGGCTAGATTTTGTCAATCTGTCCACGATTACCCATATAGCGTCGTAACCATTTGTTGTCTTGGGTATACCCGAGATGAAATCCATAGATATATCTTCCCATTTCCATTCTGGAATTCGTATTGGTTGTAGTAATCCTCAAGGTCTCTGGTGTTATGCTTTAACCTGCTGGCAGGTCAAACAGGTACTGACATACTGAGCCACATCTCTTTTCATACCGGACCACCAGAATTTCTTTTTCAGATCTTGGTACATCTTAGTGGAACCCGGATGCATCACATAGGGTGTTGTATGGGCTTCTTCTAGTATTTTCTTTCGCAGCTCTGGATCCTCAGGAATACATAATCGGTCCTTGAGGTATAATATTCCACTATCTGCGATACGAAACCCGTCATTCTTTCCCTCTAAGGTTTCTTGCTTAATTCTTTGGAGACTTTGGTCACCAGTTTGCTTTTCTAATATATTGTCGAACAAGGTCGGTGCTAAGGTCAAAGTGGAGAGTTGTCCGGACATGTTTTCGACCCAATGACGCATAATGTTCCCCGGCTTCTCACAAATTTTGACTATCGATTCGTCTTCAGTATTAAATAGGACTTTAGTATACTGACTAAAGTTAGGCAGCTGACCTGTGACGACGGTAGATGCTTTGGCCGCATCCTCCTTGGTGATGGAGAAAATTCTGGCATCCGTCGCTACTGGCGGAGCTTCCAGCCTCCCTTGACTTATTTGCGGGCCTTCTATTGCAGCTTGCATCATGTGTAACTGTGGAAGCACACCTTTATTCTGAACCTGCGGAGGGATAGATGTCTGGATCTGAGTAGGGCAGTTCCGAGCCATCTGTCCTTCCATTCCACAGTTGTAGCATCTGTTTGTACCTATACGGCATACCCCTGGGTGCTTCTTTCCTCAAGTAGTACACTGGGGGAACATAAGTTGCTTGCTGGCTGGACCACTCTTGGAATCACCCCATTGCTTCCTCTTGCCACTGGGATTTCCTTTCCAGCTGGTGCGGTTACTTTGTGATTTGTCCCCATTGAGTTCGATTCTTGCCCTCATTCATTGCCTTCTGATAGTGTTCCGTGATCAGGGCGCTGCTGATTAATTCTTCGGCGGTCTGCGGTCTATTAACTCCGCCGGCTACGTTCAAGGCTATCTCAGGTCTGAGCATCTTCAGCATAAGTCTGACTCTTTCTCTCTCTGTACTGACCAACTCTGGGCACAGGTGTGCTAGGCGGTTGAATTTCTTAACGGCTTCATTGACGGATAGATCACCTTGCCGGAACTCAGTAAATTCATCATAGTTTTTATTTGTGACTCGCATATGGAAAAATTCTTCGAAAAATTCTGTCTCGAAGTCTGTCCACATCATCTGATTTTCTTTTCTTTTCACCTTTACTCTGTCCCACCACATTCTGGCATCTCCAGTAAGGCAGAATGATGCACATTTAACCTTCTCGTGTTCAGGCCAATCCAGTAACTCTACTATGCTTTCCACCGTCTTGAACCAGGCTTGTGCGTCCCATGGTTCACAGTTTCCGGAGAAAGTTTCTGACTTCAGTCTCTGCCATTGTATCAGATATGCCTCCTGACGAACCACTGGAGCTGGGCCTACCGGTGGTGCAGGTGCTGGCGGTACTGGAACAGCTGTAGGTATTACTGGTACTACATTCTGGTGTCCTGGTGGAGTAACAGGATTTCCTTGTTGATTTAGCAGAGCAGTGATCATTTGCTGTTGTTCTGTAACTTGACGCTGGAGCTCGGTAACTACATGCATCAAATCAGGTGGAGGTGTTGTTTCCTCTGCTCTGGTATTACATCTTCTAGCCATCCTTATCTTCATTAATGACAACATAGCTAGCGTAAGTTATTATCATTCCTAACCAGACTAACGAAAGGTCAATGTCATTTCTAATTAGTTGTAAATTTGTTGTGTTATTATCATTCCTAACCTACCATGATGCAACCTAAACTAAAATTGTAACTTAAAAGAATAAGTAATCATGCATACTACTAGAGTACCATAAAAATAATTAAATAAAACGAGCATAAACATTATGAATAAAATAAATAAATAGCTGAGCATAAGCATAAAAGAAATAACTAAATAAACTGAGCATGAGCATCATAAAATAAATAAATAAATACACTGAGCATAAACATCATGAGTAAAATAAATAAATAACTGAGCATAAGCATCATAAAGAAATAAATAAATTAACTGAACATGAGAATCATAAAGAAATCTTACTAAACATAAAAATAATTTCTTACTTGGAGCGGCAGAAAGAGACTCGGTGTGTGTGTAGTGGAAAGGCTAACCTCGCTCTGATACCAAACTGTAACGCCCGCCCTCCTTGCTACTCAAAGGGACGGGGCTACTTACTTACTTAACCATTCCAGGATACATACATATTCAAAAATTCTTTCTTATAACTTAAAGCAGCGGAAATGTCATAGAGTTATACTGAAATGAAACATAAATACAATGGTTCCTGTTAGGCATAACAAAACATTATAGCAGGTCTTATTCGTCCCAGCCGAGCCACTGCCACACACACCTCCTTGCCTCTCCTGCAGCTCCCCTAGGTCATCGATCCCTTGCCTTTATCTGTGGTACAAGGAAGTAAGCTATGAGCACACGGGCTCAGTAAGATTCTTTCCTACTCACAAAAATCCGTATCACAAGCATAATCATACAAGCATATCATCAATGCACAAATAACATAATCATCACTATGTGAGCATGGTTTCTTATCATAACATATTCTTATGAATCATGTTTCTAACATATCATAAACAAAGTAATCATATGAGGTGAACCATGGGAAACATAACATATCATGAACATGGAAAGAAACATATCATATAAAAATGTGTGCATTATGCAAAATGCCTTTTTAAAACATATGCCATGTTGAGTGCAAAATGTCTTTATACATATCTTTTAATACTTGAACATAATATCATCATCATGAGGGCCCGGCTTGTACCACATACATACATAAATGCGCGCAATCCCTAGGAAAGGGTTGCTAGCCCCGAACCTACTAGGGATCTAGACCCGTTCATAGTCCGTCGGTCTAGGGGCGTACTAAGGAGCCCATCCCTTTTTACTAGACCCGTTCATAGTCCGTCGGTCTAGGGGCGCTTATGGAGCCCACCCTTGGTACAAGCCATACAAAGTAAAGTACATGTCATGCATATCATATCATCATAATTGCCATATCATATCATCATAAGGTCATGCTCTTGTCTTAACATGAAGAGTGCTATTAATCCCAACTTAAGAGAAGCAACTCTTTGTCATTTTCTTATCATATCATAAGACATGCATTCTTGGCACATGGCCATCATATAAAACCATTATCATGCTTGGTTCATAAGCTTACATAGATGAGCATGCAACATGTTGAAATCATACATACTTGAGCACATAATCATCATAAGGATCATATCATGCATAATTCATAACATACATAATCAACATGTTACTGATCTTATCATAAAGCATGCACACTTAACATAAAACATATCATAAACAAATTCATGGCTTGCTAAGTTTAAGTTAAAAACTTTCTTGAATTCTAAGTTATAGTCATGGCCGAAAGTTCATAACAAAAGAATACTCCAAAGCCACATACAACATGAATACTTAGCAAATCTTATAACATATCATAATGAGTCTATGAACATACTAAATTAGGTTTTGAGTTTCATGAACCCTAACACCTTAACATAGCCGAAACATCATAACAAGAAGTAAACTTCTAAGCAACACATGAACATAAATACTTAGCCACATTGTTAACATATCATAAGGAAGTCTATGAGCATGCCAGATTAGGTTTTGAGCTTTGTAAAACCCTAAATTATTATCATGGTCGAAACTTCATAAGCCAAGGATGTACACTTCTAAACAACATATAGCATGAACACCTAGCTAATTCCATCATATATCATAAAGAAGTCCATAAGTACAATAAATTAGGTTTTGGAGCATCATGAACCCTAAGGATTCATCATGGCCGAAACTCCATCATGTAGAAAATGAACTCCTAAGCAACATATAAGTAAAAGTTTCTATCCCATTTTATAACATATCATCAAGGAACCTATGAGCAAACTAACATAGGTTTTTGGGCTTCATGAACCCTAAAAATTATCATAGCCAAAACATCATGCAACAAGAAGTGGACTTCTAATAAATCTCTTAACATGAATACTTAGCCAATTTGATAACATATCACAAGGAAACTTATAAACATGCTAAATTAGGTTTAGAGCTTTATGAAACCCTAAATCACTATCTTGGCCGAAACTTCACAACTAGGAAATAAACTTATGAACAACATGTAGACATAAATCTTTTTAGTTAATTTCATAACATATCACATGGAGGTCTATGATCATACTAAATTAGGTTTTTGAGTTTCATAACTCCTAATGTTTCCATCATGGCCGAAAATTCTCCAAGCAAAAACATAGCTTCTAATCAACATATGAACATGAATCTTTAACAAATTTCATAACCTATCATAAATAAATCTATGAGCAAGTTAGATTAGGTTTTAAGCCTCATGAACCCTATATTTCTATCATGGCCGAACCCTTCTTCAAGCAAGAACAAAATCTCTAGATAACATATGAACATGAATCTCTAGCAACTTTTATAACACATCATAAATAAACCTAAGAGCAAGTTAGATTAGGTTTAAGCCTCATGAACCCTATATTTTTGATCATGGCCGAACCCTTCTTCAAGCAAGAACAAAATCTCTAGATAACATATGAACATGAATCTCTAGTAACTTTTATAACACAACATAAATAAACCTAAGAGCAAGTTAGATTAGGTTTAAGCCTCATGAACCCTATATTTTTTATCATGGCCGAAACTTATAACAAGGAGAGAAAGTTAATAAACATCTCAATAAGAAGATCAAGCTTAACATCACACACATAATTTCCTTTCTAACTAAAATCATATCATAACCTATCAAGTTCATAAGCATGGTTTCTTCTCTTCTTTTATTTCAAATTCTAAGAGTTCGAGTCCTTCGAGAAAACCGTAAGCAACTTGTACCACAGGTAAGGGAATACTTACATCCTTATTTGCTTAAGGGAAAGAGATCTTGCTTGTGGAGCCTTCCTAGAGAGGGGTCTTCTTTGTTTTTGGGTTTCGGCAAGGAGAGGTGGGGGAGGTTTCTTGGTCACGGTGAGGAAGAGGAGGGAGAAGGAAGAGGAGCAAATGAGTTTTCCTCTTTAATTTTTCCTTTTATTCATCATGAGAGGAGGAAGGGAAAATGTACCTTTCCTTCTCCTTTCTTTTACCTCTCCTTAATGAGAAGAGGAAGCAAGAGTCCTCTTTTCTTTTGAGAGGGAGAAGGCAACTCTAACTTCTCCTTCTCAATGAAAAATCTCGTTTCCTATCCTTAACTATATTGTCCATTCTTTCTTTAACAATAATTTCTCTTGGTCTATTGGTTAACACATGCATATATCTAGTAAGAGATCCAAGGTTCAAGCCTTGGTCATCTCTCTTTTTAGTTCTATTTTTATTTTTATTATTTTTTCCATTTCCACATAAGGCCTATTTGTATTCATGATAAAAATATCTAAAATCTTGCTAAGTACTCTATGGGTGTTACAGTCGGGACATACTTCCCAGGGGAAGTTTGGCTAATATCGGCCGGGTCATACCTCGAAGGGGGTGTTAGGTTTATATTGATCGAAATATACTTCCCTGGACGATGATCTATACGCCTCAAAGGAGGTAGGATAATATCGGCCGATACATACGAAGTAAGTCTATATCGACCGAAATATTCCTCCCAGGAGAAAGATCTACATAGGTAGGCTAATATCGGTCGGGACATACCTCCCAGGGGAAGTTAGGCTAATATCGGACGGGATATACCTCCCAAGGGGAGTTAGTTTTATATCGGCCGGGACATACCTCCCAGAGGGAGTTAGGCTAATATCGGCTGGGACATACCTCGAAGGGGGAGTTAGGTTTATATTGATCGAAATATACTTCCCAGGAGGAAGATCTATACGCCTCAAAGGAGGTAGGATAATATCGGCCGATACATACGAAGTAAGTCTATATCGACCGAAATATTCCTCCAGGAGGAAGATCTACATAGGTAGGCTAATATCGGTCGGGACATACCTCCCAGGGGAAGTTATGCTAATATCGACCGGGATATATCTCCAAGGGAGTTAAGTTTATATTGGCCGAGATACACCTCCCAGGGGAAGTTAGGCTAATATCGGCCTGGACCTACCTCCTAGGGGAAGGTAGGCTAATATCGGTCGGGACATGCCTCCTAGGAGAAGTCAGGTTTATATCTGCCGAAACATACTTCCCAGGAGGAAGCTAGGTAAATATCGGCGGTACATAAGAGATAAATCTATATCGACCAAAATATACCTCCTAGAAGGAAGGCCGACCGACGATTGACCCATATTTGGGAAAGACACTTGATAAAATACATTGACTTCGATAGATATAAGGAATATTGGTAGATGGAATTAATTACAGCAAAAGGGGTGGAATGATGATTAATGGAGATATCTATAGTATGTAACTATATGACAGAAAATATATGTTTTTTGGTGGGAAATGTGTTTTTATATTATTTTACAGGTGTTAAATGACAAAGAAGGTACATCTGGGGTACAAAAAGATTCCTTAAAAGTGATTCACCACAAGTACACAGCTGATGTCATCTCATAATAAACACTAACAAACCGGGGTCCACTTCATGACTACGGAGGTTATATGTAACACCCCTAGAAAGCCTAGATAAAGTAAGGGCAATGAGAGTACGAATGTAATGAAAAGAATGTGTAGATAGTCTACGTTGAATGTTACGATGGGAAGGATTTAGATGATTAAAAACTTTATGAAAGAAAATAAAGTTGAGAATATAAAGTTCTATA
The DNA here is from genome assembly GCF_018446385.1 of Zingiber officinale. NCBI lineage: Eukaryota > Viridiplantae > Streptophyta > Magnoliopsida > Zingiberales > Zingiberaceae > Zingiber > Zingiber officinale. The sequence goes on along the minus strand of NC_055994.1, from coordinate 47,879,412 downwards.
CATGATTTATAATGCAAGGAATTAATGTAAACAAAAGAAATATGAGATATTATATATGCATGTATGAAATATTTATGCATAATGCATATACATGAATTATTTTGTACAAAAATATGTTAGGAGAAGGATTTGATCCTTGGTTCTCTTATGGATGCATGCATGTGTTAACCAAGTGTGATAGGAGTGAATATTGTAAGAGGAGAGATGGGAATTATAATTAAAGGAAAGAAAGGAGAGAAATTAAGAGAAAGAAAAGAGAGAAACTCAAGAAGCATTTCTCTAGCATATTCTTTCTCATTAAGAGGAGAAGTAAATGAGGAGGATGAATCAAGTCAAGTTTTCCTCCCCTCACTTTAGTATAAATAGGCATGGAGGGGGGGCTTCATCCTCAACTCACTCTCCTCCTCTCCTCCATTTGTGCCGAGCACTCTCCCTCCCTCTTTCCTCTTGTTGCCGAGAGCAACAACTCTCCCCCTTCTTTCTTTCTTTTGTTGCCGAGCAACACAAGAGGAAGAAGCCTCCTCTTCTTCCTCCTCCTCTCCACCAAAAGACCTAGCCACTTCTTCCTCCATTGGTGCCGAGCAAAGCAAGCAAGGAAGAAAGGTCCACAAGCAAGTTCTCAACTCTAGGAAACTTAAGCAAAGAATGTAAGCTTCCCCTCACCTGCGGTACAAGGCTTTCATGTGATTTTCGGATTCTTTTTCTATGCCTTGAAAGAAAGTTTTCCCCTATGTTTTTATACATATATGATGCATGATCAGAGGTGTATGTAACCCTAGAATTTCAATCAAAAATATTGTAAATAGGTTAGGAAAATTATTGTCTAACCAAACTAGTGCAAGGTTCCCTCTATGAAATGCTAAGGACCTTCCTATGGTTTTCTTGCTTGGAAGTTGATTGGAACCAAAAGAACCCCACTCTCATGTTTCGGCCAAGAAAGAATTTAGGGTTAGGAGGACCTTGAATTTAAAATAACTATGCTTATATGACATGATATAAAGTTCTTAAGAGTTGTATACTTGTATGTTGAAAGAAACTCATGAACCTTACTCTTAATATTTCGGCCATGGTAAGGTGATGGTTTAGAGAAGCTTAAACAAAATTCTAATATGCTCAATGACCTCTGTGATATTATGTTATGAAAGATGATTAATACTCTCATGTTTAATTGGAATGTAGAAAATTAGTTACATGATTTATGACATGTAAGATCACAAGAGTCCTAGCTTGTTTATGATCCAACTTTGTGTATGATGTTCTTAGTAAATCTTGCTATGAAATTTACTTAGGTTTCCCATGCTTTAGGCCACTTAAAGGAAGTTTATATTCTATGAATTTCGGCCAAGTAAGGTTTAAAGGACCTAGAGGCCTTGGAAATGAAACCTAAGGGGTTAAAAGTACTTCTTATGAAAACTTGATAATGTGTGAATGTGATACATGTTTGTATGACCTAAATGAATCATTATGTGTTCGGCCATGAAGGGATAGATGCCCTAGAAACCCTAGAACAAAAATTAAATATGTCTATGCCATGCTGTATGAAAATGATATGATAATAAGTTAGAATGCATGATTGCTTTAGTTACGAAATGATATGCATAATGAAGTTATATTATGAAATATGCCATGATGTGTTATAGCATAGAAAATGCTATACATAATGAAAAGAAATGAAGTCATGTTATGATATGTGATAGCATAGAAAATGCTATACATAATGAAAAGAAATGAAAAGAATAAATGCATGAAAGATTGTTAAGGACATGATATGATAGTTATGCATGATAAGTTATTTTATGGTTTGTACCAAGGGTGGGCTCCGTAAACGCCCCGGGGTCGATGGAGTAAGACTCGGGCCTCGTCAGTAATGGGCCTTTGAGTGCCCTAGGTCGATGGAGTAAGACTCGGGCCTAGTATGTATGCATGGTAGGGCTCAAGACTTGCTACCTTGGACCTATACATGTATGTGGTACAAACCGATCCCAAATGATGATGATATTAATTTCAAGTACTATACATAATGAAAAGAAATGAAAAGAATAAATGCATGAAAGATTGTTAAGGACATGATATGATAGTTATGCATGATAAGTTATTTTTATGGTTTGTACCAAGGGTGGGCTCCGTAAACGCCCCGGGGTCGATGGAGTAAGACTCGGGCCTTGTCAGTAATGGGCCTTTGAGTGCCCTAGGTCGATGGAGTAAGACTCGGGCCTAGTATGTATGCATGGTAGGGCTCAAGACTTGCTACCTTGGACCTACGCATTATGTATGTGGTACAAACCGGGATCCCAAATGATGATGATATTAATTTCAAGTACTATTAAGTATAAGTTTTCAAATTCACGATGCATTGCCTACATTCATATGTGCTTTAATTATATGATGATATGATATAATGTCATGTGATATTATGATATGAATATGATGCCCTTATATGTCTTATGCTTGTGATTTATTTGTTTTATGATATGATATTATGCTTCTATGAAATGATATGTGAATAAGAAATATGCATGATATGTTTGAATAGAATGATATGTTATGTTATGATTGGTTGAGACGATGATATGTTGATCCATTCTTGATATACGATGATTCTCGGTTTTAGTGAGTAGGAAAGGAACTTACTGAGCCATGAGTGCTCATAGCTTACTTTCCTTGTACCGCAGATAAAAGAGAAAGCTGGTTGAACAACGGAGCAGCAGGAGGAGCAGATAGTGATGTGTGTGGTGGTGGCTCGGCTAGGACGATTCGGACAAATTAATATTTTTAGTTATAAGTTCAATATATGCACATTTGAACAAATCAGAATATGTGATATTATGCTTAATAAATTAAATTCTTTAAAGTTTTTATTCTTCCGCTGTTATAGTAAAACATGTACGTAAGTAGTATAAGAACGTAGCGCCGCCTTTGGTTGGGTAAGAAGGGCGGGCGTTACATTATATGAAGTGGTATAAAAAGGGGAATCCTCTCTGTTGGCAAGGTAAGTTCACAAGTTCACATTATCGTGCACACTGATAACCCTAATTTTCTCAGCTACTGTTCATCTTCTTCTTCCTTCATCCATACTGATAGAGATCACTGACTTGAGCATCGGAGGGCCTAGCCAGGGATTCCCACCCCGGTCTTAGGTCACTGACAATAGTGTTGGTTGGTTTCTTGTGCGCAGGAGGTCTTGGAAGCTTCGGATCTGGGTTTCCTCTCTTCAGATTTGGTTTTTTTCTTCATCATCGGGTCTTCGTACGAGGAAATCTCTGGTAATTCTACTTTTTTCCGATCTGCTTTGGGTTTCTCGGATTGGTATTCGGCAAACATTATTCTTCATCAGCATGACATTATCCTTCATCCGCACGACATTATCCTTCATCAGCACGAGGGGTTTCTTTCTTCCGGATCTCCGTCTTGTCCAGCTTCTCAGACAGAATCAATGTGCAAAAACCACAACCGCATAGTTGTCATCAAGTAATAAAATTTATAAAGTCGATCCCATGAGGATTGAATTTTAAATGCTAGTTGGTTCTACACTTTGAATTTAGGTAGACAAAATAGATAGATGTATGTTTTGAGATTTTTGAACTTAAATGTGAAAGTAAAGCAAGTAAATTGAGGAAGTTCTTAGTTTAGAAGATGTAATAGGTCAAAGGTTTCATTGTAAGGATGGATGTTGTGTTACGAATTGGCTCGTTCCTAGTCCTCTTCTTGTATGTTTTGCGGATTGTCTAAATATCTACCAATTGCACAATCGTGACGGTATTAGAGTGCTTCCCATGTCGCTACCAAGAATGACATCAAGGAAGAAGCAACTTAGAGACTACGGGTTTTCGTTAGAGTGCATCCTATCACAAGGTCTCCTCAGGATATACGTCTCTAAATTAGGCGGTCACCCGCAGCATATGATTAGAGCCATTAGGTAAAGTGATAGACTTATCCATACATAGAATCATCTCCCTTTGGATATTATGTTTTATATAGAAGGATAGTTATCTTAGATACCAACTCCAAACAAGTATCCTAAGGACATGCCAAGCTATATCAAACACACACTCAAAAGAAGCGATTTATGCATATGATCAATGAAAATTCAGGTTCACGCACAATCCCGATATAGACACACAAGAATGTATCCAATTCAAAATTAAGATCTATGCATGCATGAATACAATCTAAATATATAAATTCATGTTTGTAAGGGAAAGCCTCTATGCAAGCATTTCATCAAACAGGAATAAGTGCATATAAGCTTCACAAACTAGGAAATAAGTAATTCCATAGAGTTTACATCATCCACGCAGTACAATTACATCCTACATCCTAGAAAGATAAAATATACTCCATAATAGTTAGAAATACAATCTAAAGACTCATAATAATAGAATTACAAGAAAAGGAGGAGGAAATCTTATCCTTTGATGTCTAGTGAAGCTCTTGGATGCGCATCTTGGCATGCCGACGATGATGGAGCAAAGCAGAGCACCTCGAATTACCCATATGATGCCTCTAGATACAAGGATTTGACCTAGATGGTCTCATCCACCAAACTTCCTCCCTATGGAGGAGATAAAGTGCCCTCTTATAGAGGTTGGCACGGGGTGGTCGTGCCTCTAGGCATAGCCTGGACATGATTTGAGCATCTGGTTGTGCCATTTGGCATGACCAGAGCCAATCAAACGTGGCCACAAATGGTTGGTTGTGCCAAATAGCACGCCCCATTCTCTGCTATTGGCTTCTTGGTCATGCTATAAGGCATAACCAGAGCTAGTTTGGCTCTGTCCACACGACCAAGCCATGTGGTTTGACACGACCAAAGCAGAGCAACTTTGCTTTGTTGCTTCTTAGCCGTGCCAATTAGCACAACCCCTTCTTCAGATCTATACTTTGAAGTTCACAGTCATTCCTCAAAGCATGACTAAGTTGAATTTGGCTTTGGAAAATGGCATGGAAAGCTTTTGAAGTGCTCTGGGATACGACTTCTCCCTCTTCTTGTATATTTCTTCTCTCTGGGCATGGCATTTGGCATGGCCATATCTTCTTTGCTTCCTTGGCCATGCCTTTGCACACGACCACCATCTGAATCTTCTTCTAGCCATGCATCAAGGAATGACCAAGCCCAGTTTGGTTCTAAAATGATATGGGACTCAAATCCTTGCTTCATTTGATCTTCATTTGCGTCTTTATAATTCTTTTCTGCTCCAAACTACTCCTGAAAGTTAAAATAAGCAACTATGCAGATCTCTAGATATAAAGAAGTAATTATACAGAAATATGATAGAAAAGGGTGTAAAAGCATAGATCATAACAAAATGAATACAAAAAGATGTGCATTAGACGATATAAAATAACATATATAATCTACGCACATCACACCCCCAGATTTAAACCTTTACTTATCCTCAAGCAACCTCTGCAATCTAGATTCATGAGCTAAAATGAGTATCCCTTGTGAGTCTATCCATTTCTTATCAAACTAGTGAAACTAATTTGCATAATTACAATGATCTATAAGAAAGCATTCGATTGTTCTCAAACAAAATTCTACAATCTAGAAACATGTATAAGAGTAAGTGCATAATAATCCTTGATGAATCAATTTTAACTCTATCAAACAATTTCAATAATGAGCATGATCATAAATGGATTTAACTTAGCTTAAGAATATGTCCTCCGTGTTCAGTACAAAATGTGGCCTAAATCTCTCAAGTAACAATTCTAAATCTTAGTCAAGTTATCATGGAATCATCTTTTCCTATTATTCCCAACAGTAAACACTGCTTGATTCATCTTTCCTAACTCTACCCAAGGTCTAAAGAATTTGCTTAATAACAAGAGAAATCTAGTGTTTGTTTTCCCAGTAACCTAATTCGGTCTTAAATGGGCAAACAACTAGTTTCTACTCATGACAACAACTTTTTCAATCCTTTATTTGATATATTTTTTAATTTTTTATTGCACAATTGTAATGATGCAAATTTGTAGGATTTTCATTTTTCCAAATGAGCTTTAATGTTTTGAGCATCAATCTAATAGCCAAGATGTAGTTAAGAAATCACCATGGGAATTCAAGTACTTATCAAGTCTAGTGAATCATGGCTAATTTCATAAATTTAAACTATCAAAATAAGGCATAGTGTATAGAGATCCTTAAGCTAAACTAAAATTAAATCATTTTAATGAAATCCAATTGCTCATGTCCTACTATTGAAGATAAAAAAAAAGTAGATCACTAAGCATACTAGCACTAACAACCTAACAACATGAATCTAAACAATGATCGTATGAAAATTTTTGTTATCAAACAATTGCTACGCTCATTTTGTTCCACTATAGATAGAAAAATAGATCACTAGATATACTAGTAATAGGAAATGTAGCTCCTGACCCTAGATAATAAATGTGCTAGATGTTTACTTTTGGATAAGTCAGTAGTAATAGTGTGGATAATGCAACTCAAAATGCCTCAAAACTTGGAAGAAAACAAAATGCAACTAGACTAAGAAAACAAACTGCAAAGTTAAATTACAACTGAATAAGAAAACAAGAAAACCACCCCAAACTTAGACACTTCATTATCCTTAATGAAAATTAACTTAGGGGGTGGTTGATGGATGGGATGTGGGAAATGAACAGGTCTACCACTCGTTGAAGATGGACCACCCAGAGGAGGTCTACTCTCCGGTGACCCAAGGAGATATCTAGGGACTCTAAGAATATGTCCAATATTTTCATAATACTGGTATAATACAGGCAGCTACTGATCCATGATATCCATTGAGTCCATAAATTCATTCATTCTCCCTTGGTGAGTGTAATAGTCTCACACAAAACAGGATACTCTACTATAAAAATTATCCATCTTTTGAAACTGGTCTTGTAAATATTTGAATTGATCATGAGTGAAGCCACAGTGATCCTCGAACATCTTATGAGAGATGTTACTTCTCATAAAGAGAGTTCAATGATGTACAAAAATCAAAGAAATCAAAGCTAGAAGGCCCAATACTACCATATGCAAATGAATGTCTAGCTGGGTTAGAAAATCCGACTAGGGCGGGCCTCTAGGTTAGGGATACTCGTGATGCTCTTTAGGGGATGTGGAGGAACCGAGAATTGGATCCTTTAATAATCCAATTGTTGGGGTTCAAAATTGTTGTGCACTTGGGATTTGGCAAAGGGACAGGAAATCCTTCCCTTCAAGGAAAGCTGAATCCATTTTCATCCCGACAAATCATTTTCTTTGTAATGCACGTGTCTATGTCTATTTTAATATTTCCATGTAAAGTGTCTAGACTTGTAATGTCTAACTCAAGTTTCCTAGAAATGATTGTAATGAATCCACTAAACACAATTGTTCCCGAAGTTTCCTTACCTGCTCTCTACATAGTATGTAAAAAATGAAACCCTCCATCAAATTCTACTCTATGAATCATGACCCAAAAAGAGTAAAGCTCTACCTTTCTTACCACACTGTCACTCTCACCTCTACCATAGATAATCTTGCTTATAACACAGTGGAGATATCGAAAGATAGGGTTCTACATTTGAGAGTCTTTCGACCTAGATAGGTCATGGACTCATGTAAACCAGTGATTCAACTCCAAAAGGAATTTGCATTGTATCTAGAATCAAACTTACGAGGTACCCCTGTAAGTAAACCAAAATAATTATTAAACTCATATAGAGTCCAAAGCTAATCATGATTCATTAATCTAAAGCTAATTTTCCCATCATGATCATCATCATAGGTGAAATCAAACTCTAAGGAACTTAAAAAATTCAAGAACAAGGTGAGGATAGGTTGGTTCGCTAGTGTACATCAATTCATTCCATTTAATATTACCAACCAACTAATCCACATCATCTCTTATTCCCAAGCAGTCCATGGTTGTACTATCCATGTAGCGAGTAAAAACTAATTTACAGCTAAACAGATTATCAAATCAAAAATTTAGCTCTTCATTTTTAAGTAAGACGCCGAATTCATTAGTTTTACCTTCATCATGAGCTGGACTCTTTCCTTTTCCCTTTGTAGGTGCCTTCTCCTTCATGGGTGCTTTTCCTTTTTCCTTGTCTTTCCTTGAATCATCCCCTCCGCTAGATCCACCCAACCTATGAATATGTTTCATGACGTTAGACATATCCAAGATCGGGAAGATTTATTTGTAGATTAAGAAGTTTGATCTAATGAAGAAAAGGTAAGGAGAAAAGAGAAAAGAATATATCTAGATTTTTGAATGGATATAAGGAAGAATTTATTCGAGATCTACTCTTTATTTGAAAGAGAAAGAGGAAATTTTGAGGGTGGAGAGAGTAGATCTTGTCTAGCAGAAAGAGGTTTTCAAAGTGGAAGGAGTTTGGGGGAAAGAAGAAGGTGAATAGTGGCAAGAAGTAGGTATGGGATGATTGTCGTGCCATAGGGCACAACCACAACTAGGTTTATAACCCAGGAGTGTGTTATTAGCATAGACCGTGCCAAGATGGCATGGCCAGCTTGAACTTCCCCCATTGGTAGCCATGCCTTTTGGCACTGACAGAGGATGAATGGTATTGTTTCTCTCCCGTGCCCATGCCAAATGGAACGGTAAGTTTCCTTTATTTCTTGTTACCCGTGCCTAATATCACGGGCAGAGCTAAAATGGCTCTGTTATGATCTCTTAACCCATGCCTTAGGGCATGGATTTTTGTTTCCAATGGCCCGTGCCAAATGGCAATAGAGCTATCTCTAGTAGAGACTTCCCGTGCCAATTGGCATGGGCATGGCTTTTTTTCCTTCTAAGGCCACACCAAATGGCACGACCAAGTCCAAAAAACTACAAAATACAAAGATGATACTATTATGCTCCATAAAATAGAAAATAATGAAACAAAAGAGAAGAAAACTCTTGGAGTGTCTCCCAAGGAGTGCTTGTTTTAGGTCCCAAGCTTGTCCTTTGACACGACTCAACTGGGGGCCTTGGCCTTGAAGGAAGGTGCTCCCCTTCACAGCATGCTGTGTCAGAAGGATGATGAAGCCAAACTTGATTGTTTCCTACCAAAATTACATCTTACTTCCCCGGACTAACTGTTATGTCCGGGGGTTGAGTCAGGTGATACAAAGATTGTTCTTGCTTATCTTCTCCAAATCTACAATTATCTAAAATTAATATCAAAGTACTTGAAGAAGAATTTTAAATTAATTCAAAAGAAGGATACTGTGGAGTTGGGGATAGGTTAAAGATAAGCTCTTCTTTGCCAACTTTCAGTGATAGCTTGTGATTCTTCAAGTCTATATTCGCTCCAGTTGTGGTGAGGAAAGGCCTTCCAATAATTATAGTGATCTTTGGGTCCTATTATATATCCAGGATCATAAAATCTGTAGGGATGATAAAATTCCCTATCTCTACCTTCATGTCTTCAACTATGCCCAGTGGATATTTGTAGGTGGAATCAGCTAGTTGAAGTGTGATGGTAGTTATCTTTAGATCACTTAAACCCAGCCTCTTGCAGATAGAAAATTGCATAAGACTGATGCTAACTCCCAGGTCACAAAAGACTCTGTCAATAATAGTATCTTTGATTTTACATCGTATTGAAAAATTTCCTGGATCATAAAGCTTAGGAGGTAAAGCGTTCAAAAGCAATGCACTAACATCCTCCATTAAAGCCACTATCCCCAACCCATCCTTCTTTCTCTTGTTTAAAAGTATGTCTCTAATGAACTTAGCAAATTTGACATTTGATGCACGACATCCAATAATGGCATGTCAATACAAATCTCCTTGATCTTCTCTAAAATTTTTCAAACTCTTCATCTTTTTACGCTCTGAGCATTATTTGAGGAAATGGAATTGTTTGAAGTTTAGTTGATGGTGAGAGCTCTCCAACCTTGATGATAATCTTCTCTTCGTTCTTATCTTGCTCTGGATGTAAGGAAGAAGTAGACGACTCTTCAGTAAGGTTAATTTCATATTCAATTATAGTAGTCACTTGGGGATTATCTGTAGGGATCTAGTGCACTAAACACGCAAAAAGCACAATGGAAAATTTATTAGATCCTCTCTAGAAGATCCATGTAAAGGAGAAAAACACATATACTAAGTTTGATGAGATTTATACCTTTGTTGCAGACCCTTCGCAATCCCGATAGTAAGTTTTCTTTGGATTCATATCTCAGCATGATCAAGTGGTGGCGCCTCTATGGTATCCACACGAACAAGTTTTGGCCGTCACACAAACTCATGATTTGAAGAAGAACCAACTTTATGGTGCTAGCCACTTAGAAGGTTCAACAAAGCGTAAAAATTTGCCCAAGAGGAAGAAGAGGAGGAAGAAGGAGAAGATGAAGAGTCCCTCTTTTCATCATCACGAAAAATTCAATCAAAAATCTATTTATATTCATCCAATGAATACCAAGGGTTTTTATCTATATGTATTTCTCTTAATGGGTTGGATTATTATATTAGATTAACCATTAATCCAATAACCCAATAAGTTTAACCAATTAATCCAATAACCCAATGAGTTTAACCCATTAATCCAATGTGTCTTATTCAGATTGGACTCAATCTAATGAGTGGATTCATTTGAGTCTAACTCAATGAGTAGCCCAAAAAGCCTTATCATCTCATAATTGACTCTTAGGGATAAATACTAATATTCTCCAAGGTCCGTCCTCTTCTTATGTCAATGACCACGTAATGATCCACTGGGTTAAGTTCAAGTTTGGTAAACCAAATGACTCATCTCCAAACCAACATGTTCTGGCTAATAAGCTCATAACGTTAGCGTGTATCTAAAACTACTTTAGATACATAAGCAATGACCGTTATCTAGCAAGGCATCATTAGTACCAAGTGACAAGAATGTCGATATCCGACTTAACTTTGTGTCTATTATCTTGTATGACTTGGTCCTTCTATCCATGATAACTACATTGATCAATAAGCATAGACCATGTCACCCTCTTATCAATATGTGTTTCTTGATCTCTAAGTAGACACACTCAAAACAAATAAGTTCAATATCTCATATTGATTCATTTGAGCATGACCATGCATTTTTGTGTTCTATTAATAAAGGGGCCCATATATATCATTTTTGTCATATGGAAGGAATAAATCTCATCTACATCACTACACCCCTTCGCATAACTCATTGCATACCCAGTGATTGACTTTATAGTCCACCCTTTACTGTGTGACGTTTGATACCAAAGTACACAACCCCATATGTAGGGAGCCATAGTGACTTTAGGTATAAGGACTATTCATACTATTAGAAATTATCCCTAAGTGTCAATCATGAGATGATTAGGCTTTTTGGATTAATCATTGAGTTAGACTCAAATGAACCCACTCATTGGATTAAGTGTAATCCATATTAGACTCATTGAGTTAAACTCAAATAGATCCAATTGTTGGATTGAGTCAAATTGCATGGGATCAATATAATGGGTTAGTCTCATTGGGTGAAGTTGAGTTCACCAAGGAAGTTGAATGGTCAAAATTCAACCATTGGATTGAATGGTTGATTTTAAGCCATTAGATTAGAAGATGAAAGGGTGGAGACTCTTGGTATTCCATGGGATGGCTATAAATATCATTTGGATGATATTTTTTATAAGATTTTCATCACTTGAGAAGGTGAAAGGTCTATTTGCTTCTTCTTCTTCCTCCTTTCTTTGCTTGGCCGAACACACCCCTTGAGGTTGCTAGCACAACCTTTGTGTGTTCTTCTCCATCTTGTTGAGTTTGTGAGACAAACGAAGACAAAGCTTGTTTGTGTGGATACCGTAGAGGCGCGAACAATTGATCGTGCTGTGATCCGAGCTGTCGGGAGATCGTGAGCATGCTTCAAAGGTATAACTCTATCATGTCTTTAGATCTAACTTAGTATAAGATTATGTTTCCCTTTGCATGGATCTTCTGGAGGAAATAGGTTTTTCCGCTGCGCGTTTGCGTATTTAAGCAACCTATTCCCTAACACATACCAATAGTCATATGAGAATATTTATGACACCCATATAATGATCCATGAAATATTCTCATTGTGAGTCATTCAGTATATTTTCTCTAATATATATACCCATGTGTCAACCAAATATCACATATCCATAACTGTGAGATTAAGTCATCCTTGACTTACATGCTAGTCTCAATGCATTAATATTGTCCATGCATATTAATGCATGACAAGGAATAGTTAAGAGTAGTGTTCTATGTATATCTACAATATCTCACTATCAATTCAACCAATTAATATGTTGTAGATTAGAACCTCCTACTCTAGAACATTATTATACTTATTCATTCGGTACTGAATTGAAGTAAATATAATAACCAACTTTACCTTTATTAATAATGAAATATGATACAAAATGAGTCATTTACAATCATCTCATAATTGGTACTAGGGCTAATACTAACAATCTTCTTATGTCATTCAGATCAATAGTAAAATATCTAATATCCATTGAACTAGTGTAACCATCATGCTTTCTCTTTGCTAAAGCATTGGTTGAAGGATCCACAATGTTAGCATCGGTCAATATTCAGCATAGTCTTACATCTCACATATCAGCTGATCTCACGAATGAGATGGAAGCACTAGTATATCTAACACAGCACCATCATTTAAGTAAAATAGATACCCGCACTGCAGGAGTCATCCTTATCAATTTGGAAGCTAGCATATGTAATCCTTTATAGTGAGCTATTCATCACCTCCATAGATCAAGAAATAATATTGAGTTCTTCTCAAGTACTTAATAATATTCTTGACTGTGGCAAGTGATCTTCACCTAAATCTGTCTGGTATTTGCTCGTCATGATTAACGTATGTAAGGAACTAGGGCGCTAAACACGTGAAAGCGCAGCGGAAAACATCTAGTTCCTTTCCAATAGATCCATGCGAAAGGAAAGGTATATACTAAGTTATAGTAGAATTTCATATGTGATATAGAAATTGCATGACAAGTTTATTATGATTTGCATGATTATAAGCAAATTTCGGCCAAGAGGTTTTTAGCGAAACCATCATGGCGTTGTGGCTCATACTTAGTTGTTTAAATCATAGTAAATTTTGACATAATAGATTGAGAATGTTATATGACATGGTGCATGGTTATGGCCCTTAAACCCCAATGTGATTGGATGTGTGTGTTGTAATTCATAATACGACCTGCATGTCATGCCTCTTCTCTTTTATTCTAGTAATAAATTTAGACTACAGCGAATGTAACTCGAGTTTCTCTTTAGACTTTGTAATGTACTAATTAGAGAAGAATAAGTCT